>NC_086446.1:512508134-512827750 GCF_028390025.1 Pseudophryne corroboree
GGCTTATTGGCCGCAATGTACTAGGTTTTTTTTGTTTCTCTTACGTCCTAGAGGATGCTGGGGACTCCAAAAGGACCATGGGGTATAGACGGATCCGCAGGAGCTTGGGCACACTATAAAGACTTAAGCTGGGTGTGAACTGGCTCCTCCCTCTATGCCCCTCCTCCAGACCTCAGTTAGACTTTGTGCCCAGGAGTGATGGGACACACACTAGGGGAGCTCTACTGCGTTTCTCTGAAAGACTTTGTTAGGTTTTTTATTTTCAGGTAGACCTGCTGGCTACAGGCTCCCTGCAGCGTGGGAGTGAGGGGAGAGAAGTCAGACCTACTTCTTCTTAGTTCAAGGGCTCTGCTTCTCGGCTACTGGACACCATTAGCTCCAGAGGGTTTGATCACTTGGTGCGCCTAGCTGCTTGTTTCCGGAGCCGCGCCGTCACCCCCTCAAAGAAGCCAGAAGAAAGAAGCCGGTGAGTATTGGAAGAAAAGAAGACTTCAGTGACGGCAGAAGACTTCAGTAACGGAGGCACAGCGGTCGCGCTGCGCTCCATGCTCCCACACACCAACGGCACTTTCAGGGTGCAGGGCGCTGGGGGGGAGGGCCCTGGGCAGCGGGTTACTGTTTTTCTTCATAAGGCTGGCAGTGAAAGCAAATTCGGTGCCTCAGCACCGTGTCTCAACCCCCGCCAGCATGTTACAGCGCGCTGCGCGCCATTGATTCCCCGCCGCCGGCTTACACGGGTGCAGGGTGCTGGGGGGGGGGGGGGGAGTGCCCTGGACAGCAAGTTACAGGTTTTTTTTTTTTAGAGGCCGTACTGTCTTGCATTGGCGGTGCCGGGGCTCCGTGTCCCAGACCCCGCCAGAATGTTACAGCGCACTGCGTGCCATTCTCCAGCGCCGCTGGCTTCTATGGGTGCGGGGCGCTGGGGGGGAGCGCCCTGGGTAGCGATCGCTGTAGGCTGTGTTCACTGCTGGGAAAGGTACATGCGATGGCCCCAGACGCCGCAGCCGATGCCCCCGCCATTTGGTGGCTACGGGCGCGCTGTACGGCGATGTTCCCACACGCCGACAGTTTGCTGGGGTGCAGGGCGCACGGGGGGGGGGCCCTGACGAGCATTCCTTTACGATGGTGTATAGTGTCTTAGCACTATATACGGTACCCAACCTTTATGTTTATAATGTAGTGGAGCTATAGCGCGCCGACGGGGGTGGGGCTTAGCCCTCACACATACATGGTCAGCGCCATTTTCCCTCTGTCCCCGCCGAGAAGTACGTAATGTACAAACAGGGGGGGAAGGGGGGGGCACAGTGTTTAGTGTTATGTTAAACACACATAACACTAGTTGAGTTAGGAATGAGCATCAGGTCATTCTTGTATGTATTTTCTGTGTACCCAATTTTAGTACACTCGGGTCGACAGGTGTGAGTGTTCTGTTATAAACATCTATGGGGTTCACTGTCGGCATCCCCGACGCACGTGGGTGCTTGCTACAACATAAACATTGAACATTATATGGGAGGCACAATAGTATGTGGGTGACCCTGTCGGCACCAACTGTTGTCACCGGGGGTAAATGGACATGCTGTATCTGACTTATACCTATGTATATACAGTTGTATGTTACTTTCCTCAGACCGCTTGGGGTCGCAAGACGGTACTTTTGCCTGGTAACTAATCTGCTGTCGACGAATACTGGGGTTTTCTGTCGACTGTAATGTTTCCTGGTAGATCCACAACTGGGTCTTTTCAGTACATGGTCATACGGGTTCACTACGGCTGGCCGGCGGTCGGGCTCCCGGCGACCAGCATCCCGGCGACGGGAGCCCGACCGCCGGCTTACCGACAGCTTGGCGAGCGCAAATGAGCCCCTTGCGGGCTCGCTACGCTCGCCACGCTACGGGCACGGTGGCGCGCTACGCGCGCCACACTATTTTATTCTCCCTCTATGGGGGTCGTGGACCCCCACGAGGGAAAATAAGTGTCGGTATGCCGGCTGTCGGGCTCCCGGCGCCGGTATACTGAACGCCGGGAGCCCGACCGCCGGCAAACAGAAGACCACCCGGTCATACACGTTCAGAACACATTAATGTCACTGGGGTACAGAAGGCTCGGGACAATCCGTTTATATGTATGTTATATATACTTTTAGGATATGTGGCTATGTGTATTACAGTATGTATATTCATATTATGATTTATGATGAATGCTGGTGTACTAGTATTCCTTCTCATGTGCTGGTCGCTCTGTTGATAAAGCTCTAGGTCGGCTGTGACTCACGCTCTCTCCAGAAGTCCGAAGGGTTATTCTTTTTCCGCCACGGATGGAATATTGTGAAAGTCAATGACTGGTCGACACGGGGCCCTGTCTCAAAGGATCGTATACAGGAAAGCTAAGTGATATGATTATTTATCTATGCTGTGGGCTGTTTGCAATAGAGGTTTGTGTTCGGTAAGTCATAAAATAGATTTACCCTAAGGAGAGAGGGGAGGATCCTTATGTTGGATCTTCTCTATAAATCTGCGGCAGGCTGCCGTACGTATACGGGTAGTGTGGCCGGGGGACTGCTGAGGCTGACTCCGAGAGTTTTTCCCTGGGACGGTGTACCACTGTTTGGGGGGATGCCTCAGTTCAGCCAATCTCGGTGGATATTCCTGGTAAGTTTAACTTCGGGAATTAGATTCCCTGGCAACAGTTGGTGACGCATTCTTTTGGGGGATGCAGTCATTTTAATCGGTTAAATAAAGTGTTTTGTTTTTCCCTTTCTGTACAGCCTGTGAAAGGTGAAAAGGTAAGAGGTCTGCAGCCTTGTTAGGTTCGCAGAAGAGGATGTCGTTTCTATTTCTACCACATACACCACAGGTCGCAGAATCTATATGGTGGAATTCCGCTCCGGTGAGGACTTAGTTACTACTTTCAGTTAGTCCGGGAATAGACTAGGACCGGTGAGTTACGGATAGAATCCAAATGGCCATTCTGGAGTTACAGATGGTTCCCCTCACTGATTTTCTAGTGGATATTGCCGTTTCCCCTCTGGAAGGGGACGTAGTACGCAACGCCATACCAGGGGTGCGTAAGGTTCAGGGCCTTGTCCTCCTGTCCCGGTTAATAAAAAAAAAAGTTACATGCGTTATTCTACGCATTCAGATTACCTGGGCGGATAGCCAGGATTGTCTTGGCCGTTTCACTGGAGGATGATGGTTTTCTTTCAATAGTAAGAGTAATTGTTATTCTGTACTGAGATGTTCGCCTGGTTGGGGCGAGGGCGAGAAACAAGTGGTGTAAATCGTTGTTTCTCTCTGACTGTTCTTCAACACAGGGAAGGGCAGATGTTCCCAACAGCGCAGATGTCGGAAGTGGTATCAGGGTAGATACTGCATGGTTGAGGTTCTGTGTTTCCTGTGGAAAAGAGGTCTGAGGATTCTGAGTCGGATCACTTTTGTAGTGCCACTCCATAATATGTTCCGTTGATGAAGAAGTTGGGTGCGGCCTAGGAGGCCTTTTCGGTGAGCAGGTCAAAGGCCAGAGTGGTTGTCCTGGGACCTGTTGGGAATGTGGTCCGGGTCTCACCAGCACATGCACCAGAATGTAGTTCTAATGGCCAGGTTATCACTTCTGTGGTGTCGGTTCAGCTCTCACCTCCTAGAGGGATGAAGGTTCGGTATCCGGGATTTGATCCTAGTGTCCGTGTAGGCAGATCTCCGAGGCTGGGGAGCAGTCCTTACATGGGAAGTATTTCCAGAGGAAGAGGTCAAGCTGCGAAGCTTGTCTACAATAAGCTTTCTTGAATTAAGAGTGGTTTTCAACGAATATATTCTTTGTGATCTGCCTGTGTTAATTCTGACGGATGACTTGACAACAGTAAGTAAGTAACAGTAAGTAAGTAAGTCGCTAGGGCGGAACAAGGGCCAAAGCGGCATTGACAGAAGCTGATAGTTTTCCGCTGAGTGAAAAGACTGGTAAGCATTATATTAGCAGTCTTCGTTACGGATGTAAACGAGGGAGAAATAGATTTCTTCTGCAGACGCGCTCTCCATCCGTCATTGAGAGGTTTTACAGAAGTGACAAGTCTTTGAGGAGTGTCTCAATTGGGCACGTTGGCGTCTCGCTTCAACGAGAGACCTCAGGAATAGAATTCCAGGTCAAGCATCACTCAAGCTATGGTAGTGGACGACCTCGTGACACCTTGGGTGTTTTCGGTCGGTATATGTATCCCCTCCGCTTTCACTCTGCTGAAGGTGATAAACGTAAGAAGGACAGAGGTACCGGCGATCTTCATTGTTCAGGTCTAGCCAAGGAGGGCTTGGTATCCAGTTCTTTAATATTTGTTCATATAGGATCCCGGGCCTCTTCCTCTATGGGAGGAACTGTTACAACAAGTTCCGGGCGTGTATCAGGACTTACCGCGACTGCGTTTGACGGCGTGGCGGTTGAACACCATATTCTAATCCGAATGGGTATTCCAGTGAGGTCATTTCCACATTTCTTCAGGCTAGAAGATAAGTAACGGGCAAAGCCTTACTACCGTATTTGGGTTTCAGGGCAGTTTTGGCCTTATATATATTTTCTTTAAAAAAAAAAAATTTTGGCCACCTTTCCGGAAGTTCAGACTTTTCGTGAAAGGAGTATTGCACTTCCAACCTCCATTTGTGCCCCCATTGTGCACAGGGGGATCTTGACGTGGTGTTGCGTTTCTTGTGTTTCACTGATTGGAACCTTTATTAAAGGTTGTGTTACATTTTCTCTCTTGGAGAGTGGTCATGCTTTTGCCCTTTGGGCGACTGCGTGGCGATTATCGGAAGTAGCGGCTATGTCTCACAAGAGACCCTGGGGCAGATGTATTAACCTGGAGAAGGCATGAGGAAGTGATAAATCAGTGATATGTACAAGGTGATAAAGGCAGCAGCCAATCAGATCCTAACTGTTAATTTACATATTGGAGCTGATTGGCTGGTGCCTTTATCACCTTGCACATATCACTGGTTTATCAATTCCTTATGCCTTCTCCAGGTTAATACATCTGCCCCACAGTTTGATCTTCCAAATGGATGGAATTAAGAACTCAGATAGTAGTTCTGACGAAAAGGGTTTTCGGTGTTTATCAAAAACTGCCTATTTTGATGCCTGTGGTAACTTCAGCATTGGCTGCTTCAAAGTCTCTCGATGTAGTCAGGGCTTTGAAGATTTACGTCGCCAACTGGGATCAGTTTGGGGAAACAGAGGCTCTGTTGTCCGGTATGCTCCCAGCGTGCTTGGGGCGCCTGCGTCTATGCAGTCTGTTACACGCTGGATCTGTGATGCGATTCGGCGTGCTAGTTTTACGGCTGGGTTGCCTTTGCCGAAGTCGGGGGAGACCCATTCTACTAGGAAGATGGGCTCTTCTTGGGCGGATGCCCGAGGTGTCTCGGCGGGTTAACTTTGCTAAGCTCTACAAGTTTGATACTGGCTAATGGGGTCCTCATGTTTACTCAATCGGTGCTGCAGAGTCGTCTGCACTCTCCCGCCCGTTCTGGAGCTTTGGTATAGACCCCATGGTCCTTTTGGAGTCCCCAGCATCCTCTAGGACGTAAGAGAAAATAGGATTTTAGTGCCTACCGGTAAATCCTTTTCTCCTAGTCCGTAGAGGATGCTGGGCGCCCATCCCAATGCGTACTGTGTCTGCAGTTATTGATTTTGCTGGCACTTTGTGGTATTGCTTATCTGTCAGGCTATTGCTGACGTTGTTCATGCCTTGGCATGTGGTTTCTTATTATTGGTTGGGTTGACACACAGATTGTGTTACATATTCTCTCTGCATATGGCTGTCTGTTTTTCATACCGTGGGCTGGTATTCTATTGAAGGCCATGTCTTGCGGTATGTTTGTGGTGTGAGCTGGTGTAACACTCACTGTGTTTAAATTATAAATTCTTTCCTCGAAATGTCCATCTCTCCTGGGCACAGTTTTCTAACTGAGGTCTGGAGGAGGGGCATAGAGGGAGGAGCCAGTTCACACCCAGTTTAAGTCTTTATAGTGTGCCCAAGCTCCTGCGGATCCATCTATACCCCATGGTCCTTTTGGAGTCCCCAGCATCCTCTACGGACTAGGAGAAAAGGATTTACCGGTAGGTACTAAAATCCTATTTTCTTTTAAATCTTTAACACTCACTAACCTTTTTATTAATTAACTTTTGAATGTATTATATAATAACCAGCCCGTCAAAATGACGGAACAACATAGCAGTAATGTCAGCACTAGCGGCTGTGCGCGCCCAAACGGAGCAACACTTCAATTGCTCTGTAGGGCACCATCAAGTGCCTGCTGGCGTGCAAAACACTTGAATTTCCCCCATAGAAGTGAGGAGCAGCGTTAACCTTTTATTATGTAGTATTACTATGCTGTTGTAATGTTATTTGTTTTTTTGTGTGTGTAGGTTTTTTTTACTCATCTTTTCTGCCGAAGGGACTTATTTATTATTAAATATTACCTGAAGACAGCTGTTTTCAGGTGTACCCACAAATATTAAGTATACCCCAAATGTACTATGAAGGGATTGTAGCAGATACCTGATATCTGCTGTGGTCCTTCCAAATTTCGTTCACAAATGCAACCCCCATATGAACAATCTACGGGGGCTTAGCCCATGTGACGCAAATGCCGGGCGGTATCTACGCATGAACATTGGCTGCCGGGGACCCGAAACAGGAATTAGACTATTACGCTGCTTCCAGTTCTTCGCCGGGATGGACTCTTATCAGAGTCTATCTCCTGGGAAGAGCATTATAGTAAATTTGTGTGAAAATATACATTTTCACATAGTGAATTTGAGCAGAAAATATTTATCACATCCGCATCAAAAATGTCTCAAAGTGTTTCTAAATATGTAGCAATTTTGAGTTTCCCAGTTTCGTACTTACTTTGGTGCAGACTCACAATCGGCATCTTTCTGGAAATATCCAATAGGTGATAACGCCAGAATATTTAGTGGACGTTCTCTTGCTTAACATTACTAGTTGTGTCCCATTTGGCCTGACATTTCTGTGCACACGGGTGCGCACGTGAAAATGGGTGTGTCACGAGTCAAGGGGCGTGGACTCTTGGCACGCTCCCATATTTTTTGGAAACAGGCACTTTGGGTGGGGGGGGGGAGCAAAATGGAGAGTCAGAAGCTGCACTGCGCACATCCTTCCTGGCTCTGTGTGAACGGACCAGACCATTGGCCCTTCTGGTATGTGCCAGAAGTGCAAGCTGGGCAGTCCGGCCCTGCCCATTAGAGATTGTGCCTACATCTTGTGCACAGAATAGCTGGATCTGTCCAATTTCCCAAAATCAGAGCTTGACAATGGTTTTGTATGTAATTATTCACTAAAGAAGAAGATGAAATTGTGGTTTTGTATAACATTGCGGTTCAAAAGTACTTATCTGTGGTTATATTCAAAACTTGAAAAATGACAAATAGATTGCTTTTTTTAACGCTCCTCCCAGTACAGCCTGTTTCTTTCACAACCAGATTACCATCAATTCGAAAAGATTCAACACTTTTAATGACAAAAACTTAGCAGTATCTGTAACAATGGAGTGAAAAGATGTATAAAAAAAGTCATTTTTGGTGAACAAACAATCCACAATTGTGTTAAATGAAAATCAGTCTCCATATCAATATTGTTTTTCACACTTGTGTTCTTGGATTACTTTTATATTCTCAAAGAAAAAAATGTTTTCAGTTAAATCTTAGAACCTCTCCCACATGGAGAAAAACAAATCCACCAGTGATACAGTAGTACAGGTTGAGTATCCCTTATCCAAAATGTTTGGGACCAGAGGTATTTTGGATATCGGATTTTTCCGTATTTTGGAATAATTGCATATCATAATGAGATGTCATGGAGATGGGACCTAAATCTAAGCACAGAATGCATTTATGTTTCATATACACCTTATACACACAGCCTGAAGGTCATTTTAGACAATATTTTTTATAACTTTGTGCATTAAACAAAGTGTGTGTACATTCACACAATTCATTTATGTTTCATATACACCTTATACACACAGCCTGAAGGTCATTTTAGACAATATTTTTTATAACTTTGTGCATTAAACAAAGTGTGTGTACATTCACACAATTCATTTATGTTTCATATACACCTTATACTCACAGCCTAAAGGTCATTTAATACAATATTTTTAATAACTTTGTGTATTAAACAAAGTTTGTGTACATTGAGCCATCAAAAAACAAAGGTTTCACTATCTCACTCTCACTCAAAAAAGTCCATATTTCGGAATATTTGGATATGGGATACTCAACCTGTATACTACTACCACACCTTAGTGATAAATATTTAACTAATTTACACTCCAGAAAACTGGATATTTATGTCTTCTTGCAAGAGCTCTTCCTTTGAGGTAGAAAGGGAATGTTCTCCAACTGGGGTACGTGTGGCACCCCAGCGGTCAGGATGCTTGCGATCATGTGACCTGTGCCCCGGATCACAGACAGCCGATATCCCCAAGATTAGGGTTAGGTCCCGAGAGGGGGGAGGGGTTACGGTTAGGCACTTATGAGTAGCCGTAGCTGACACCCCCAGAGGGTTAGCCCTAGCCGATACCCCCCGAGGGGTAGGGGAGAGGGGTAAAATACCTACCCTCATGCGCTGTCGGGATTCTCACTGTCGGGATGCCAAGGTCAGTCATGTGACCGCCGGCATTTCATACCCAGCCCCTCCTGCAAAGAGAAATATACATACATGTATATTAATTTAGCTGCAGGGTTTACCGATCCAATCAGTGGGGATTCACCCACACGTTTTTTTCTGAAGGTGAACTTTTCTTTTGCAGCTTAAGTAGCTGTGAGGAAAAGGCTGCGAGAAAAAGGCACAATCGGGGTTTCACATGTGGGGAAAACCCATTGATTCTGCAGTTAATGCAAAATCAGTGAGTCCACAATTTTAGGCCTTGGGAAAAAGGCTATTTAATCGAATAGACTTTACCTATGCCACACAGTAATTAGTCATCAGTTAGTCATGTGGTAAACCTCATGGCTAATTGAATATGCCCGATAGTGTGACACCAGGCTGTGCTTCCCAGCATAGCTTAACGTGTGGAGTGTGCCTGATTAAGATAGAAACACAGGTAATACCAATTACAAGCAATTCGAAGTTGCAGTTTGCAAGATGAGATGAAGTCACATACATTTATAAACAGATTATTATTATTTTTTGTGTTTGTTTTAATGCTTGTAATAAATTATTTTTAAACAATGTGAAACTTCCCCTGGGCCCAGAAGTAAATCTTTCTGCCCAAGGCACATGTCAACATTCTGCAGATGCTGACATGTTCAATGCCAACATCATATATGTCAACATTAAGGGCTAAATCCATTTACGTGCGAGTCCCATCACGGCACAAGTAAGTGCTACTGTAGGCCGCAATACTTAATACCAGACTTGCAGATTTTTGTTTGCAGAGACTGAGGTGAGATTAGGCTGCAAGGGGGGCCAGTTGCGATGCTGTTGCCAGTGTTTCTACTGCAGCTTGCCCCCTTCACACTTAATTTGATTGAGCCCTATTAAAGCATCCCCTAAAAAAAGTGTCTGGAGAAAACAACATAAATGGTGGTTTTTGGAGTGAGCAGTGTTTCACCTCAGGACATTATGGGGTATATTCAATTGAAGTCGGATCCATTCCGACATTCAATTGTCGGAATGGATCCGAGGTCTCGCTTGCTGGAGCCGGGTAGACGCTGCTGTGAGCAGCGGCTGTGACATCCTCCAGCGCTACTCTCCCCGTCCCCGCCTCGGCTCTCCAGTCTCCGGCGCTGCTCTCACCATCTCAGTTCGACTTTTTTTAAAGTCGAATTGAGATGGTCGAAAAGGGGGCCAAAACCTGTCGGTTTTGGCCCCATTTTCGACACAAGCACGTGGATCGGCAGCTATTCCGCCGATCCACGTGCTTTTCGACAAGTCGAATTCCTCGACTTGTCTCAAAATTTGGGGTTTGATTGAATAGGTCGAATCACGATTCTACCTTAAAAAGTCGAAATCTGCCGTCTTTTCGACAGACGGCAGCTTTCGACTTCAAGTAAATATACCCCTTTGTCTATTATTTGTCTTTGTAGTGATATTTATGATTAGTTAACAGCCAGTCAAAATGATGGAACAACATTACAATAATGTCAGCGCCGTCATCTGTGCGTGCCCAAACGGAGCAACACTTGAATTTCGCCGTTGGGTGCCATCTAGTGGCCGACAGCACGCAAAATACTTGTATTCCCCCCATAGAGGGGAGGAGCAGTGTTAGCCTTTTATTATATAGGATACTTAGTTCACTGCTGCACTAAAAAAAGCAAGATTCAGTACAAAATCACTTATGGCTTAGTTTATTTAAAAAAAAATGATTAAAATACTGTATGAACTCTTTATACTGGGCAACTAAAACGCTAAGTTTTTGTCATAGGGTCAGTGATTCCTGAGACAGCTGCATTTTATGTATTTTAAAGAAGTGTCTACCTCTGGACAGCCACTGCTACATTATTCCAAACTTCTAACTTGTATTCCACATTCTGTCTATTTATTTAAGCAACTCCACCATCCCACATCACAAGCATATTGTCCTATTTTATTCCACAAATCCAAGCCTCAGTGAAGTCATTGCTATTATCACAGAAATATCCCATACTTTCATTATACTCTCGCTACTTGCTAATACATTGTCTGTCTTGGCTTTTTGTCCACAAACTGTTAAGAGTTCATACTTCATTAATTCTGCCTGACATGCTATCAATTAGAGAAAGCTGATTATTTAAAATGGCTAATTAGAAGAATGGCGCTGTTCTGTTATTCACAGTGGGACCATAAGCCAGAGTTTGAGTGATTTTCTTGTAGTCTCCTAGATAACAGAATAGTTTATGAAGCTTGGTGAATTGGCACTCTGGTGCATTGCTAGCACTGTCACTGCCTGCATAATTGGCTTGCCATACTTTCTAATGAATCATTTTTATTTTATTTTTTATATTTAGGCATCTCTATAGACATTGTGTGGGTGTAGCTATAGCTGTATAGGCTGGAGTGTTTATTTGTAAATTCAAGTGTATTTATTGGTTGCACACAGTGGAGGCAGCCATTTTGACAGCCCAACTGGTGTTCATAAAATGCAGCCTAAAATTCTGCAGAAACCAGTGACATCATTGAGGCACAAAGTACATCCTTGTTTCACCCCTCAGAATTCTTTTCTCCAACGTCAACTTGAGAAATTAGATTTTTATATTTTATTCAGTTTGTTAGAGAGCAGTTCTCAGGGTCATGCATTATTTCATTTCTTTGCGAACCTAAGTTCCTTTCATGAGGCTTTTTTTTTTTTTAGAACTAGTTATGTGACTGAACTCTTTTTATCTGTGTTTCTAGGTGACCTATGGATCATTTGATTACACATCCTTGCTGTATCTGTCTGACTACTCTAGAGATTTTGGTGGAGGGAGATTCATTTTCGTTAATGAAAAGATGAACAGCACAGTGGAGCCTAGAGCTGGTAAGACATAGGTTCTTTGGGTGGAATTCAATTGTTCAACATGGATGCGCTGTTCCGTTCCAGATTGGCACATTGCGTCTGCTGGTATCGCAAGTTTTCCCTCACAACTCGATGAAATGTCTTTACTTCAGTCATTTCCAATATACGTGCAGCCGGGCATCGACTTAATGCTCAAAGGCACATTGTGGCTATTGTAATCCACATTTGTTGTAATAAAAGTTGCGTCTCCACTAAAATCAGTCTTGCTGACTTTCAAAAACCCCACACCTGAAGAGTTCTGTAGGGGACAAACGTATATGATGGGTGGAGGTGTGTAGTTCCTCCTTATCATGGCCCCACCCCCACTGTTTAAGGGATCTATTCATGAAGCAGTGAAATGAGCCAGTGGAGAAGTTGCCCTTGGCGCCCAATCAGCATCGAAGTAACATTTATAATTTGCATGCTGTATAATTGTACGGAGCAGCTGATTGGTTGCCATGGGCAACTTCTCCACAGGCTCACTTCTCCACTCTTTTCTCTAACGTCCTAGTGGATGCTGGGGACTCCGTAAGGACCATGGGGAATAGACGGGCTCCGCAGGAGACTGGGCACTCTAAAGAAAGATTAGGTACTATCTGGTGTGCACTGGCTCCTCCCTCTATGCCCCTCCTCCAGACCTCAGTTAGAATCTGTGCCCGGCCAGAGCTGGGTGCTCCTAGTGGGCTCTCCTGAGCCTGCTAGTAAAAGAAAGTATTTATTAGGTTTTTTATTTTCAGTGAGCTTCTGCTGGCAACAGACTCACTGCTACGAGGGACTGAGGGGAGAGAAGCAAACCTACCTGTCTACAGCTAGGTTGCGCTTCTTAGGCTACTGGACACCATTAGCTCCAGAGGGTTCGAACACAGGCATCTGTCCTCGATCGTCCGTTCCCGGAGCCGCGCCGCCGTCCCCCTCGCAGAGCCAGAAGAACAGAAGCTTGAAAACGGCGGCTGAAGACTCCTGTCTTCATTTAAGGTAGCGCACAGCACCGCAGCTGTGCGCCATTGCTCCCAGCACACTTTCACACTCCGGTCACTGTAGGGTGCAGGGCGCTGGGGGGGGGGGGGCGCCCTGGGCAGCAATTGAAGTACCTTTTTGGCATAACATACATATATACAGTCAGGCACTGTATATATGTAAAAACCCCCGCCATTTTTTTCACACAGAAGCGGGACAGAAGCCCGCCGCTGAGGGGGCGGGGCCTTCTTCCTCAACACACCAGCGCCATTTTCTCTTCACAGCTCCGCTGGAAGGACGCTCCCCAGGCTCTCCCCTGCAGTATCCAGGTACAAGAAGGGTAAAAAAGAGAGGGGGGGCACATAAATTTAGGCGCAAAAGACATAAAATCGGCAGCTATTGGGTAATCACTTATTATAGTGAATATCCCTGGGTTATATAGCGCTGTGGTGTGTGCTGGCATACTCTCTCTCTGTCTCCCCAAAGGCCTTTGTGGGGTCCTGTCCTCAGTCAGAGCATTCCCTGTGTGTGTGCTGTGTGTCGGTACGGCTGTGTCGACATGTTTGATGAGGAGGGTTACGTGGAGGCGGAGCAAGTGCGGATAAATGTGGTGTCGCCGCCGTCGGGGCCGACACCTGATTGGATGGATATGTGGAAGGTCTTAAATGATACTGTAAGCTCCTTGCATAAAAGGTTTGATGACGCTGCAGCCTTGGGACAGCCGGGGTCTCAACCCGGGCCTGCCCAGGCGACTCAGAGGCCGTCAGGGTCTCATAAACGCCCACTATCTCAGATGGTTGACACAGATGCCGACACGAATCCGACTCCAGTGTCGACGATGATGAGGCACAATTACAGCCTAAGATGACCAAGGCCATCCGTTACATGATTATTGCAATGAAAGATGTATTGCACATTTCAGAGGTTAACCCTGTCCCTGACAAGAGGGTGTATATATTTGGGGAGAAAAAGCAGGCAGTGACTTTTCCCCCGTCACATGAATTAAATGAGTTATGTGAAGAAGCGTGGAGTTCCCCTGATAAGAAAGTGGTGATTTCCAAAAAAATTACTCCTGGCGTACCCTTTCCCGCCAACGGACAGGTTACGTTGGGAATCCTCCCCTAGGGTAGACAAGGCGCTGACACGCTTATCTAAGAAGGTGGCCCTGCCGTCTCAGGATACGGCCGCCCTAAAGGATCCTGCGGATAGGAAGCAGGAAGCTATCTTGAAGTCAGTGTATACACACTCTGGTACTCTACTGAGACCAGCTATTGCTTCAGCCTGGATGTGTAGCGCTGTAGCAGCATGGACAGATACTCTGTCAGAGGACATAGATGCCCTGGACAGGGATACTGTCTTGCTAACCCTGGGCCATATAAAAGACGCCGTCTTATATATGCGGGATGCCCAGAGGGACATTTGCCTGCTGGGCTCTAGAATTAATGCAATGTCCATTTCTGCCAGGAGGGTCTTATGGACTCGGCAATGGACAGGGGATGCCGATTCTAAAAAACACATGGAGGTTTTGCCTTATAAGGGTGAGGAATGGTTTGGGGACAGCCTCTCGGACCTTGTGTCCACTGCGACAGCTGGAAAGTCGACTTTCTTGCCTCAGGTTTCCTCACAGCCTAAGAAAGCACCGTATTATCAAATGCAGTCCTTTCGTTCTCAGAGAAGCAAGAAGGTCAGAGGTGCATCCTTTCTTGCCAGAGGCAGGGGTAGAGGAAAGAAGCTGCACCATGCAGCTAGTTCCCAGGAACAAAAGTCCTCCCCGGCTTCCACTAAGTCCACCGCATGACGCTGGGGCTCCACAGGCGGAGCCAGGAGCGGTGGGGGCGCGTCTCCGAAAATTCAGCAACCAGTGGGTTCACTCACAGGTGGATCGTTGGGCTATACAAATTGTATCTCAGGGATACAAGCTGGAGTTCGAAGTGACTCCCCCTCACCGTTACCTAAAATCAGCCTTGCCAGCTTCCCCCACGGAAAGGGAGGTAGTCCTGGCGGCAATTCACAAGCTGTACCTCCAGCAAGTGATAATAATGGTCCCCCTACTTCAACAGGGAAGGGGTTACTATTCCACACTGTTTGTGGTACCGAAACCGGACGGTTCGGTAAGACCCATTCTGAATTTAAAATCCTTGAACATTTATATGAAAAAATTCAAGTTCAAAATGGAATCGCTCAGAGCGGTCATTGCAAGCCTGGAAGAGGGGGATTTTATGGTATCTCTGGACATCAAGGATGCTTACTTGCATGTCCCCATTTATCCACCTCACCAGGAGTACCTCAGGTTTGTGGTACAGGACTGTCATTACCAATTCCAGACGTTGCCGTTTGGTCTGTCCACGGCACCGAGAGTATTTACCAAGGTAATGGCCGAAATGATGGTACTCCTTCGGAAGCAAGGAGTTACGGTTATCCCGTACTTGGACGATCTCCTCATAAGGGCAAGGTCCAGGGAGCAGTTGTTGATCAGCGTAGCACACTCTCAGGAAGTGTTGCAACAGCACGGCTGGATTCTGAATATTCCAAAGTCGCAGCTGATTCCTACGACGCGTCTGCCCTTCCTGGGTATGATTCTGGACACAGAACAGAAGAAGGTGTTTCTCCCGGAGGAGAAGGCCCAGGAGTTAGTGACTCTGGTCAGGAACCTCCTAAAACCAAAACAGGTGTCGGTGCATCACTGCACGCGAGTCCTGGGAAAGATGGTGGCCTCATACGAAGCCATTCCCTTCGGCAGGTTCCATGCGAGGATCTTTCAGTGGGATCTGTTGGACAAGTGGTCCGGATCGCATCTTCAGATGCATCGGCTGATCACCCTGTCCCCGAGGGCCAGGGTGTCTCTTCTGTGGTGGCTGCAGAGTGCTCATCTTTTCGAGGGCCGCAGGTTCGGCATACAGGACTGGGTCCTGGTGACCACGGATGCAAGCCTCCGCGGATGGGGGGCAGTCACTCAGGGAAGAAACTTCCAAGGGCTGTGGTCAAGTCAGGAGACTTGTCTGCACATAAATATACTGGAACTAAGGGCCATATACAACGCCCTGAGTCAAGCGGAGCCCCTGCTTCGAGACCAACCAGTGCTGATTCAGTCAGACAACATCACGGCGGTCGCCCATGTAAACCGCCAGGGCGGCACAAGAAGCAGGGTGGCGATGGCAGAAGCCACAAAGATTCTTCGTTGGGCGGAGATTCACGTACAAGCACTGTCAGCAGTGTTCATTCCGGGAGTGGACAACTGGGAAGCAGACTTCCTCAGCAGACACGACCTCCACCCGGGAGAGTGGGGACTTCATCAAGAAGTCTTCACACAGATTGCAATTCGATGGGAACTGCCACAGGTGGACATGATGGCGTCCCGCCTCAACAAAAAGCTAAAAAGATATTGCGCCAGGTCAAGGGACCCTCAGGCGATAGCTGTGGACGCTCTAGTGACACCCTGGGTGTTCCAGTCGGTATATGTGTTCCCTCCTCTTCCTCTCATACCCAAGGTACTGAGAATAGTAAGAAAAAGAGGAGTGAGAACAATACTCATCGTTCCGGATTGGCCAAGAAGGACTTGGTACCCAGAACTACAAGAGATGATCACAGAGGACCTGTTGCAACAGGGGCCCTGTCTGTTCCAAGACTTACCACGGCTGCGTTTGACGGCATGGCGGTTGAACGCCGGATCCTAACGGAAAAGGGCATCCCGGATGAAGTGATTCCTACGCTGATAAAAGCTAGGAAGGATGTAACAGCTAAGCATTATCACCGTATATGGCGAAGATATGTTGCTTGGTGTGAGGCCAGGATGGCCCCTACAGAGGAATTCCAGCTGGGTCGATTTCTGCACTTCCTACAGTCAGGTGTGACTATGGGCCTGAAATTAGGGTCCATAAAGGTCCAGATTTCGGCCCTATCCATTTTCTTTCAAAAAGAACTGGCTTCACTGCCTGAGGTTCAGACGTTTGTAAAGGGAGTGCTGCATATTCAGCCCCCTTTTGTGCCACCAGTGGCACCTTGGGATCTTAACGTTGTGTTGGATTTCCTGAAATCCCACTGGTTTGAACCACTTAAGACCGTGGAACTAAAGTATCTCACGTGGAAAGTGGTCGTGCTGTTGGCCTTAGCATCGGCGAGGGGTGTATCAGAATTGGCGGCTTTGTCATGTAAAAGCCCTTATTTGATCTTCCATATGGACAGGGCAGAATTGCGGACTCGTCCCCAATTTCTCCCAAAGGTGGTATCATCGTTTCATTTGAACCAACCTATTGTGGTCCCTGCGGCTACTCGGGACTTGGAGGACTCCAAGTTGCTGGACGTAGTCCGGGCTTTGAAAATATATGTTTCCAGAACGGCTGGAGTCAGGAAGACTGACTCGCTGTTTATTCTGTATGCACCCAATAAGCTGGGTGCTCCTGCTTCAAAGCAAACTATTGCTCGCTGGATCTGTAGCATGATTCAGCTGGCTCATTCTGCGGCTGGATTGCCGCATCCAAAATCAGTGAAAGCCCATTCCACAAGGAAGGTGGGCTCTTCTTGGGCGGCTGCCCGAGGGGTCTCGGCTTTACAGCTTTGCCGAGCGGCTACTTGGTCGGGTTCAAACACTTTAGCAAAGTTCTACAAGTTTGATACCCTGGCTGAGGAGGACCTTGTGTTTGCTCATTCGGTGCTGCAGAGTCATCCGCACTCTCCCGCCCGTTTGGGAGCTTTGGTATAATCCCCATAGTCCTTACGGAGTCCCCAGCATCCACTAGGACGTTAGAGAAAATAAGAATTTACTCACCGGTAATTCTATTTCTTGTAGTCCGTAGTGGATGCTGGGCGCCCGTCCCTAGTGCGGACTTTCTGCAATACGTGTATATAGTTATTGCTTAATAAAGGGTTATTGTTATGAGCCATCCGTTGAGTGATGCTCAGTTGTTGTTCATACTGTTAACTGGGTAAGGTTATCACGAGTTATACAGTGTGATTGGTGTGGCTGGTATGGGTCTTACCCTGGATTCCAAAATCCTTTCCTTGTAATGTCAGCTCTTCCGGGCACAGTTTCCCTAACTGAGGTCTGGAGGAGGGGCATAGAGGGAGGAGCCAGTGCACACCAGATAGTACCTAATCTTTCTTTAGAGTGCCCAGTCTCCTGCGGAGCCCGTCTATTCCCCATGGTCCTTACGGAGTCCCCAGCATCCACTACGGACTACGAGAAATAGAATTACCGGTGAGTAAATTCTTATTTTTTCACTGCTTCACAAATAAAATCGTTTAGAAATCAAATTAACATCTACGACACCTTCTTATGTAATTGGCTGAGCAGCTGTGAAATCATAACTCTCATTCCAAGAGGACTTGTATTTCATACTTTTCTGAAGTAAATATGTTGAGAAACCTTTTGAAGAAATATGCTGTTAGCCTGTAGAATTAGTGATGATTTAGTTTGTATACATTGGATGTCCCTGCTTTATGTATATTGTATTACACGTTGCCTGCTGCTGTAGAGCACTATGGTGAATTACAAATCAACAACATTATTGTGGAAAGAGGGCTGTGAGATAGATAGCAGGGCTACATACCACTACAGACCTTTCCTTGATACCAAAGAAAGTGAAATGTCTCTCCATATTATATCATTGTTCTATTTTACATTTAGGAACATACACAAGGGGATTCCAGCAATGGCCCCATTAGGTGAGCCCACTGCCGGATTCTCACCAATATTAGAACACAGCAACCTACACTGTCACATCTGACAGCAGAGATCTGTGAGTGTAATTTGTATCCTAGCATCTAGGACAGAATATGTACTGCAGTGAGAGATTTGGCTTCAGGTACTGTCCAGCCATGTCACACCTACTTCAGCACTACCTACCTAGCTGCACTGGTAGTTCTCAGTGTCTATATAAGGACCTAACTAGTGAGCATTGGGGCTAAGGTGGTCATTCCGAGTTGATCGCAGCCAGCAACTTTTTGCTGCTGCTGCGATCAACTAGTACACGCCTATGGGGGAGTGTATTTTAGCTTAGCAGCGCTGCGATCGCTTGTGCAGCCCTGCTAAGCTTAAACATTTTCAACCTGGACACGCCTGCGTTTTCCTTACCACTCCCTGAAAACGGTCTCCAATGGTCCGGATCCGCCCAGGTACGCCTTCTTTCTGTCAATCTTCTTTGCGATCGGCTCTGCGACCACTTCCATCGTAGGCCGTGACGTAACCGGCGACCCCAGTCGCCGGGCAACCATGCGCAATGCGGCCGCCGCGCATGTGCATTCTGGACCCGTTCAACTGCAGCGACAAACCGCTGCGTGCGAACGGGTCGGCATGACCCCCTAATTCAGGTTGGATCGCAAATCACGATACAACCGGAATTATTGCGGTCGACCCAAGGGCGCATGTGCAGCACCCGTCTTGTGCATGTGCCCGCACTTTGTGGGGGGGGGCACAGAAAATGCGATCACCTCTGTCTGTCAGTCAGACGGGGGGGGGGGGGGGGGGCGGCAACGTTCCGTTTCCAGGGCGGACACAGATCTGCTAATTAGCAGAATTTGCAATCCTTACTGAATTAGGCCCATTGTACAAAAATTAACTGCCTCATTATAAAGTAACTAAGCACTTCATTTTCCTATGGAGGCCACTGGATTTTTACATTGTTTTTCTTTCCCACTTATAGTACAAAATTCCATTCCTGCAAATTAACAAATAGATAACAAATATATAGCATGTGTAATACCAATACATAGCCATATTTATTTAAACACATCCCGTTTTGTTTACTTGTTTATTATAATTTGACGTCTTTTAATAATCTAACCAGCGCTGAGAATTTTGTGGTTCTTTGAAGCTTAATTATGCCTTAAAGTTCAAATTTAATCACCATGCTTTTTACTAATTAAACTGAATTTTGTTTAATTATGCCAGCTGCCATAGACAATAGTCAAATAAATTATATAGCAGTTTATAACTAGCTGTGGATATACTGTGTTTATCATGTAATAGTCCCTTTTGGGTAGTCTGGGACTGAAATATAAATGTAATAGCCTCTGTTATGACTTGTTTATTTACACTTTCCAATGACTCCATACCATATTATTACTTATACTGAGCTGTAAGCCTGCTGTGTAAGACTGTCTATATTGTTCTATTCTTGTGCTGCTCTGCTGTTGTACTGTACTGCTGCATTAACACTCACTTCAGTAATACTTTTTCCTCCATCTGGTGTAATTCAGTTTATTGTATCCTAGTCCTTCTGTTATGTTCAATAAAGCCTTCTGTTCATAGTAAATGCTTTCAGGTGATAGGGATTACCACTTTTTCTCAGAATTTCTTTATTGAGTCACACCAACACAGTTAATGCTTATATATAAAAGGGGGGAAGGAGGAAATTACTGGTGATAGTATTAGCATAATGACATAGTTAACATCCTCCTTTAAGTCAGGTAATACCCGTGAGTGGGGGGGGGGGGGTATAAGGTGTGGAGGCATCGGCGTTGCAGGGTGGCAGGGCACCCCGGGATGGCCTGGTCCTGCCCTCTGAGTTCATGATGTCATGCAGAGTGAGTAGGGCCACCTGCACTGGGAAGTACAGACTGTATGATCCATGAAGCAGCGATACTGCAATGCATGACAGGATTAATTTCATATAGAGCAGTGGTGCAAGTAGAAAAAAATGTGTTACAGGTACTGTATGCACGCCAAAAAATGGGTGTGGCCACACGAGGCGTGGCCGATGAAAATGGGGCGTGATACACATATGGGGGAGGGGCAGATACACAGATGACCCCAATAGTGTCAGATACACGTTGCCCACGGTGCCAGATGTACATTGCCCCACAGTGCCAGATGCACATTGCCCCACAGTGCCAGATGCACATTGCCCCACAGTGCCAGATACACATTGCCCCACGGTGCAGATACATATTGCCCCACGGTGCCAGATACATATTGCCCCACAGTGCCAGATACACATTGCCCCACGGTGCCAGATACATATTGCCCCACAGTGCCAGATACATATTGCCCCACAGTGCCAGATACACATTGCCCCACGGTGCCAGATACATATTGCCCCACAGTGCCAGATACACATTGCCCCACAGTGCCAGATACACATTGCCCCACAGTGCCAGATACACAAATGCCCCCACTGTGTCAGATATACATTGCTCCCACTGTGTCAGATACAGATATGCCCCCAGTGCCAGATACATATATGCACCCAGTGCCAGATATGCCCCCAGTGCCAAATACAGAAATGCCCCCAGTGCCAGATACACATGTCCCCACAGTGCCAGATATGCCCCCAGTGCCAGAAACTGAAATGCCCCCAGTGCTAGATACACATGTCCCCACAGTGCCAGATATGCCCCCACAGTGTCAGATATGCCCCCAATGCCAGATACAGAGATGCCCCTAGTGCCAGATATGCCCCCACAGTGCCAGATATGCCCCCAATGCCAGATACAGAGATGCCCCCAGTGCCAGATATGCCCCCACAGTGCCAGATATGCCCCCAGTGCCAGATACAGAAATGTCCCCAGTGCCAGATAGATATGCCCCTGCAGTGCCAGATATGCGCCAGGTACACATGCCACCCCCCTTCCCCTGCTGCTTACTGCGCTGCTGCTGTCGTCCTGTTCCTGTGTGCGAGGGGAGGAGAGCGCAGCAAAAAAGGGTACATTAGGCTGCGGAGGCAGTAAATGAAGAGATCCCCCGCCATTTTTTAATATTGAAGCGGGACCGAAGCCTGCCGCTGGAGGGGGTGGAGCTTGATCCCTCAGCACTAACAGCGCCATTTTCTCCACAGAACGCTGACGAGAAGCTGGCTCCCCGGACTCTCCCCTGCTGAACTCGGTGACAGTGGGCTGGATAGAGGGGGGGGGGGGGGGGGGGGGGGGGTGTCATGTTTTAGGCGCAGTGAGTGTATAACATTGATTATATATATAAAAAGCGCTATCTGGGTTATTCCAGTGTCAGTTTGGCGCTGGGTGTGTGCTGGCATACTCTCTCTCTGTCTCCCCAAAGGGCCTTGTTGGGGAATTGTCCCCTTATAGATATATCCCTGTGTGTGTGGGGGTGTCGGTACGTGCGTGTCGGCATGTCTGAAGCGGAAGGCTCGTCCAAGGAGGAGCTGGAGCAGATGTGTGGTGTGTCTCCGTCGGCAACGCTGACTCATGATTGGATGGACATGTGGCATATGTTAAATGCGAGTGTGGCCTCATTACATAAAAGACTGGACAAAGCAGAGTCCAGGGAGAAAGCAGGGAGTCAATCCACGGATTGGACTGGGTCACAGGGCCCTTTTGGGTCTCAAAAACGTCCCCTATCCCAAATAGTGGACACTAGTACCGACACGGATTCTGACTCCAGTTTCTACTACGATGATGCAAAATTACACCCAAGGGTGGCAAAAAGTATTCAGTTGTATGATTATTGCAATAAAAGATGTTTTGCATATCACTGATGACCCCTCTGTCCCTGATACGAGGGTGCGCATGTATAAGGAAAAGAAACCTGAGGTAACCTTTCCCCCATCTCATGAGCTTAACGAGTTCTTTGAAAAAGCTTGGGAATCTCCAGATAAAAAACAGCAGATTCCCAAAAGGGTTCTTATGGCGTATCCTTTCCCTGCACAGGACAGGGTACGTTGGGAATCCTCTCCCAGGGTGGACAAGGCTTTAATGCGCCTGTCCAAGAAGGTGGCGCTGCCGTCTCCGGATACGGCAGCCCTCAAGGATCCTGCTGATCGCAGACAGGAGACTACTTTAAAGTCTATTTATGCGCATACGGGTGCTTTGCTCAGACCGGCAATAGCATCAGCATGGGTATATAGCGCAGTTGCAGCATGGACAGATACCTTGTCAGCTGACCTTGATACCCTAGACAGGGATACCATTTTATTAACCTTAGCCCACATTAAAGACGCAGTCTTTTATATGAGGGACGCACAAAGAGACGTTGGGCTGCTGGGTTCCAGAGCCAATGCCATGGCTATTTCTGCGAGACGAGCTCTATGGACCCGCCAATGGATGGGTGATGCAGACTCGAAGAAGCATATGGAGGTTTTACCTTACAAGGGTGAAGTGTTGTTTGCGGAGGGGCTCGCGGACCTGGTTGCCACAGCTACCGCGGGTAAATCTACCCTTTCTCTGACGTCCTAAGTGGATGCTGGGGACTCCGTCAGGACCATGGGGATTAGCGGCTCCGCAGGAGACAGGGCACAAAACTAAAGCTTTAGGATCAGGTGGTGTGTACTGGCTCCTCCCCCCATGACCCTCCTCCAAGCCTCAGTTAGGTTTTTGTGCCCGTCCGAGCAGGGTGCAATCTAGGTGGCTCTCTTAAGGAGCTGCTTAGAAAAAGTTTTTAGGTTTCTTATTTTCAGTGAGTCCTGCTGGCAACAGGCTCACTGCATCGAGGGACTTAGGGGAGAGAAGTTCAACTCACCTGCGTGCAGGATGGATTGGCTTCTTAGGCTACTGGACACCATTAGCTCCAGAGGGAGTCGGAACACAGGTCTCACCCTGGGGTTCGTCCCGGAGCCGCGCCGCCGACCCCCCTTGCAGATGCTGAAGATTGAAGGTCCAGAAACCGGCGGCAGAAGGCTTTTCAGTCTTCATGAAGGTAGCGCACAGCACTGCAGCTGTGCGCCATTGTTGTCACACACTTCACACCAACGGTCACGGAGGGTGCAGGGCGTTGCTGGGGGCGCCCTGGGCAGCAATGTATAATACCTTATTCTGGCTAAAAATACATCACATATAGCCCCTGGAGGCTATATGGATGTATTTAACCCCTGCCAGGTCTCAGAAAAACGGGAGAAGAAGCCCGCCGAAAAGGGGGCGGGGCCTATTCTCCTCAGCACACAGCTCCATTTTCCCTCACAGAAATGCTGGTGGGAAGGCTCCCAGGCTCTCCCCTGCACTGCACTACAGAAACAGGGTTAAAACAGAGAGGGGGGGCACTTATTTGGCGATATGTATATATATATTAAAATGCTATAAGGGAAAAACACTTATATAAAGGTTGTCCCTGTATAATATAGCGTTTTTGGTGTGTGCTGGCAAACTCTCCCTCTGTCTCCCCAAAGGGCTAGTGGGGTCCTGTCCTCTATCAGAGCATTCCCTGTGTGTGTGCTGTGTGTCGGTACTTGTGTGTCGACATGTATGAGGACGATGTTGGTGAGGAGGCGGAGCAATTGCCGGTAATGGTGATGTCACTCTCTAGGGAGTCGACACCGGAATGGATGGCTTATTTAAGGAATTACGTGATAATGTCAACACGCTGCAAGGTCGGTTGACGACATGAGACGTCCGGCAAACCAAATAGTACCTGTCCAGGCGTCTAAAACACCGTCAGGGGCGTTAAAACGTCCTTTTACCTCAGTCGGTCGACACAGACACGGACACCGACTCCAGTGTCGACGGTGAAGAAACAAACGTATTTTCCTTTAGGGCCACACGTTACTTGTTAAGGGCAATGAAGGAGATGTTACATATTTCTGATACTACAAGTACCACAAAAAAGGGTATTATGTGGAGTGTGAAAAAACTACATGTGGTTTTTTCCTGAATCAGATAAATTAAATGAAGTGTGTGATGATGCGTGGGTTTCCCCCGATAGAAAATTATTGGCGGTATACCCTTTCCCGCCAGAAGTTATGGCGCGTTGGGAAACACACCTTAGGGTGGATAAGGCGCTCACACGCTTATAAAAACAAGTGGCGTTACCGTCTCCAGATACGGACGCCCTCAAGGAGCCAACTGATAGGAGGTTGGAAAATATCCTAAAAAGTATATACACACATACTGGTGTTATACTGCGACCAGCGATCGCCTCAGCCTGGATGGGCAGCGCTGGGGTGGCTTGGTCGGATTCCCTGACTGGAAATATTGATACCCTTGACAGGGACAGTATTTTATTGACTATAGAGCATTTAAAAGATGCATTTCTATATATGCGAAACTCTGGCATCAAGAGTAAGTGCGATGTCCATATCTGCCAGACGATGTTTATGGACACGACAGTGGTCAGGTGATGCAGATTCCAAACGGCACATGGAAGTATTGCCGTATAAAGGGGAGGAGTTATTTGGGGTCGGTCCATCGGACCTGGTGGCCACGGCAACAGCTAGAAAATCCACCTTTTTTACCCCAAGTCACATCTCAGCAGAAATAGACATAGTCTTTTCAGCCTCAGTCCTTTCGTCCCCATAATATCTGCCCAGGGATAGAGGTAAGTGAAGAAGACTGCAGCAGGCAGCCCATTCCCAGGAACAGAAGCCTTCCACCGCTTCTGCCAAGTCCTCAGCATGACGCTGGGGCCGTACAAACAGGTGCGGTGGGGGGTCGTCTCAAGAGTTTCAGCACGCAGTGGGCTCACTCGCAAGTGGACCCCTGGATCCTACAAGTAGTATCCCAGGGGTACAGATTGGAAATTCGAGACGTCTCCCCCTCGCAGGTTCCTGAAGTTTGCTTTACCAACGTCTACCTCCGACAGGGAGGCAGTATTGGAAACAATTCACAAGTTGTATTCCCAGCAGGTGATAATCAAAGTACCCCTCCTACAACAAGTAAAGGGGTATTATTCCACACTATATTGTGGTACTGAAGCCAGACGGCTAGGTGAGACCTATTCTAAATGGAGTCACTCAGAGCAGTGATAGCGAACCAGGAAGAAGGGGACTATATGGTGTCCCTGGACATCAAGGATGCTTACCTCCATGTCCAAATTTGCCCTTCTCACAAAGGGTACCTCAGGTTCGTGGTACAAAACTGTCACTATCAGTTTCAAACGCTGCCGTTTGGATTGTCCACGGCACCCCGGGTCTTTACCAAGGTAATGGCCGAAATGATGATTCTTCTTCAAAGAAAAGGCGTCTTAATTATCCCTTACTTGGACGATCTCCTGATAAGGGCAAGGTCCAGAGAACAGTTGGAGGTCTGAGTAGCACTATCTCAAGTAGTTCTACGACAGCACGGGTGGATTCTAAATATTCCAAAATCGCAGCTGTCTCCAACGACACGTCTGCTGTCCCTAGGGATGATTCTGGACACAGTCCAGAAAAAGGTGTTTCTCCCGGAGGAGAAAGCCAGGGAGTTATCCGAGCTAGTCAGGAACCTCCAAAAACCAGGAAAAGTGTCAGTGCATCATTGCACAAGGGTCCTGGGAAAAATGGTGGCTTCTTACGAAGCGATTCCATTCGGCAGATTTCACGCAAGAACTTTTCAGTGGGATCTGCTGGACAAATGGTCCGGATCGCATCTTCAGATGCATCAGCGGATAACCCTGTCTCCAAGGACAAGGGTGTCTCTTCTGTGGTGGCTGCAGAGTGCTCATCTACTAAAGGGCCACAGTTATGCATTCACGACTGGGTACTGGTGACCACGGATTCCAGCTTGAAAGGCTGGGGAGCTGTCACACAGGAAAAAAAAATAAAAAAATTTCCAGGGAGTGTGATCAAGTCTGGGGACTTCTCTCCGCATAAATATACTGGAGCTAAGAGCAATTTACAATGCTCTAAGCTTAGCAAGACCTCTGCTTCAAGGTCAGCCGGTATTGATCCAGTGGGACAACATTACGGCAGTCGCCCATGTAAACAGACAGGGCGGCACAAGAAGCAGGAGGACAATGGCAGAAACTGCAAGGATTCTTCGCTGGGCGGAAAATCATGTGATAGCACTGTCAGCAGTTTTCATTCCGGGAGTGGACAACTGGGAAGCAGACTTCCTCAGCACGACCTCCACCCGGGAGAGTGGGGACTTCATCGAGAAGTTTTTTCCACATGATTGTGCACCGTTGGGAAAGACCAAAGGTGGACGTGATGGCGTCCCGCCTGAACAAAAAACTGGACAGGTATTGCGCCAGGTCAAGAGACCCTCAGGCAATAGCTGTGGACGTTCTGGTAACACCATGGGTGTACCAGTCGGTGTATGTGTTCCCTCCTCTGCTTCTCATACCAAAGGTACTGAGAATTATAAGACGTAGAGGAGTAAGAACTATACTCGTGGCTCCGGATGGGCCAAGAAGGACTTGGTACCCGGAACTTCAAGAGATGCTCACAGAGGACTCAGGGCCTCTGCCGATAAGAAGGGACTTGCTTCAGCAAGTACCATGTCTGTTCCAAGACTTACCGCGGCTGCGTTTGACGGCATGGCGGTTGAACGCCGGATCCTAAGGGAAAAAGGCATTCCGGAAGAGGTCATTCCTACCCTGGTCAAAGCCAGGAAGGAGGTGACCGCACAACATTATCACCACATGTGGCGAAAATATGTTGCGTGGTGTGAGGCCAGGAAGGCTCCACGAAGAAATTTCAACTCGGTCGATTCCTGCATTTCCTGCAAACAGGAGTGTCTATGGGCCTCAAATTGGGGTCCATTAAGGTTCAAATTTCGGCCCTGTCGATTTTCTTCCAGAAAGAATTGGCTTCAGTTCCTGAAGTCCAGAAATTTGACAAGGGAGTACTGCATATACAACCCCCTTTTGTGCCTCCAGTGGCACTGTGGGATCTCAACGTAGTCCTGGGATTCCTCAAATCACGTTGGTTTAAACCGCTCAAATCTGTGGATTTGAAATATCTCACATGGAAAGTGACCATGATGTTGGCCCTGGCCTCGGCCAGGCGAGTGTCAGAACTGGCGGCTTTGTCTCACAAAAGCCCATATATGATTGTCCATTCGGACAGGGCAGAGCTGCGGACTCGTCCCCAGTTTCTCCCTAAGGTGGTGTCAGCGTTTCATCTGAACCAGCTTATTGTGGTACCTGCGGCTACTAGAGACTTGGAGGACTCCCAAGTTGCTAGATGTTGTCAGGGCCCTGAAAATATAGATTTCCAGGACGGCTGGAGTCAGGAAAACTGACTTGCTGTTATCCTGTATGCACCCAAAAAACTGGGTGCTCTTGCTTCTAAGCAGACGATTGCTAGTTGAATGTGTAGTACAATTCAGCTTGCACATTCTGTGGCAGGACTGCCACAGCCAAAATATATAAATGCCCATTCCACAAGGAAGGTGGGCTCATCTTGGGCGACTGCCCGAGGGGTCTCGGCTTTACAACTTTGCCGAGCTGCTACTTGGTCAGGGGCACACTCTGGCTGAGGAGGACCTGGAGTTCTCTCACTCGGTGCTGCAGAGTCATCCGCACTCTCCCGCCCGTTTGGGAGCTTTGGTATAATCCCCATGGTCCTGACGGAGTCCCCAGCATCCACTTAGGACGTCAGAAAAAATAAGATTTTACTTACCGATAAATCTATTTCTCGTAGTCCGTAGTGGATGCTGGGCGCCCATCCCAAGTGCGGATTGTCTGCAATACTTGTACATAGTTATTGTTACAAAAAAATCGGGTTGTTATTGTTGTGAGCCGTCTGTTCAGAGGCTCCTACGTTTGTCATACTGTTAACTGGGTTTAGATCACAAGTTATACGGTGTGATTGGTGTGGCTGGTATGAGTCTTACCCGGGATTCAATATCCTTCCTTATTGTGTACGCTCGTCCGGGCACAGTATCCTAACTGAGGCTTGGAGGAGGGTCATGGGGGGAGGAGCCAGTACACACCACCTGATCCTAAAGCTTTAGTTTTGTGCCCTGTCTCCTGCGGAGCCGCTAATCCCCATGGTCCTGACGGAGTCCCCAGCATCCACTACGGACTACGAGAAATAGATTTATCGGTAAGTAAAATCTTATTTTTACCTTTTGTTCCCCAACAGCAAAAGAAAACTCCACAGTATCAGATGCAGTCCTTTCGGTCCCATAAATCCAGAACAGGTCGGGGCTCCTCCTTCCTTGCCAGAGGTAAGGGTAGAGGAAAGAGAACACCTGCTTCGGCTAGTTCCCAGGAGCAGAAGTCCTCCCCGGCTTCTACAAAATCCACCGCATGACGCTGGGGCTCCCCTAAGGGAGTCCGCACCAGTGGGGGCGCGCCTTCGACTTTTCAGCCAGATCTGGATTCTTTCAGACATGGATCCTTGGGTGATGGAAATTGTTTCCCAAGGCTACAAGCTGGAATTCGAAGAGGTGCCCCCTCGCCGATTTTTCAAGTCGGCCTTGCTAGCTTCACCCCAGGAGAGGGAAGTAGTGTTAGCTGCAATTCAAAAGCTGTGTCAACAGCAAGTGGTGGTCAAGGTTCCCCTGGTCCAACAGGGAAAAGGGTATTATTCAACCCTGTTTGTGGTCCCGAAGCCGGATGGTTCGGTCAGACCCATTTTAAATCTAAAATCCCTAAACCTGTACTTGAAAAAGTTCAAATTCAAGGTGGAATCGCTCCGAGCTGTAATATCCAGCCTGGAAGGGGGGGATTTGTTGGTGTCACTGGACATAAAGGATGCATACCTTCATGTCCCCATATACCCCCCTCATCAGGAGTACCTGAGATTCACTGTACAGGACTGTCATTACCAGTTTCAGACGTTGCCGTTTGGGCTTTCCACGGCCCCGAGGATTTTCACCAAGGTATTGGCAGAGATGATGGTGCTCCTGCGCAGACAGGGAGTAACAATTACCCCATACTTGGAAGATCTCCTGATAAAGGCGAGATCGAGAGACCAGTTGCTGAAGAGCGTGTCGCTCTCCCTAAAAGTGCTACAACAGCACGGTTGGATTCTGAATCTGCCAAAGTCACAATTGGTTCCAACGACTCGGCTATCATTCCTAGGCATGATTCTGGACATGGAACAAAAGAGGGTTTTTCTCCCATTGGAAAAAGCCCAGGATCTCCAGAACATGGTCAGAGACCTGCTAAAACCAAAAAGAGCGTCTGTTCATCAATGCACTCGAGTTCTGGGGAAAATGGTGGCAGCCTACGAGGCCATCCCCTTCGGCAGGTTTCATGCGAGGACTTTTCAGTGGGACCTTCTGGACAAGTGGTCCGGGACCCATCTACAAATACATCAGAAAATAACCCTGTCCCCCAGGGCCAGGGTGTCTCTCCTGTGGTGGCTGCAGAGTGCTAACCTTCTAGAGGGTCACAGATTCGGCATTCAAGACTGGGTTCTGGTGACCACGGACGCGAGCCTCCGAGGATGGGGAGCAGTCACACAAGGAAGACATTTTCAGGGACTATGGTCAAGCCAGGAGGCTTGTCTACACATCAACATACTGGAATTGAGGGCCATATACAACGGCCTACGACTAGCAGAGAATCTTCTTCGCGACCTAGCGGTTCTGATTCAGTCAGACAACGTCACAGCCGTGGCTCATGTAAACCGCCAAGGCGGGACAAGGAGCAGAGTGGCGATGGCGGAAGCCGCCAGGATTCTTCGCTGGGCGGAAAATCACGTAAGCGCTCTGTCAGCTGTCTTCATTCCGGGAGTGGACAACTGGGAAGCAGACTTCCTCAGCAGACACGATCACCATCCGGGAGAGTGGGGACTTCATCAAGAAGTTTTTGCAGAGATAACAAGTCTTTGGGGAATTCCTCAAATAGACATGATGGCGTCACACCTCAACAAAAAGCTTCAGAGGTATTGTGCCAGGTCTCGGGACCCTCAGGCAGTAGCAGTAGACGCCCTGGTGACACCATGGGTGTTTCAGTCGGTCTATGTATTTCCTCCTCTTCCTCGCATCTCAAAAATATTGAGAATCATAAGACAAAGAAGAGTGCAGACAATACTCATTGTCCCAGATTGGCCTCGAAGGGCTTGGTACTCAGATCTTCAGGAAATGCTCACAGAAGATCCGTGGCCTCTTCCTCTCAGGGAGGACCTGTTACAGCAGGGGCCATGTGTGTTCCAAGACTTACCGCGGTTACGTTTGACGGCATGGCGGTTGAACACCGAATCCTAGCTGGGAAAGGTATTCCGGAGGAAGTTATCCCTACTCTGATAAAGGCTAGGAAGGAGGTGACGGCAAAGCATTATCACCGTATCTGGAGAAAGTATGTATCTTGGTGTGTAGCCAAGAATGCATCTACGGAAGATTTCCATCTGGGCCGGTTTCTCCACTTTCTACAGACAGGAGTGGATATGGGCCTGAAGTTAGGTTCCATTAAGGTACAGATTTCGGCCCTATCTATATTCTTTCAGAGGGAATTGGCTTCTCTCCCAGAAGTCCAGACATTTGTGAAGGGAGTGCTGCACATCCAGCCCCTCTTTGTGCCCCCAGTGGCACCGTGGGACCTTAACGTGGTGTTAAGTTTCCTGAAATCTCACTGGTTTGAACCTCTTCAAACAGTGGAATTAAAATTTCTCACGTGGAAGGTGGTCATGTTATTGGCCTTGGCATCTGCAAGGCGGGTGTCCGAATTGGCGGCCTTGTCCCACAAGAGCCCCTATTTGATTTTCCATGTGGATAGAGCGGAGTTAAAGACACGTCCTCAATTTTTGCCTAAAGTGGTTTCTTCATTTCATATGAACCAACCTATTGTGGTGCCTGTGGCTACGGGGGACTGGGAGGACTCCAAGTCCCTGGTTGTAGTCAGGGCCTTAAAGATTTATGTAGCCAGGACGGCTAGGGTTAGGAAAACAGAGGCTCTGTTTGTCCTGTATGCAGCCAACAAGGTTGGCGCTCCTGCTTCTAAGCAGACTATTGCTCGCTGGATCTGTAACACGATTCAGTAGGCTCATTCGACGGCTGGATTGCCGTTACCAAATTCAGTAAAGGTCCATTCCACTAGGAAGGTGGGCTCTTCTTGTGCGGTTGCCCGAGGCGTCTCGGCATTACAGCTACTTGGTCGGGTTCAAACACTTTTGCTAAATTCTACAAGTTTGATACCCTGGCTGATGAGGACCTTGCGTTTGCTCAGTCAGTGCTGCAGAGTCATCCGCACTCTCCCGCCCGGTTGGGAGCTTTGGTATAATCCCCATGGTCTTTACGGAGTCCCCAGCATCCTCTAGGACGTAAGAGAAAATAAGATTTTAAACCTACCGGTAAATCTTTTTCTCCTAGTCCGTAGAGGATGCTGGGCGCCCGTCCCAGTGCGGACTGCATCTGCAAGACTTGTATATAGTTGTTGCTTTCATAAGGGTTATGTTACAGTTGGAATCGGTCTTTGACTGATACTGTTTTTTGTTCATACTGTTAACTGGTTGCGTGTATTCCAGGTTATATGGTATGATTGGTGTGGGCTGGTATGAATCTTGCCCTTAGATTAACAAAATCCTTTCCTCATATTGTCCATCTCCTCTGGGCACAGTTCTCTAACTGAGGTCTGGAGGAGGGGCATAGAGGGAGGATCCAGTGCACACCCATACTAAAAGTTCTTTATAGTGCCCATGTCTCCTGCGGAGCCCGTCTATACCCCATGGTCCTTACGGAGTCCCCAGCATCCTCTACGGACTAGGAGAAAAAGATTTACCGGTAGGTTTAAAATCTTATTTTCTGTTTTTTACATTACAGTTAATGCTCGTGAAAGCACCTTATAGGTTTGGAATACACAACTAAACTTCTAGTAACTCCTGGAATTTGAAGGGTGGCAGGTCTTTTAGAAATACATATTCCTGACCACATTTAGAGTTACCCAGGCTAAATTGCCTTCTAGTACCTCTAGAATTGCCTCTTCTGGTACTTCATGGTACTGACTTTAAATGCTGTGTTCACCAGTAACGCAGCCTGCAGCTTTCTTCATGATGGTAAATGGATTACTGGTATGTTCAGCACTGTGCTAATTATTTAGTTCATACGCAGAATATGCAAGCCCACATTTTCAGGGACACTCTGTTATTAGGTCCTTTAGTTTTGTTGGCCCCGCTGCCTGACAGCACCTACACCCTCCTTTTTACATCATTAAAATGTACAAAAATGTGCTGCACAGCATGATTCATTACTGAGCTAGAAACTAGCTAGTTGGCCACATCATAGAGCACTATTTGTGTCTGTTCCAGTGTACAAAGCAAATTACTTTGTGTTTCCTTAGCCATACCTTAATAAGCTTTAGCGCGCAGTGCCCTCTCATCTTCTGCTTCATTGCCTGCTATTCTATTGCTGTTCAGTCTGTTTCATTTGTCTCCCTGATAGCCTTCACTGGATACGGTGTCGCTGCAGTACACATAATGGGTATTAATAATATAATAGCTGCGGAAATACGGCATGCATATAAACTAATTGCCATATGGAATGCTGCATGACTATTTTATGTGCGTCTGATTTTACATAGCTGGTCTGGCAGCTGTGCCCACTACATTTTCACAAAGGTCCTTGCTTGTGATGGCTTGCAATTACCTGACAGTCTCATGCAACAATGAATAAACATTTACCTTCTGGAGTGCACACTGGTCGCACTCGTTATGTGCCCTTGCAGAGACTAGTTTTTCCAAATAGGTTTCATCTGTCATTGAACTACCACACCCATGATGCTCAGCCATCTGTTTTGAACAGAAGTGCAAGAATGGCTGGCGTACCAAAACATCCATATCCTACTAATGTATATATTATATTTATACGACTTGATATTAGCTATATCACTGTTTGATGATCATCTGGTAATGTCCTGACTTAGATGAGGGATGTGCTGATTCACTTGAATATACATTTCCTGCTAAACACACAAATATCTTCATAATATGATACAGTATATGTAATTTATTGCACAGGCTTTCTAGTTTGTACTTTTTGTATGTAGTACAGTTAAAGTCACCATACAGTATTTAACATCTACCAGAAAACAGCATTGTGTATGTTGGTGGTATTCGTAGAAGCACAACTGACAGATGTCTAGATGCCAGTGTGTGTACCTCTAGTTAGTGATATTCACTATATTAAAGGGTATTTCTGCCTTTTACAGAAATGTAGCTTCGGGTCAGATTTGTTTCCTTTCTGTGACCTTGCACAGTTGCAGCAGACTACGTGTGGTGTTGGTGGTGGGACGGGTTACACAGCCACGTCACAGTATGGAGGGTGGTGTACATGCACAGTACAGGGATGGCATGCACAGCTGCATCACAGTATGGGTGGTGGTGTGTTACATAGCAACATCACAGTATGAGGGGTGGGGGAGGTGTGCAGGTGCAGTACGGGGGGGGGGGGGGGGAAGGGGTATGCACAGTACGGCTGGTGTTGGTGGTGGATGGATTGGGTTACACAGCCACATCAAAGTATGCGTGGTGCACCAGCACATCAGAGTATGAAGGGGGTGGGGGTGCACATACGCAGTTCAGTGATGGCGTGCACAGCTGCATCACAGTATGGGTGGTGGTGTGTTACATAGCAACATCACAGTATGAGGGGTGGGGGAGGTGTGCAGGTGCAGTACGGGGGGGGGGAAGGGGTATGCACAGTACGGCTGGTGTTGGTGGTGGATGGATTAGGTTACACAGCCACATCAAAGTATGCGTGGTGCACCAGCACATCAGAGTATGAAGGGGGTGGGGGTGCACATACGCAGTTCAGTGATGGCGTGCACAGCTGCATCACAGTATGGGTGGTGGTGTATTACACAGCCACATCACCGTATGGGGAGGGTGCACAGCCACATTACAGAGTATGAGGGGGGGTACAAACATCACTGTATGGTGGGTGCACATCACTTTTAGGGGGGGTTGCATAGTCACATCACAGTATGGAGGGATGCACCACCACATCACAGTATGGGGGCATAGGGGTACACAGCCATAGTCATAGGGGCGGGGGGAGGGCTGCTACGTCACATCACAGTTTGAGGGCTGTACAGCCACATCACCATGCAGGAGAGATACACAGACACATCACAGTATGGCAGTGTGGGATGCATACTGTAGCTACATCAGAGTATGGGAGTGTGCACTGCCATATCACAGTGCAGGTTGTACACAAACATATCACTGTATATTTGGTGCATGGCCACATCCCTATACCAATGGCTGCACCACCACATCCAGTATGAGGGCTGTACAGCCACATCACCATGCAGGAGAGATGCACAGACACATCACAGTATGGCAGTGTGGGATGCATACTGTAGCTGCATCAGAGTATGGGAGTGTGCACTGCCATATCACAGTGCAGGTTGTACACAAACATATCACTGTATATTTGGTGCATGGCCACATCCCTATACCAATGGCTGCACCACCACATCCAGTATGAGGGCTGTACAGCCACATCACCATAGCGGAGAAATACACAGACACATCACAGTATGGCAGTGTGGGATGCATACTGTAGCTGCATCAGAGTATGGGAGTGTGCACTGCCATATCACAGTGCAGGTTGTACACAAACATATCACTGTATATTTGGTGCATGGCCACATCCCTATACCAATGGCTGCACCACCACATCCAGTATGAGGAATGTACAGCCACATTATTACAGTATGAGGGGTGCATGGCCACATCACTATACTGGGGAATGCACAGTCACATCATGATGGGTGCACAAACATCACCATACGGGGGCACACCAACATCACAGTACTGGAGTGCACAGGCACAGTATGGGGGTTAGATAGCCATATCACAGTATGGGGGTACACAAGCACATCACAGTACAGAATGGAGAGGAGCCGGTCCTGCACAGCCACATCACCGTACAGGCTGGGGGTGCTCCACCACATCACTAAAAGAGGGTGGGGTTGCATAGTTTCATCATAGTACAGGAGTTACATAGCCACATCACCATACGGGTTGGGGTGCTCGACCACCTCACTATACGGAAGGGGCGCACAGTCACATCACAGTGCAGGGGTTACACAGACACATTACTACTTGGGTTGGAGAAGTTTGAGCAAATCACAGTGCTAGGGGGGGACAGACACTATACATGGAAAGCACAGGGTGAAAACATTAAACTGTCACATCAAGTTCCAATTCCCAGCATCTGTAGTAAAGACCCTGCCATTTAATAAAGCTCTTCCTTTTTTATTTTTTGTATACAATACTGGCTGGCTTATCCCCATTTACACCTTAAATTACCCATGAGAGTTACAGGACATTGGTGAGTGCGCTTATATATGTGTAAATGGGGAAGCAGTAAGAATCCCGGGAGGGTGCACCATCCCGGCGCCGTAATCCCGACAGCCAGGATACCAAACGAAGAGACACCGCAGCGCTGGAGAGGTAAGCCACAGGCGGAAGGAGGTTATGTTTAGGCTGCGTTCCGGGTAGTTAGGGTTAGGCTGCAGCCCAGGGGGTTAGGATTAGGGGTGTTAGGGTTAGGCAGCCCCTTCGGGGGGTTAGAGCTATGCTACGGGAGGGGGGGGGGGTTAAGTTTAGGCACTAAGGGTGGGAGGTTAGGGTTAGGCTGCAGGTAGTTAGGGTTAGGGAGAGGGGAGAACACCCCTTACTCACCCCTGTCGGCTTTTAATCAGCCGGATCCCAGAATCGGTATTTCGAACGCCAGGATCTCATAATGATCCCGTGTAAATGGGAGGTACAAAGTATGCTTCATTACATGTTGCAGAGAATTGAATTCTGTCCAGTGCAGAAGTGGTAGTGTCCCATTATTTGTAACACTTTCATATAATTTTTTACTAATATTTACTCCTTTAAGCTTTTTATTTACACTTTTCACTTGTGTATCACCTTTTACACATAGCTTTTACTTCCTTCTTATTGACATTCACTAACACTTTAGCCTCTCACTGTTGTGCTGCTCTGGGATAGCTGGCTTTTGCCGGTTTGTGGGGTGCCACGCCCTGGACTTAGACTTAGTATTAGGGAACCCCAGTACTCAGAGATGCCTTGAAGTTGGCCTGGGGGCTTACCATATCTTTGCAAATATATGCAACTGAGAGCTCTAATTTATCTACGACCATGTAGGTTTCAAATCCTGTTGCTGATGTCATCTCGAGTGCTGGGGGTTACCTGTTTTTTGCCCATTATTAAATGCCCCATCTCTACTTCTTTGCATTATTTACATAATGCCACCCCACAAAATAAAATCTAGTTTCTACACTTCAGAATTATGTGTTTGTTGTCTGAATAGAAGCTGAGATTCTGGCAAAAATGTAAGTGACCGTTTAAACGCTCCTTAGAGACTTCTGTGTGATGAAAGTATTAGGACATCAGATTGCTTTCCATTCTCTTACAGAGGGTATATCAGGCAAATTAAGTTTACTCTCATTTGATAGTCAATTATATCTTGCATCTATTTTATTCTATATTTGTGTCGCTTTCATTGTCTGAATACTTATTTAAGGAAAGATGACAATATAATATCTCATCCTTCTTCTATACCATATTTCTAGTCAGACACATTTACTGCACCCTTTTGTGTTCCGGGCACTTGGCAGTGTAATGGATTGACGTATGTTCCCTGGGCAGTCTGTTGTTGGCTGGTACATAGAGTCCTGCTCTCATCTTTCTGCGTCTCTCTAATACCAAGGCATTTCATTACCAGACGTAATTGTAATTTCATAAACTTTAAAGGCCCTGTAGACTTGGGAAGATCCCATTACATCCTGGAGCAGACAGTCGTAAAACACAGCTCATTGCCCTCTGCAACCATTAACATGCATATATAATGTGAGATTGTTGTCTCTTACGCTTTGTTAATCTGAACTGTAGCATTGGGTTTTATACTCACAGGGCGTCAGTAAGGGTAGAAAAACAGCCTGTGTGTGATGTGCCCCTTCCTTCCTTGTCACCCTCTGTTCATCTAACTTGACATTTTGTATTTGGATTCACTGATGCATGAGGCATGGCGAGAAGACAGAACACCTGTTACAGAGTCTTTTTGATGCCAGAGGCAGTATGGGAAGCAGTTCAATTATCTCTACTTGGGATCCTGGCAGTCACAATGCTGATGTCGGGATCCCGACTTGCGGTGAAATGCCGTCGCCGGAATTCCCGGCGACACAGGCTATTCTCCCACTGTGGGTGTCCACGACACTCATAGAGAGGAGAATAGAACCTGTGGCTAGCGCAGCAAGCCACCGCGCCTGCAAGGGGTTTACTGGTGCTCGCCCCACTGCCGGCATTACGGCGGACTAGATCCCGCTGTCAGGATCATGACAGCCGGGATCCCGTCCGCCAGCATTTCATACCGATCCTGGCAATATTATGTATGATGCATGAAGCTTTTGTGCGTAAGTAAAAGATGTTTGGGAAGTATAGGATGAAAACAAATTACGTTTTTGGGTTATTCCTTTTCTCAGACGTCCTAGAGGATGCTGGGGACTCCGTAAGGACCATGGGGTATAGACGGGATCCGCAGGAGACATGGGCACACTATAAGACTTTGAATGGGTGTGAACTGGCTCCTCCTCCAGACTCCAGTTTGACTCTATGCCCAGGAGAGACTGGACACACACTAGGGGAGCTCTACTGAGTTTCTCTGAAAATACTTTATGTTAGGTTTTTTATTTTCAGAGAGACCTGCTGGCTACAGGCTCTCTGCATCGTGGGACTGAGGGGAGAGAAGTCAGACCTACTTCTTCTGAGTTAAGGGCTCTGCTTCTTAGGCTACTGGACACCATTAGCTCCAGAGGGTTCGATCACTTGGTTCGCCTAGCTGTTTGTTCCCAGAGCCGCGCCGTCACCCCCCTCACAGAAGCCAGAAGAAAGAAGCCGGGTGAGTATTAGAAGAACAGAAGTCTTCAGTGACGGCAGAAGACTTCAGAGTCTTAGAGGTACCGCGCAGCGGTCACGCTGCGCGCCATTGCTCCCACACACTAACGGCACTACAAGGGCGCAGGGGGGGGGGCGCCCTGGGCAGCAATATACCTCTCTAATGAGCCTGGCTAAACATGTATACAGTGCATAGGCACTATATACGGACCCCCGCCAGTATAAAACGCTAAAATAATAGCAGGGCTGAAGCTCGCCGAGAAGGGGGCGTGGCTTAGCCCTCACAACATGATACAGCGCCATTTTCTCCACAGTCCCCGCCAAAGCACTGTATACAGCTAGCAGTGTAAACCGAAGGGGGGCACAGTGATTTAGTGCAATATAGAATAAAATATAGCACTATATTAGATAATGGGTGTGTAGTCTTTGAGTTGTGCATAAGTGTCTGTGTTTTCCCTGCCAGATATACCCACTATAGCTTTTTTAGTACACATGTGTTGACATGTGTGAGTGCTCTGTCGGAAAAAAAAATCTGTCGGCATCGCCGACTCCTGTTGGTACTTGATTCAGTAGATGTAGTGTTAGCAGGTCGGTAGTTGTATGCTTTTTCAAAAGTAAACACTGTATGGGAGACACAGTAGTATGTGGGTGACCATGTCGGCACCAACTGTTATTACTGGGTGTAAATTAACATGCTGTAACTAAATTATACCTGTATATATATTTATATGTATATGTATGGTACGGTGCCATGGGCCTGTAGCTCGAGCACAGACATGGTAGTATTGTGGGGGAGTGATATGAAAATGATATATGTATACTTCCCTCGGGGTCGCAAGAATGTTATTTTGCCTGGTTACTACTCCCTGTTGTAGATGAATACTATGTTTTATGTCGACCATAAGGTTTCCTGGTTAGATCCACAACTTGGGCAATCAGTACATGGTCATACACATTCAGAACACATTAATGTCACTAGGGACCCGGCGGTTCCGGACAAAATGCCTATATGTATGATAGATATATATATATATATATATATATATATATATATAGGATGTGTGTGTGTATATGTGTATTAAAATATGTATATTCATATTACAATTTCTAATGAATGCTAAAGTAAAAGTATTCCTTCTCATGTGCTGGTCGCTCTGTTGATAAAGCTCCAGGTCAGCCGTGACGAGTTGGTCTCAGTTCCTCACGAGGAGTCTGAGTGTTTATTCTTTTCCCGCCGCAGATAGAATACAGTAAAAGTCAACTCCTGGTCTGCACGGGGCCCTGTCACAAAGGATCATATACAGGAAGCTAAGTGATATTTTAATTATATGCTTTGATGATATTTGCATTACATGCGCATGGGGGAGTGCTTGTATTCAGAAATGGTCGGTTACCTTGGCATCCGATAGAATTACCCTAGAGAGAGAGGGGATGTTTCTTATGTTGGGTCTTCTCTATAACATTGCGACAGGCTGCCGTGCGACTACAGGAGGTATGGCCAAGGGAATGCTGAGGCTGACTCCGAGAGCTACTGGAGTATTGTCCCTGTGAAGGTGTAACCGCTGTTTGGGGATGCCTTAGTTAAGTTACTCTCGGCAGATACCACTGGTAAGTCTACTTTCGTGAGATAGGTTCCCTCACAATGGTTGATGACACATTCTTTTGTGGGATGCAGTCATTTTAACCGGTTGGATACCGTTCTTTTTTCCCTTTCTTTGCAGATAGTGGAAGGTGAAAAGGTAAGAGGTCTGCAGCCTTTTCAGGTTCGCAGAAGCGGATATCGTCTTCTGTTTTTACCACATCCACCGCATGTTGCTGGGTCTATCTTGCTGGAGCCTGCTCCGGTGGGAACTCGTCTAATACTCTTCAGTCAGTCCTGGAATGAACTTGGATCTGTGAGTTAATAATAGAATTCAAAGGGGGACATACTGGAGTTTACAGATGATTCCCCTCACTGATTTTTCAAATAGATCTTACCGATTCTCCTCTGGAAGGGGAGGTAGTATGCAACGCCATACCAGAGTTGCGTCAGGATCAGGACATTGACCTGCTGTCCCTAAGAAAAAGAAAAAAAAAAAGATTTCTACTTAAGAAGTTGAACTACAGGATGGAATCTCTCAGGCCAGGGATCTCCAACACGTAAAAGAAGAAAGTGGGTTTAAATGCGGTTTCATCCGCATTAAGCTTACCTGGGTTTGCTATCCAGGATTGTCTTTGCCACTTCACCGGAGTGATAGCAGTATGATGGTAAGAGCCACTATTAGTCTGTACTGAGACGCTCTCCTGACTATGGCGAGGTCAAGAAACAAGTGGTACAAATCGTTGTTTCTCTCTGACAGTTCTTCACCACAGAGAATGGCTGTTGTTCCCAACGACGCAGATGTCGGAGGTGGGTATCAGATTAGATACGGAACGGTTGAGAGTTTGTTTTTTCCTGTGGAAGGTGATTTGAGGATCCAGAGTCGGATCAGATTTGCAGTGGCAACCCATCAATATGTTCCGTTGATGAAGAAGATGGGTGCGGCCTAAGATGCCTTTTCGGTGAGCAGATCAAATGCCAGAGTGGTTTCACGGGACCAGTTGGACATGTGGTCCGGGTCTCACCTGCACATGCGCCGGAATATAATCCTGAGGACCAGGATATCGCTCCTGTGGTGTCTGCACAGTTCTCACCTCCTAGAGGGACGGAGGTTCGGGATCCAGGATTAGATCCTGGGGTCCATGCATGCAGGTCTCCGAGGCTGGGGGCAGTCTTTCCAAGGGAAGTATTTCCAGGAGAAAAGGTCAAGCTGGGAAGCTTGTCTGCAATAAGCATTCTTGAATTAAGAGCTATTTTCAACGAACATCTTCTTCGTGATCTGCCCGTGTTAATTCTGTCGGAGGACTTAACAGCAGTGGCGTAAGTAAGCCGCTAGGGCGGAACAAGGAGCAAAGCCGCAATGGCAGAAGCTGCAAAAAATTTCAGCTGTGCGGAAAGGCAGGTAAACGCTATATTAGCAGTCTTCGTTCCGGATGTAGACGACCGAGAAATAGATTTCCTCTGCAGACGCGATCTCCATCCGGGAGAAATGCAGTCGTCATCGAGAAGTTTTCACAGAAGTGACAAGACTTTGAGGAGTGCCTCAATTGGACATATGGCGTCTCGCCTCAACGAGAGACCTCGGGGATATTGTTCCAGGTCAGGGGACACTCAAGCTATAGTAGTGGACGCCTTCGTGACACCTTGGGTGTTTTCAGTCGGTCTATGTGTCCCCTCCACTTTCACTCTTTCCGAAGGTGGTACACATAAGAACAAAGGTTCAGGCGATCCTCATTGTTCTGCTCTAGTCGAGGAGGGCTTTGTAGCCAGATCTTCAAGACTTACTCATAGAAGATCCATAGCCTTTTTTCTTCTGCGAGAGGACCTGTTGCAGCAGGGACCGGGCATGTATCAAGACTTACTGCGGCTGCGTTTGACGGCAGGGCGTTTGTACACCATATCCTAGCCTAAAAGGGTATTTCCATTGAAGTCATTCCCACTTTGCTTCAAGCTAGGAAAGGTGTAACGGTGAAGCTTTACCTCCATATTTGGAGGAAGTAGGTGTCTTGGTGTGAATCCTAGAAGGCTCCTACGGAAGAATTTCAGCTGAGTCGTTTTTCTCCTTTCTTAGCAAGCAGGTGTGGATGCTGGCCTAAAGTTCGATTCCATTTCAGTGCAGTGTTCTGTCTTATAAATTTTCTTTCATAAAGAATTGGCCACCTTTCCGGAAGTTCAGACTTTTGTGAAAGGAGTGCTGCACATCCAACCTCCGTTTGTGCCCCCAATGGCACCGTGGGTCCTTAACGTGGTGTTGCAGTTTCTTATGTCACACTGGTTGAAACCTTTATGAAAGGTTGTGTTAAAAATTTCTCTCTTGGAATGTGGTCATGTTATTGGCCTTGGCATCCGCACGGCGGGTGTCGGAAGTGGAGGCTTCGTCTGACAAGAGCCCCTATTTGGTCTTCCATGTGGACAGAGTGGAATGGTGAACTCGGAGAATAGTTCTGCCACAAGTGGTTTCTGTGATTCCCAGAAACCAGCCTATTTTGATGCCTGTGGTTACTTAAGCATTGGCTGATTCAAAGTCTCTCGATGTAGTCAGGGCTTTGAATATTTATGTCGCCAGATCGGCTCAGATTGGGGAAACAGAGGCTCTGTTTGTCCTGTATGCTCCCAGCAAAATTGGGGCGCCTGTTTCTTTGCAGTCTGTTGCACGCTAGATCTGTGATACGATTTGGCATGCTCGTTCTACGGCTGGCTTGCCGTTACCGAAGTCGGTGGAGACCCATTCTACTTGGAAGATGGGCTCTTCTTGGGCGCATGCCCGAGGAGTCTCGGTGGTTCATCTTTGCCGAGCGTCTACTTGGTCTGGTTCAAACACTTTTGCTAAGTTCTACAAGTTTGATACCCTGGCTGATGAGGACCTCATGTTTGCTCAATCGGTGCTGCAGAGTCGTCCGCACTCTCCCGCCCGGTCTGGAGCTTTGGTATAAACCCCATGGTCCTTACGGAGTTCCCAGCATCCTCTAGGACGTCTGAGAAAATAAGATTTTAATACCTACCGGTAAATCCTTTTCTCTTAGTCCGTAGAGGATGCTGGTCGCCCGTCCCATTGCGTACTGTATATGCAGTTATTGGTTATGGTTACACTCTTGTGGTGTTTCTTTCAGTCAGGCTGTTGCTGACGTTGTTTATGCCATGGCATGCCAGTGGCGCACCCAGGGGGGGTTTCCGAGCACCCAGAAACCCCCCTCCACTAAAAAAAAATAAATTTTTTTTCATCTGCATGAGTATTATTAATGGCTGTCTAGAGTCCTCTGCAGCCTGCTGTCTTCCTGGTGGCACTTGTAAGTGCAATAAAAGTTTACTTTATTTTAATTATAGTACATATATATCCATGTGCATACATATATACACATGTATAGACATACATACATATATACACACACACACACACACACACACACACACACACACACGATATATATATATATACATGTGTATATATATATATGTGTACTGTATGTGAGTGTACATATATATATATATATATATATATATATATGTATGCATGTTTAATATGCTATATATATGTGTATATGTATGTGTGTGTATATGTATATGTATATATATATATGTGTGTGTAGATAGATATATATATATATATATATATATATATATACAGACACACTAGTTTTACGGACCCAGCATATACTGGGTCACCTCAGTCCCCACCCCCGTGATTGGCTCCTCCCAGTTCTGGAAACCCCCCCATGCAAATCCTGCGTTTGCCACTGCATGCGGTATCTTATTATTGGTTGTGTTGACACACAGGTTGTGTAACATATTCTTTCAGCATGTGGCTGTGTATTTTTCATGCCGTTGGATGGTGTTCTATTGAATGCCACGTTCTGCGGCATGTTCGCGGTGTGAGCTGGTATGACACTCACCGTGTTTACACAATAAATTCTTTCCTCGAAATGTCCGTCTCCCTGGGCACAGTTCTCTAACTGGAGTCTGGGGGAGGGGCATAGAGGGAGGAGCCAGTTCACACCCATTCAAAGTCTTATAGTGTGCCCATGTCTCCTGCGGATCCCGTCTATACCCCATGGTCCTTACGGAGTCCCCAGCATCCTCTACGGACTAAAAGAAAAGGATTTACCGGTAGGTATTAAAATCCTATTATCTGTAACTGTGAAAATACATACTGTATATAACACAAATGACTGACGCCTAAAACATAATGTTCTCTAGATATGGGCCCTCATTCCGAGTTGATCGGTCGCAAGGCGAATTTAGCAGAGTTACACACGCTAAGCCGCCGCCTACTGGGAGTGTATCTTAGCATCTTAAAATTGCGACCGATGTATTCGCAATATTGCGATTACAAACTACTTAGCAGTTTCAGAGTAGCTCCAGACTTACTCGGCATCTGCGATCAGTTCAGTGCTTGTCGTTCCTGGTTTGACGTCACAAACACACCCAGCGTTCGCCCAACCACTCCCCCGTTTCTCCGGCCACTCCTGCGTTTTTTCCGGAAACGGTAGCGTTTTCAGCCACACGCCCATAAAACGCCGTGTTTCCGCCCAGTAACACCCATTTCCTGTCAATCACATTACGATCGCCGGAGCGATGAAAAAGCCGTGAGTAAAAATACTATCTTCATAGCAAAGATACTTGGCGCAGTCGCAATGCGAATATTGCGCATGCGCACTAAGCGGAATTTCACTGCGATGCGATGAAAAATACCGAGCGAACGACTCGGAATGAGGGCCATGGTTGCTTTGTCTTACCACCTGCAGGTGCTGATTGTGAGTTGGTTACTGCTGCTGCGTCTGCTTTAGTGTTTTGTGTTTTTTTTGCTGTAGTCGCGTCCAACTTTATGCTAATGCTAGTCTCAGCCCTTCCTCTGGGGTACAACTATGCGTTTGAGTGTGCGGAATGGCTGATTCACCCACTATATGTGTCTGCAGTCCCAGCCCTGTGCTCGGTGCAAAACCTCCGTCAGAGTATGGCCTCCAAAGTATGCTGTTAAGCGTCTGAGTCTGATACCATGCAACACTTCTATAACACACCTAAAATATCTTCATGTGTCTACATAGCATCCTCTCAGTCATCACGCGGGAACAACCCAATACATTCCACACTCCGTTTACACCATGGTGTTAGGGATGGGACTGCTTTAACATTACCCCAGCAATGGGGTAAATTTACTAGGATGGGAGTTCTACTTAAGATGGGATGTTGCCCATAGCAACCAATCAGATTCTACTTCTCATTTATCTAGCACCTTCTAGAAAATATACTTAAAATCTGATTGGTTGCTATGGGAAACATCCCATCTTAAATAGAACTCCAATGTTTGTTTCAGTGACAGAGAACATATGTAAATGTCAAATGTAATAGCCTACAATTTGCAACGGGTGTGAGATTTACAGGTAAGTCCTTCAACTTACTTGCAATTATTTGCAAAAACGAAAATAGTGCCCGCAAATAGGCGCGTACGTTGCCTACGCACCAGCTTCCCATAGGGAATGCATGGTGCGTATGGACATGTGGCTAAACGCATCTGTGAATAGACGTTTGTTGTGATGCATATGTGCGCATCGCACGCAAGCTGACACATCTGTAAAGATGCTTCTTTTTGTTTCTTACAGCACAGCCACTTGCTGCAACTTGCAGGGTATTACATTTGGCCCGTAGATTGCATTTACGATGGTGGATCCAAAAGTTGTGTCCTGACCATAAATAACAGAGAAATTTAAGTTCAAATGGCGTTTATTTTTCGATGTAGTCTCCATTTACTTTAATACACTTCTCCCATCGATGTTCCAACCTCTTGATTCCGTTCAGGAACAAGTCTGAGGCTTGGTCCTCAAACCAGTCCTGTACAGCAGTCCTTTCCCCGTTATGCAAAAAGTCTTCCCACAAATATGTTTTTTGAGCTTTGGAAAGAGGAAGTCGTCACTAGGGGCCAGGTCCGGTGAATAGGGAGGTTGGTAAACCAGTACTAAAAATTCAAGAATTTCAGTATTCTCCATTTTTAAACATTTAGTGATGTTACGTTTTTCGGGGGTCATTCTGAGTTGTTCGCTCGCTAGCAGTTTTTAGCAGCCATGCAAACGCTATGCCGCCTCCCACTGGGAGTGTATTTTAGCTTAGCAGAAGTGCAAACGAAAGGATCGCAGAGCGGCCACAAAAAAAATGTGTGCAGTTTCAGAGTAGCTCCAGAACTACTCAGCGCTTGCGATTCAGACTATTCAGTTCCTGCTTTGACGTCACAAATACGCCCTGCGTTCACACCCAGAAACGCCCTCTTCCTGTCAATCACTCTGCGGCCAGCAGTGCGACTGAAAAGCTTCTCTAGTCCTTGTGTGAAACTACATCGTTCGTTGTAATAGTACGACGATCGCAGTGCCGATTTTTTGCCTGATCGCTGCACAGCGAACAAAATCTGCTAGCGATCAACTCAGAATGACCCCCATTATTCAATATCTGCAAAAATAAAAGAATTGTGCTGTCATTTCCACAGTGTTCTGCTAATACTTCTAGCACATATATACAGAAAATCAATACGGGGCAACATCTAATACTACGTCAGGACACAGACTTTTGGTTCCACCCTTGTATATCACAGTGTACCTTGTGTCTCTCTATAGCAATGGCTGCTAGAATTATGTGAGTTCACATATTATATAAATAATAAAGGTGAAGCTTTCTACTCTGTAATGACATATATAGGGAGCAGAAGGCATTGCTTCAAGCTCAAAGATACATTCCTTCTTTATATGTTAAATCTGATACAACAGAGCATACGCAACTGCAACAAATGTTTCCAAAAGAACTCTCCAAGTCAGTTAGTGATTACACAGAGATAACTGTGATATGACATAATGTGGCAGCTGTGAATAAAATAACACTAATATCTAGTGCTACTTGGAAAATCTATCCTTATTAGGTGGTACATATCAGGATAATAAAATCTTCATTCAATACGTCGCTATTTATATACACTTAATGAAGGTTTCTCCTTCTTAATAATTATATTAGATGTTCAATGGTGACGCATAATCTGGGAAGTTGTACACTGATATTTAAGTCCTATTATCAGCAATACAGTCCTTAACAAATGAAGATGCTCTTCTTCTAAGGACATATTAATGTAAATATCTAATAGATCGTAACATATGTGGCCTAGTATGAAAAACTGAGGGAAAGATATATTCCCATACAACACATTGGATATTATAAACAACAGTAATACAATAAACGATTCCCCTTCCTAATGAATCATCTGGATGTTTGATGATGGTGTATAATTTAATACTCTGGTTATAACAGAAAGGTGCCACTAATCCTTCATAATGAGGACGCCTTTTCCTCTAGGGATAATAATGTTGTGAACACCTAACCACTATAACCAACTGTTATATACTCAATCACGAATAACACCAAGCATTTGGAAGGTATTGAATCAAATTAATTGAGTGGGTATCACCAGCCCCTATGAATGGAGGTGCTTTCCTTCAAGGGATAACAATGGTGTGATTACCTAACCATTATAAGAGGACGTTACATATGTCACTGATCATAAACAATTGAGGAAGATATTCATCCCCCCCAGAGTGTATCATATATCTACATTGAATTTATAGCATCACCTTTGTATTTTACACTTGATTACACATCTGATCCAATTAGATATTGCGACGATTATTTTGTTACACACAAGTTGATATCAAACAGCTCATATTGAAATCATACCTGAGATACCACCATAATTAATATCTACATTCCCTAAATGCCTCTTTCAAGAGCATAATAATGACTAAACATATGAATGAATACTGATCCCATTATGGAATAATAGATTATACACATTTGGACATTGGAATAAGACACGTGGACACACATTTTAATCTTCAAATCACCTTTACTTCATTTGCACTTTGTATGTTTTGTCTACGTCACAATTTTAACCTCTATGTTTCGCTTATACTTATGGTTATGTGTAAGCAATATACACTAGTTTTAAACAGATACCAATAAAAGTTAAATTTTAAACAAATATAGGTAGATGTGATAACCAGATCTAGTCTTCCTTTTGTGCACCGACAACACAGCCCTTTCCTTCTTCCTTTTGTGCATCTATGATAGCTGTAGTTGGTAGCACCCCCATAGTAGATGGTAATTACCACAAATTTAAATAGGGGTCCGTGATGGAACTTATGTTTCAAATGCAGATTTAAGACAAATACAGTGTGTGTGCAGATACAATTTTTGTTTACTCTGAAATGAATGATGTCTCATTCATCCACACAATGTCTTCATACAAGTGATTAACCAAAATGTGTCCTCCTCCCATCAAAGTAATTATTGATTGTTCAGCTAGTCAATTAGAGGCAGAACCTAGGAGACACGAGCCTGGCTCGCTGCACTCTTGAAGCTAGACAAAGAATCAAGGCAGTTCGGACACAAAGAAGGAGAGCTGATACCACAAAGGACTCTTCAGGGAGAGACATGCCAGGATCTATTAGCTGTGCCCAGAATTATTAAGATGGTTTTATGCCAAGCTGAAGCACTTCATAACAAAGGACAAATTGCTTTCAGGTAGCTGAATGTTAATATTATTATACTTTACATATTGTAGTACTATCAATTATGCTGTGCTGTATATTTGTCATTTAAATCAGTACCTGCCCTGTTTGATCTTACGGTGTGCTGTGATAAAGCTAAATATTTATCGTATATAAAACACTTTAAGAGGTCTAAGAACACTGTACGCTATCTACGTAAGAAGTACCGTAAGGGTACGCAAGTTGCGTAACGATCGCTCAACCGTAGTCGAGACGCTCAAGCGTCACGTTCGCTTACGGCCCAGAGATCACAGGCAGGCACGCTATTGGCTGCCGACTAACGTAATGATTCGCTATAGCGTAGCGGACGCTCGGGTCCACGAGGAGATCACCAGTGGTGCAGACGCTTATAACGTTAAACCTTTATTTCTCTATCGTCCTAAGTGGATGCTGGGGTTCCTGAAAGGACCATGGGGAATAGCGGCTCCGCAGGAGACAGGGCACAAAAAAGTAAAGCTTTACTAGGTCAGGTGGTGTGCACTGGCTCCTCCCCCTATGACCCTCCTCCAGACTCCAGTTAGATTTTGTGCCCGAACGAGAAGGGTGCAATCTAGGTGGCTCTCCTAAAGAGCTGCTTAGAGAAAGTTTAGTTTAGGTTTTTTTTCTTTACAGTGAGTCCTGCTGGCAACAGGATCACTGCAACGTGGGACTTAGGGGGAAAGTAGTAAACTCACCTGCATGCAGAGTGGATTTGCTGCTTGGCTACTGGACACCATTAGCTCCAGAGGGATCGAACACAGGCCCAGCCGTGGAGTCCGGTCCCGGAGCCGCGCCGCCGACCCCCTTGCAGATGCTGAAGCGTGAAGAGGTCCGGAAACCGGCGGCTGAAGACTCCTCAGTCTTCATAAGGTAGCGCACAGCACTGCAGCTGTGCGCCATTTTCCTCTCAGCACACTTCACTGGGCAGTCACTGAGGGTGCAGAGCGCTGGGGGGGGGCGCTCTGAGAGGCAAATATAAACCTTATACAAGGCTAAAAATACCTCACATATAGCCCATAGGGGCTATATGGAGATATTTAACCCCTGCCTGACTGGAAAAATAGCGGGAGAAGAACCCGCCGAAAAAGGGGCGGGGCCTATCTCCTCAGCACACGGCGCCATTTTCTGTCACAGCTCCGCTGGTCAGAACGGCTCCCAGGTCTCTCCCCTGCACTGCACTACAGAAACAGGGTAAAACAGAGAGGGGGGGCACATTAATGGCTATATATATATATATTAAAGCAGCTATAAGGGAGCACTTAATATAAGGATATCCCTTGTATATATAGCGCTTTGTGGTGTGTGCTGGCAGACTCTCCCTCTGTCTCCCCAAAAGGGCTAGTGGGTCCTGTCTTCATTAGAGCATTCCCTGTGAGTTTGCGGTGTGTGTCGGTACGTGGTGTCGACATGTATGAGGACGATATTGGTGTGGAGGCGGAGCAATTGCCAAATATGCAGATGTCACCCCCCAGGGGGTCGACACCAGAATGGATGCCTTTATTTGTGGAATTACGTGATGGTTTATCTTCCCTTAAACAGTCAGTTGAGGACATGAGGCGGCCGGACAATCAATTAATGCCTGTCCAGGCGCCTCAAACACCGTCAGGGGCTGTAAAACGCCCTTTGCCTCAGTCGGTCGACACAGACCCAGACACGGGCACTGATTCCAGTGACGACGGTAGAAATTCAAACGTATTTTCCAGTAGGGCCACACGTTATATGATTTTGGCAATGAAGGAGACGTTACATTTAGCTGATACTACAGATACCGTAAAACAGGGTATTATGTATGGTGTGAAAAAACTACAAACAGTTTTTCCTGAATCAGAAGAATTAAATGACGTGTGTGATGAAGCGTGGGTTGCTCCTGATAAAAAGTTGATAATTTCAAAAAAGTTATTGGCATTATACCCTTTCCCGCCAGAGGTTAGGGCGCGCTGGGAAACACCCCCTAAGGTGGACAAGGCGCTCACACGCTTATCCAAACAAGTGGCGTTACCCTCTCCTGAGACGGCCGCACTTAAGGATCCATCAGATAGAAAGATGGAAGTTATTCAAAAGAATATATACACACATGCAGGTGTTATACTACGACCAGCTATAGCAACTGCCTGGATGTGCAGTGCTGGAGTAGTTTGGTCAGAATCCCTGATTGAAAATATTGATACCCTAGATAGGGACAATGTTTTACTGTCGTTAGAACAAATAAAGGATGCATTTATCTATATGCGTGATGCACAGAGGGATATTTGCACACTGGCATCTCGGGTGAGTGCTATGTCCATTTCAGCCAGAAGAGCCTTATGGACACGACAGTGGACAGGCGATGCGGATTCAAAACGTCACATGGAGGTTTTGCCGTATAAAGGGGAGGAGTTATTTGGAGTTGGTCTATCAGACTTGGTGGCCACGGCTACTGCCGGGAAATCCACTTTTTTACCTCAAGTCACTCCCCAACAGAGAAAGGCACCGACCTTTCAACCGCAGCCTTTTCGCTCCTACAAAAATAAGAGAGCAAAGGGCTTGTCGTACCTGCCACGAGGCAGAGGAAGAGGGAAGAGACACCAACAGGCAGCTCCTTCCCAGGAACAGAAGCCCTCCCCGGCTCCTGCAAAAACCTCAGCATGACGCTGGGGCCTCTCAAGCGGACTCGGGGACAGTGGGGGGCCGTCTCAAAAATTACAGCGCGCAGTGGGCTCACTCGCAGGTAGACCCCTGGATCCTGCAGATAATATCTCAGGGGTACAGGTTGGAATTAGAGACGGATCCTCCTCATCGTTTCCTGAAGTCTGCCTTACCAACCGTCTCTTCCGAAAGGGAGAGGGTGTTGGAAGCCATTCACAAGCTGTACGCTCAGCAGGTGATAGTCAAAGTACCCCTATTACAACAAGGAAAGGGGTATTATTCCACTCTATTTGTGGTACCGAAGCCGGATGGCTCGGTAAGGCCTATTCTAAATCTGAAGTCCTTGAACCTCTACATAAAAAAGTTCAAGTTCAAGATGGAGTCACTCAGAGCAGTGATAGCGAACCTGGAAGAAGGGGACTTTATGGTATCCTTGGACATCAAGGATGCGTATCTACACGTTCCGATTTACCCCGCACACCAGGGGTACCTCAGGTTCATTGTTCAAAACTGTCACTATCAGTTTCAGACGCTGCCGTTCGGATTGTCCACGGCGCCTCGGGTCTTTACCAAGGTAATGGCCGAGATGATGATTCTTCTTCGAAGAAAAGGCGTATTAGTTATCCCATACTTGGACGATCTCCTAATAAGGGCAAGGTCCAGAGAACAGCTGGAGACAGCTTTAGCACTATCTCAAGAGGTGCTAAGACAACACGGGTGGATTCTGAATATTCCAAAATCCCATTTAATCCCGACAACTCGTCTGCTGTTCCTAGGAATGATTCTGGACACGGTTCAGAAAAAGGTTTTCCTTCCAGAGGAAAAAGCCAAGGAGTTATCCGATCTGGTCAGGAACCTCCTAAAACCAGGAAAAGTGTCAGTACATCAATGCACAAGAGTCCTGGGAAAAATGGTGGCTTCTTACGAAGCAATTCCATTCGGCAGATTCCATGCAAGAATATTCCAAAGGGATCTGTTGGACAAATGGTCAGGGTCGCATCTGCAGATGCACCTGCGAATAACCCTGTCACCAAAGACAAGGGTGTCACTTCTGTGGTGGTTGCAGAAGGCTCACCTATTAGAAGGCCGCAGATTCGGCATTCAGGATTGGATCCTGGTGACCACGGACGCCAGCCTGAGAGGCTGGGGAGCAGTCACACAAGGAAGAAACTTCCAGGGAGTATGGACGAGTCTGGAAAAGTCTCTTCACATAAACATTCTGGAACTAAGAGCAATCTACAATGCTCTAAGCCAGGCGGAACTTCTCCTGCAAGGAAAGCCGGTGTTGATTCAGTCGGACAACATCACGGCGGTCGCCCATGTAAACAGGCAGGGCGGCACAAGAAGCAGGAGTGCAATGGCAGAAGCTGCCAAGATTCTTCGCTGGGCGGAGAATCACGTGATAGCACTGTCAGCAGTGTTCATCCCGGGCGTGGACAACTGGGAAGCAGACTTCCTCAGCAGACACGATCTTCATCCGGGAGAGTGGGGTCTACATCCAGAAGTCTTCAACATGTTAATAGACCGTTGGGAAAGACCAATTGTAGACATGATGGCGTCTCGCCTCAACAAGAAACTGGACAAATATTGCGCCAGGTCAAGAGATCCACAGGCAATAGCTGTGGACGCACTGGTAACTCCTTGGGTGTACCAGTCAGTGTATGTGTTTCCTCCTCTGCCGCTCATACCAAAGGTATTGAAGATCATACGGCAAAGAAGAGTAAGAACAATACTAGTGGTTCCGGATTGGCCGAGAAGGACTTGGTATCCGGAACTTCAAGAGATGCTCACGGACGAACCGTGGCCTCTACCTCTGAGAAGGGACCTGCTACAGCAGGGTCCCTGTCTTTTTCAAGACTTACCGCGGCTGCGTTTGACGGCATGGCGGTTGAACGCCAGATCCTAAAAGGGAAAGGCATTCCAGAAGAAGTCATTCCTACCTTGATTAAGGCACGGAAGGAAGTCACCGTGAAACATTATCACCGCATTTGGCGAAAATATGTAGCGTGGTGCGAGGATCGGAAGGTTCCGACGGAGGAATTCCAACTGGGTCGTTTCCTACATTTCCTGCAATCAGGATTATCTATGGGTCTCAAATTGGGATCCATTAAGGTTCAAATTTCGGCCCTGTCAATATTCTTCCAAAAAGAATTGGCCTCTGTCCCTGAGGTCCAGACTTTTGTCAAGGGAGTACTGCATATACAGCCTCCTGTGGTGCCTCCGGTGGCACCGTGGGATCTAAATGTAGTTTTAGATTTCCTCAAATCCCATTGGTTTGAACCATTGAAAAAGGTGGATTTGAAATATCTCACATTGAAAGTGACTATGTTACTAGCCCTGGCCTCTGCCAGGAGAGTATCTGAATTGGCGGCTTTATCTTATAAAAGTCCTTATCTAATCTTCCATTCGGATAGGGCAGAACTGCGGACTCGTCCGCATTTTCTCCCTAAAGTGGTATCAGCATTTCATCTGAACCAACCTATTGTGGTGCCTGCGGCCACTAGCGACTTGGAGGACTCCAAGTTGTTGGACGTTGTCAGAGCCTTAAAAATATACATTGCAAGGACGGCTGGAGTCAGAAAATCTGACTCGCTGTTTATATTGTATGCACCCAACAAGTTGGGCGCACCTGCTTCTAAGCAGTCGATTGCTCGTTGGATTTGTAACACAATTCAACTTGCACATTCTGTGGCAGGCCTGCCACAGCCTAAAACTGTAAAAGCCCACTCCACAAGGAAGGTGGGCTCATCTTGGGCGGCTGCCCGAGGGGTCTCGGCATTACAACTCTGCCGAGCAGCTACGTGGTCGGGGGAGAACACGTTTGTAAAATTTTACAAATTTGATACCCTGGCAAAGGAGGACCTGGAGTTCTCTCATTCGGTGCTGCAGAGTCATCCGCACTCTCCCGCCCGTTTGGGAGCTTTGGTATAATCCCCATGGTCCTTTCAGGAACCCCAGCATCCACTTAGGACGATAGAGAAAATAAGAATTTACTTACCGATAATTCTATTTCTCGGAGTCCGTAGTGGATGCTGGGCGCCCATCCCAAGTGCGGATTATCTGCAATACTTGTACATAGTTATTGTTAACTAATTCGGGTTATTGTTAAGGAGCCATCTTTAAGAGGCCCTTTCTGTTGTCATACTGTTAACTGGGTTTAGATCACAAGTTGTACGGTGTGATTGGTGTGGCTGGTATGAGTCTTACCCGGGATTCAAAATGCCTCCCTTATTGTGTATGCTCGTCCGGGCACAGTACCTAACTGGAGTCTGGAGGAGGGTCATAGGGGGAGGAGCCAGTGCACACCACCTGACCTAGTAAAGCTTTACTTTTTTGTGCCCTGTCTCCTGCGGAGCCGCTATTCCCCATGGTCCTTTCAGGAACCCCAGCATCCACTACGGACTCCGAGAAATAGAATTATCGGTAAGTAAATTCTTATTATCTATACCTTTAACAACGAAATATACAGTAAACCTTAGTGTGGTGACAGAGTGTAAGTGCAACCTGGTGTAACCTGATTAACTACAAAGCTGCTTGAGCGTCACCGACGCTCAGGGAATACTTAACACTATAAGAAATACACAGATACCTGGGCTTAGGGTCCAAAACCTATTATATGTATTATGACTATTATACTTGCAAAAGAATCACAGTACAAAGCATACACTACAATATAACATAGACTAACTAACCAGATAACTACACAGGAAATACAATACAATACAATTAAGGGAAAAATACGGGAGAAATAGAAGAGAGAGAGAGAGAGAGAGAGAGAGAGAGAAATGGCTCACAATAACATCAAGACAATATGATTGCGGAGAAACACTTACGCACAAGGGGAAACGATCGCATGCGCCTCGATATCCAGCTCCCGATTATCAGCAATGAGAACCGTTGAAGAGAGAGAACTGGATACGGTCGGCCTGCCTATTTATGCCCCACACACAATACAATTCAATGGTCCCTACAATCTCATTGTTCATTGGACACAGGAATTCGGCTTCGCATTATAACAAAAGGTCATAGGTTGATTCATACAGGTGGGCTGTGACTGTTTCCAACTGTCCAGGTGGGTGGGATACTGGGTTTCCCGCCGCATGACTAAGTAAGAACAAATAATAGTAAATGGACATAAACTTCTTATGTCCATAACTATTCGCACGAGCGATTAATCCGCTCCAAACCAACACCGGAATATTGCTATTTAAATACTCTTCCGATGGGTACCAAACACTACTGTATGACCCTTGTTAGACCCTTCGTACAATACAAAGAGGGATCTCTCTGTTCAGGAACATGCTATGTTAACTAAACTTTCAGTATCTATCAAAGGGACCATGATCTACAAAATACATTATTAGTGAAAATATGTAACGAATGAGTCGCACGCTACGATTACATAAACTCTACCGTAAATACGCATACCGTGCGCCTGCGGGTGCCCGCGACTGTGAGTATGTGCACGTACGGGAGAGCGTACGCATGCGCAGCGCGGACCAGTATGAGGTGCAAATATGGCAGTGTGTGTAGAGATATTTTTCTGACTTTGACAGTCCACCCTTTGGCAGTAAATAATAACTGCCACCTTCTAAAACATTTCAAAAGGAGAAAAATATATGTCAGGGGTTAATTCATTTCCATGGTTGGGTAAGGGAGGAGAGAGGAGTAGGTGGGAAGAGGGTATGACCTAGTGAGATAGCAGAAGCATGTGTGTATGAGTCCATGTTTGGGGGGTCATGTATCATCGTGCCGTACGTGTTGTAAATCAAGCTTCGAGGTATTGCGAAGTATACATTTGAATTCCTTCTTATCCCGTGGTACGGGTCTGTGGATGGGCTGTCAAACTTTACCGAGCTCTTTTCGGCTTTGGTTGTAACAAAATGGGGGAGCACATTTTAGTTGATGATACATGAATAGGGGAGGTATGTGGTTGCTGATATCTGTGCCTGTATTCCCTATCGACTATGTGTGTTATTACCTGAGGGTTGTAGAGATGACGATAAAGAACACTTATGGAAAATGCAGTGGTATTCTATGTCAGGTTAATGTACATCTGTCGGTTGAAGTTTTGTTCGGTATCAGTTGAAAGTCGTCTTCTTTGCGCTGTTTTGCCCATTAGGTGCGAGCAAAAAGCTCTGTCAATGCCATTAGATTTACAAAAAAAAATGTTGGGCTAGCGTAAGTTTAAGAATTCTAGGGAAACTGGGGATCCATGGCAAAGTTCATCAAAGGTCCGTATCTACAGTGGTCAAAACTTCTTCTTTGGTCAATCCGTTGTCTGTATAGCGTCTCGTCAAATTCCTCGTCCAAGTGGGTCTTGTTACCTTGGAGAAAACGGAAAAAAAAACAGGTGAAAGAAACGGACCGTAGAAATCGCATTTTCATCACATCATTGTTTCTACATTTGGGTCATAAATCAAGTCCAGGTTAATTACAGTTTCCTCACTCCTTAAACTCATTACCCTAGTACGATGATTGCACTTCATTAAAGCCTGACCGCATCTAAATATCAATCCAATCGATATGACAACACCTAAGATACATAGGAGAAACTTCCCAACATCCATTATGACTCCTTGAGCCCAGTCTCCTAAACCGGAGAACCAATTTCGCGGGTTCAACCATGACACCCAACCAGTCAGCTCATTACCTACAGCAGCAAGAGTGAGATTGTGTTTTCGGCGAAATTCCCACTTCAATTGGAGAATATCGTCCATCTTTTGGTCTATGACCTCGACCGGATCCTCGGTGCTATTCGTGATATACGTGCAACACTTCACGCCATACTGTGTTGCCAGTGTGACACAATATCCGCCTGTCACTGCTGTGAGGTAATTGAGAACCATTCTATGCTGCACCAGTTCTGTTTTATAAGCTTGAAGTTCCCTTCCAGTATATCTAAACGTGTCATCATACATTTCAGTGATATTATCTAACAAATTTGCGAGCGCCGATATGTATTTATAATTCAGCACTCCTCTAGCGGTGCGGGTGAAATCTAACGCGATTAAGAATTGAATCCCGGTGGATTCACTTATCAGATCAGAGGCCGGATGCTCTGTCTTCTCTATCAGGTGCCTTTTAACAACGTGCTCGTAATGGGTGTGAGTATAAGGAGCTTGGGCACCACGGTGTATGTCTTTCATTTTGTCATGTGACACAGTCATTACTTCAGGCAATACTTTTCCAATATAACACAATCCTTCAGAGTTTGGGGCAAGCCACTTGTACGCCTTTCTCCCGCATATGAAATATGCATCATCGGGGAGAACATATGGGACGGAGTAGGACATAACCATATTACACACCTTCCATGTAAAATCTCCTAACCCTAATTCTTCCATCTGCTTAGTACACGTATCAGGTTGTACGATATGTGCACAGTATCCTGGTGATACTTCTCCAACTCTCGTAATTCTATTTCCTAAGGTGTACCTATACCGGAAAGATTTTCCTCTACTGGCTATGTGGCGTACAAGCTCTGTATCTGTAGGCATTCTATCTGCTCTATGCGAAAAGGTCATGGTTTGGTTGCTCCATGACACTTCCCAATTTCCTGGCTTTCGGGGATTGGAGATGTTGAAACATAATAGGGACCTATCCACGTGGTATTGGTGGAGCTTTAAACTAGGAGGACTGGAGATATTAAACCTCCGGTCCACCGGTCTCCCACCATTTAACTCAAGTACCTCCCCTATCGTTAAAGGAAATGGTACTAGCCCTGATTTGCTATGACCCTGAGGTACTTGAGAGCATACCCAACAATCTGTTTTGTTTAACACACTACCCACTAAGGAGTGATAGTCACTCAATGGATGCCGGTCCATATGGATATTAAAACTGGATTGGCATTTCTTAATGCACCCATCCTCAATGACATTGTTACAGAGCCTACAGATACAGTTTTCTTCAGCTAACAATCCGTCGCAATTTCTTCTATGGTCAATGCTATCGGATCGTTTTCTGATACTCGCCTTTGCTTGTTGGTTAGGTTGATCTTGGAAAACTACGCCTCCATCTTTATCATCAGAACCCATTCCAGAACCTCTCTCGACCTCCATGGTACTCTCGCCGGAACAGACTGCTCTGGTCAACATCATGGTTAACAGGAAAATCCGGATCACAGTCTCTTGGGGCAAGTCCATCTTATAGGAGGAAACGGAGAAGAATGAGAAGGGGGAAAAAGAAATTTTAGGGAGAGGGGATGGGAAGCGGAGAAAAACAATAAAAGGGAGTGGGGAGTCGACAACAGCTCTTGGTCTTGAGATTTTCACGGCTCAGGTGCCGCCTCAGTCCTCCTGGAACAGACACTCCAGTGATACAACCTCTACCGTCTGTTCCTTATCACGGGACTTCTCTGGATCAGCAACCTTCTTGCAGTGGGATGAATGAACCCAAGTCTCTCTCTCAGCAACCTTCAATGCTGTAGTGCTAGTCAATAAGACCTGGTATGGTCCTTCCCATCTGTCAATAAGGCAACCTGAGCGTAGAAAATTCCGTATCATCACATAATCCCCAGGTTCAATGTCATGACAATTACTATCTGGTAAATCAGGAATCACCAACTTCAGATTATCATTTTGATTCCTTAACTGTTTACTCATGTTAATCAAGTACTTTACAGTCACTTCATTGTTACATTTCAAATCATCCTGAGGGTTAATCATGACATGCGGTTGTCGACCAAACAAGATTTCAAAAGGGGACAGATTAAGAGGGGACCTGGGAGTGGTTCTGATACTGTACAATACAATGGGTAAAGCTTCTGGCCATGTCAATCCTGTCTCTGCCATCACTTTACTCAATTTATTTTTAATAGTGCTGTTCACTCTTTCGACCTTCGCTCTCGCCTGTGGACGGTACGGAGTGTGCAGCTTGCTATCAATTCCCATCAACTTACACATTCCTTGAAAGACATCACCTGTAAAATGGGTACCCCTTTCACTTTCGATTATTCTAGGGATACCATATCTACATACAAATTCCTGCACAATTTTCTTAGCAGTAAACATAGCGGTATTTGTAGCCGCAGGAAATGCTTCGACCCAATTTGAGAAAACATCTATACAGACAAGTACATATTCCAAATTCCGACAAGGGGGTAATTGTATAAAGTCAATTTGTATTACCTGGAAAGGGCCGCCGGCAGGTGGGATATGGGATGGTTCTGTAGGTATTGCCTTTCCAATATTCTTTCTCAAACAGGTAAGGCATGACATTGCTCTTTTACTCGCATGAGAGGAGAATCCTGGGGCGCACCAATATGCTCTTACCAATTTGCACATCCCTTCCTTGCCTAGATGAGTCAGCCCGTGAGCTGCTTCAGCCAGACATGGAAGATATGCTCTGGGGGCCACTGGTTTACCATGTCCATCCGTCCAGAGTCCTGAGGACTCCTGGCCATATCCCTTTGCCTTCCAGACTGCCTTTTCCTGTGTGGAACACAAATTCTGCATTTCACGCAACTTTTGTGTGTTGATGGTATTAAATACCATCAGTTGTGTCTGTCTGTCTGGGGGTAGCAGCTGCTAACTTAGCTGCTTCGTCTGCTCGGCTGTTACCAAGCGATACTGGGTCTTGGCTATATGTATGTGCTTTACATTTGATAACAGCCACTCTGTCGGGTTCCTGTATCGCTGTTAGAAGCCTTTTTATGTGAGCTGCATGCGCTACCGGTGTACCAGCTGCCGTCATGAAATTTCTGAGGCGCCATAGGGCTCCGAAATCATGAACTACCCCGAAGGCGTATCTAGAATCGGTGTAGATATTGGCTGACTTACCCTTAGCCAATTCACATGCTCTGGTTAGGGCGACCAGTTCAGCAACCTGGGCTGAGTGAGGTGGGCCTAGCGGTTCCGCTTCTATGGTGTCTTGGTCATCTACGACTGCGTATCCAGTACACAAGTCTCCCGAGTCTGACTGTCTATGACAACTACCGTCCGTGTAGAACGTGAGTTCTGCATCTTCCAGTGGGTTGTCACTGATGTCAGGCCTTGCGGTTAAATTTTGGGTCAAATATTCCATACAATCATGTGTATCTTCCTTTGTATTAAATCCTCCTTCCCCATCACTCTCACCTTCCACCCTTTGTGCCTGACCAGGCACACCTGGGAGATATGTTGCAGGATTTAATGCACTGCATCTCCTTATGGTGATGTTTACGGGGGCCATTAGGGCCAATTCCCATCTTGTAAACCTCGCTGATGATACGTGTCTGGTTTGGGCAGAATTCAATAAGGCTGACACTGCATGTGGCGTATGGATTGTGAGGTTGTGGCCTAGCACGACATCTTCGCTTTTTGTCACTAGCAATGCTATCGCAGCAACGCTTCGCAAGCATGTGGGGAGGGATCGCGCTACCGTGTCTAGCTGAGCGCTGTAGTATGCAACTGGCCTGCTGGCATCACCGTGCTTTTGGGTTAGTACGCCTGCCGCGCAACCAGCACTTTCTGTTCCGTATAGTTCAAAGGGTTTCCCATAGTCTGGCATACCTAGTGCTGGTGCCTGCGTTAGGCACTGTTTAAGTCTCTCAAATGCTGTTTCGGACTCGTCTGTATGCGAAATCCTATCAGGTTTGTTTGAGGAGACCATTTCCTGCAAAGGTAACGCTAAAATGGAAAACCCTGGGATCCAATTACGGCAATACCCACACATTCCTAAAAACGTTCTGATCTGTTGCTGGGTTTGTGGCAGAGTCATGTCTCTAATTGCTTGGATTCTATCAGCGGTCAGGTGTCTCAGTCCTTGTGTTAGACAGTGTCCCAAATATTTTACCTTAGTTTGGCATAATTGTAACTTGTCTTTGGAAACCTTGTGTCCTGTGTCTGAAAGATGAAACAGGAGCTGTTTCGTATCCTTCAGGGATGCTTCCAGTGAAGCTGAACACAGCAGTAAATCGTCCACATACTGTATCAATACTGATCCACTCTCTGGTTGGAAAGACTGTAAACAATCATGTAAAGCCTGAGAAAATATACTTGGACTATCTATGAAACCTTGGGGTAATCGAGTCCACGTGTATTGGACTCCTCTGTATGTGAATGCGAATAAATATTGGCTGTCAGGGTGCAGAGGTACCGAAAAGAAAGCGGAGCAGAGGTCAATGACAGTGAAAAATTTGGCAGTGGGAGGGATTTGCATTAGGATGACAGCTGGATTTGGCACTACGGGGAACTGACTCTCAACTATTTTGTTAATCCCCCTTAGATCCTGCACTAGTCTGTAACCCCTCCCCCCACTCTTTTTAACAGGGAAGATGGGACTATTGGCAGTGCTGGACGTTCTTACCAGAATGCCCTGTTGTAGCAAGCGCTCTATTACTGGGTAAACTCCTAACTCCACCTCTGGCTTCAGAGGGTACTGTGGGATTTTTGGAGCTATCCTACCATCTTTTACTTGTACAACTACTGGAGCTACGTTTGCCATTAATCCAGTGTCCTGTCCGTCTTTTGTCCAAAGTGACTCTGGTATCTGAGATGTCATCTCTTCTACTTGGGATGGATTCCTATTTGTCATAATGGTATGCGACATTAATTTTGATGGGGAGTCTAACATGTCTCGCACTTCCTGAGCGTGATTCTCAGGTATGTCCAAGAATACACCTTCAGGAGTACAATAAATGACGCACCCCATTTTACACAGTAAGTCTCTTCCCAGGAGATTAGTTGGTGCCGATGCAGCCAGCAAAAAGGAATGCTTGGTATGCAAAGGCCCTATTGTAATCTCGGCTGGTTTGCTAACAGGGTAGTGCTGGACTACTCCTGTTACTCCCATGGCTGGAATTGTCCTACCAGTGGTTCTCATGCCCACTGTCGAATTTATCACTGACTTGGCCGCCCCTGTGTCTACAAGAAAGTTTAATGATTTACCAGCTACATTAATTGCAATTTCGGGTTCACTTCCAAGGCAATCAATTTTACTGGCTGCAGATTACAGGTATGGCCACACCCCTATTGGGTATGGTGACCTCCCTGAATCCCGCTGGCAGCAACTACTTGTGAGGGAGATAGCTGGGAACTACCAGAGGCATGCCAGTCTCTGTTCGGGGGATATCTTTTTGTTTCCCCTGTATGTGGCTCATAGCTCCGTCTCTGTGGACCCTGATCCCAATGTCGTGTGTCGTGTCGTTGTCTAGGGGGTTGGTAAGACTTTTGTCGATTTCTTGATCTACAGTCTCGTGCAAAGTGTCCCTGTTTGTGACAAAAATAACATGTTACCACAGTTGACTTACCCACAGGGTTTGGTGATATTACCACAGGCTGCTTTGTGGTCAGGGCCTGTATACTTACTGACATTAACTTATCACCTTGTGACTCCCTGTGTCTGGTGATGTTCCGGTCGTGATCAATAGCAGCCTCTCTCAAAGTGGCCACTGACAGACCTCGCCAACATGGTTGCGTGGTCTGTACCCTTGCCTTTAATGCTTCCTTTAAACCATCCATTAGTACAGATACTGCTACTTCTTGATGGTTTGCATTGGTCTTAATGTCCTCTATACCAGTGTACTTTGCCATTTCTAATAGTGCCCGGTGAAAATATTCTGCTGCCGTTTCTGACTCCTTTTGTTTAATGGAGAATATTTTGTTCCATTTAACAACGGCTGGGAAATACTCCTTTAACTGTAAATTTATCCTTTTTACGTTATCTTTGTTGTACACATCTGTAAGAGGTACATCCTGATCTAATCCACAGTCAACTAAGAATTGAGCTGCGTCGACATTGGAGGGTAAACAAGCTCTTAGCAATATCTGCCAATCTTTATTATTGGGCTCTAAAGTGTTTCCTAGGTCCCTGATGTATTTTTGGCTAGCAACTAAATCTTTTCTAGGGTCAGGGAATTCAGACACTATGGTCCTCAATTCCATTCGGGTAAACGGGCAATACATGGCAATGTTCCTAACGGGTGTGGCTCCTGACGTGTCTGTTTTCCCATTGGGAACTACTATTACCTTAACAGGATTTACTCTAACAACCTCATTCTGTGTAGATTCTACAGCCTGTGGTGAAATTGTTTCAGCATAATGTATGGTGCCGTACTTACCCGTTGACACGACCTCACCTATCCCTCCGCTAGGGGCCTTTGTTACTAATCTCGGGGGTGGAGCAGTTCCTACTGTGGTTTCCGATATGGTGGCCGCTAGAGAGAGCGCTGAAATTGTTGCCGAATCGTCTTCTTGATCACACTCCTGAGGAAAGTTCAAAACAGGGTACAACTTGCACGGGTTAATACTTGCATGGGTTAATGGTTCAACATTATCTTTAACATTTACATGGTTACTAAGTGATTGTGTGTTACACCTTAGTGCGTCTTTCTCCGCAATCAACTTCTCTCCCGCTATATATGGTGGCGGTGGGGCCGTGGCTATCAGTTTCCTGACCGACCCAGATCCCGCCGCCTGAGCCAAACCTCTCTGTATCTCACCTTCCTGTTGCCACAACTGCAAATAATCATAATACTTGATTCGTCTCTTTGCTGATTTTATGAGACATATCCTCCTCCTTAAATTTTGTAACACTTCTGGGCTGAAGCTACCTATTCTTGGGAATTTCTCCCCGTCATGTACCGTCATTCTCTCCCATTCATCACATAAAACCTCTGTGTGACTTCCATATTTCTCACACATTACGTATCTGGCCGATCCTACTGGTCGGTTTACAGAGTCAACCCGAACCGAGGTTGATCGCCCCCTTCCTGAACAACTGGCCCCCATAATCTGCAGGTGTTGCTTGCTCTACCTCTGATCTCTATATCAGGGTCTTCAGCGAACCCTTACAGAAAACCAAAATATTCACGATAGGCAGACGGTGAAGTTTACCGAGCACCCCACTCGCTCGCCCACGCCGACCAATGCGACCTGATCACACCGATATGGTGCTGGCGCACTCGACCCAGGGCACCTATTAACCTTTGTTTACTTGAAAAATGCGAGTGTGATCCGAAGAGCACTACCCTTTCCAGTAAAGGTGGGGTTGTCAGATAGTTCCTGAGTGACCAGCGAACTTCCCTTTTTGAAAAAATAAAAAATTACACAAATCACGTTAGAATGTACAAATAGCGTTTGTGACCCCTTTACTCTAATGGTACTAGGTCAGATTACTAACTACTGTACACAATTACGTGCGGTCCAATCGTTCAGCACACAAGCAACTAAGCTTATGTACGGAAAGACCAATGGAATCGAAAATTGCGGCTGCGAATTCCTTCAGCGAGAGCTTGTATGGCCTATATGGGTGTTGCACCAACCCTTTTTGGTGTTGTGCCTGTGGACTGTATAGCGGACTTCCTTGTTTACTGTACCTGGACCTGCTGGTCTACTATGACCTCCTGGTCTTGTTCTATACGACCTCCTGGTCTGACCTCCTGGTCTTGTTTTATACGACCTCCTGGTCCGCTATACTCTAATGCTCAAATTGTATGTTTAACTAAGGATGCCTCCCTAGCCACCGTGCATGTCACTTACACGTATGTTCCTCACGAGTACTCGGTGATTTCTTTTGGTTCAACCTCCAAGTTATATAAACTTATGTAATACAAAAACACTCACTCATCACATGTACACTTTTGTTTCTATTTCTATTTCTGCGCAGAAATTTTTCTTTAGACCAGATGTGTTACCAATTAGGAGCAGGATCTGTTAATTTAAATTTCGGACACCCAAAAATAGACTTGCGTTATTTCTCGCCTCGCGTTATTTACCGCTTTGCGTTATTTATCGCTTTGCGTTATTTATCGCTTTGCGTTAAAAATCGACTTATCGTGACTTGAGCTACGTGGGCGTAACCGGACGCTCCGTTGCGTAATATACGCTGCGTGCGTCGGCCTTTGGATTGCGTACGCAAGTCTTTGTTAGGGACACGTGCACGCAAAGCAAAGATCCACCGTAACACAATTTATACTTTTATCAATGTAGATGATCCTTGATCATCTACCACACACCACACTGACTTCGCCTTATCTCCCAGGCAAAACTGTGTGTTTGTCTATATTTTAACTTTATTACCTCTATTCTTAAATTATGAAATAACAGCAAATCTCTTTTAGCACTTTTATCAACTATAAAACTGGCAGACAGGAGAGTGATATACGAAAATACACAAATGAAAAAGGAATGCAGATATATATGTGTGCGTGTGTACGCAAGATAGAAAAATAAACAGTTTTAAAAGACACTAGCGTTTTGCTCTTACCTCCGGTTCCCGGATTCCTTCAGCACCCTTTACCTAAGCGAAGCAGACGCTTATCCCGTCAGCACTACGAGGGATACAACCTCCCGCCCTTTGCTGAGGGATAATGTCTGCTGATCTACCTAGTGCAGATATGTGAAGGACTGGACGAGCCCGCAATTGATAAAGCTAAATATTTATCGTATATAAAACACTTTAAGAGGTCTAAGAACACTGTACGCTATCTACGTAAGAAGTACCGTAAGGGTACGCAAGTTGCGTAACGATCGCTCAACCGTAGTCGAGACGCTCAAGCGTCACGTTCGCTTACGGCCCAGAGATCACAGGCAGGCACGCTATTGGCTGCCGACTAACGTAATGATTCGCTATAGCGTAGCGGACGCTCGGGACCACGAGGAGATCACCAGTGGTGCAGACGCTTATAACGTTAAACCTTTATATCTATACCTTTAACAACGAAATATACAGTAAACCTTAGTGTGGTGACAGAGTGTAAGTGCAACCTGGTGTAACCTGATTAACTACAAAGCTGCTTGAGCGTCACCGACGCTCAGGGAATACTTAACACTATAAGAAATACACAGATACCTGGGCTTAGGGTCCAAAACCTATTATATGTATTATGACTATTATACTTGCAAAAGAATCACAGTACAAAGCATACACTACAATATAACATAGACTAACTAACCAGATAACTACACAGGAAATACAATACAATACAATTAAGGGAAAAATACGGAAGAAATAGAAGAGAGAGAGAGAGAGAGAGAAATGGCTCACAATAACATCAAGACAATATGATTGCGGAGAAACACTTACGCACAAGGGGAAACGATCGCATGCGCCTCGATATCCAGCTCCCGATTATCAGCAATGAGAACCGTTGAAGAGAGAGAACTGGATACGGTCGGCCTGCCTATTTATGCCCCACACACAATACAATTCAATGGTCCCTACAATCTCATTGTTCATTGGACACAGGAATTCGGCTTCGCATTATAACAAAAGGTCATAGGTTGATTCATACAGGTGGGCTGTGACTGTTTCCAACTGTCCAGGTGGGTGGGATACTGGGTTTCCCGCCGCATGACTAAGTAAGAACAAATAATAGTAAATGGACATAAACTTCTTATGTCCATAACTATTCGCACGAGCGATTAATCCGCTCCAAACCAACACCGGAATATTGCTATTTAAATACTCTTCCGATGGGTACCAAACACTACTGTATGACCCTTGTTAGACCCTTCGTACAATACAAAGAGGGATCTCTCTGTTCAGGAACATGCTATGTTAACTAAACTTTCAGTATCTATCAAAGGGACCATGATCTACAAAATACATTATTAGTGAAAATATGTAACGAATGAGTCGCACGCTACGATTACATAAACTCTACCGTAAATACGCATACCGTGCGCCTGCGGGTGCCCGCGACTGTGAGTATGTGCACGTACGGGAGAGCGTACGCATGCGCAGCGCGGACCAGTATGAGGTGCAAATATGGCAGTGTGTGTAGAGATATTTTTCTGACTTTGACAGCTGTAAGGGCGCAATGGGCTTCTGCACATGTACAGCGGCCATTTCCAGCAAAGGGTTCCGGGGGTAAACCTTCCAGAACTACAGCTGCATTGTGTAACCCATAGGCTACAACGGGCTACTGCCATCTTCAGATTCGCATTCCGGAAATTGATAAATCTGACAGCATCGCATCCTCTTTAGAAAGCTATTGGGGGGAGCGGCTGCAGGCGTGAATGGAGGGATCTCCGATACCTGTTGCAGTCCCTCCTACATACATTCAGGTGATACTAAATATTTGCAGCTAACCCTCCAAAATGGGTGTATTTTGGGAAATAGCCACAAGTATTATTTAATAAATTGGCCCCTAAATCTCTAACTTACAAGCGCACAAACTCACTGGTACCTGGAGGATTACTACGCAAACACAGGGAGAACATACAAACTCATTACCTCAACATTTATTTATTGAGAGCAAGTACACTATACACCTATTGGAACAAGCTCAGTATAAGCACACAGACAGGTGACCAGGTAAGAGGGTCTTGCTCTCATACTTAGTCTATAGGACAATTGGAATTGATATATTAGTTTCAGTGTTGCATACTGCATAGGCCCAGTTTGATTGCAATTGTGAAAAAAAGGACTTAGTTCTTTATTTATTTATTTTTTAATCGTGTCATTTTATTAGATTGACAAGATATAACAAGAAGATAAAGTAACCTGTGGGGGAATGACAATAATAAGAAAAATAAGGTTACAAACACAAAGTGGTTACAAATAGTATACCAGGTTATGGGGTATATGCAATTCCGGGCGAATTGCGGCTTTTTTTCGCCCGTTTTTAAATTCAACACAATTCGACCGTCGAATTCCGGCCGGTGGGTGCCGGAATTTGGACATGTTCAATAAAAACCGGATTCGACAGTCCCGCTGTCGAAAAACGGACCCATTGACAGAAAGTGCGTCCTGGATTCGACTTTTCGGACGGCACAAAAAAGGTTAAAAAACCCGAAAAAAAATTGTGTGGGGTCCTTCCTCCTAAGCATAACCAGCCTCGGCTCTTTGAGCCGGTCCTGGTTGTAAAAATACGGGGGGGAAATGGACATGGGATACCCCGTATTTTTAGAACCAGCACCGGGCTCGGCGTCCGGTCCTGGTGCAAAAAATACGGGGGACAAAAGACGAAGGGGTCCCCCGTATTTTTTACACCAGCACTGGGCTCCACTAGCTGGAGATAATGCCACAGCCGGGGGACACTTTTATATGGGTCCCTGCGGCCGTGGCATTACCCCCCCAACTAGTCACCCCTGGCCGGGGTACCCTGGAGTGATTTAAGGGGTCCCCCCCCTCCAGCCACCCAAGGGCCAGGGGTGAAGCCCGAGGCTGTCCCCCCCATCCAAGGGCTGCGGATGGGGGGCTGATAGCCATGTGTAAAAATAAAAGAATATTGTTTTTTGCAGCAGAACTACAAGTCCCAGCAAGCCTCCCCTGCAAGCTGGTACTTGGAAAACCACAAGTACCAGCATGCGGGGAGAAAACGGGCCCGCTGGTACCTGTAGTTCTACTGCAAAAAAAATACCCAAATAAAAACAGGACACAGACACCGTGAAAGTAAAACTTTATTACATACATGCCGACACACATACTTACCTATGTTCACACGCCGACTCTGTCCACACGTCTCCAAGTAGAATCCGGGGTACCTGAAAATGAAATTATACTCACCTAAATCCAGTGTGTCCTGTTCTTTTTTTGTAATCCACATACTTGGCAAAAAAACAAACCGCATACCCGGACCACACACTGAAAGGGGTCTCATGTTTACACATGGGACCCCTTTCCCCAAATGCTGAGACCCCTCGTGAGTCCTGTCACAGAGGGTTCCTTCAGCCAATCAGGGAGCGCCACGTCGTGGCACTCTCCTGATTGGCTATGCGCGTCAGAGCTGGCAGACAGCGCATCGCAAAGCCGTTCCATTATATTCAATAGTGGGAACTTTGCGGTCAGCGGTGAGGTTACCTGCGGTCAGCGGCTGTCGAAAAGCACTGTTGTCGAATCGACATTCTTAAATTGAATATACTTTTGTCGAAAAGCCGCATTTTTACCATTGCAGACATGTCGAATTTGACAACTGTCGAATTTGAAAAAGTAGAATCTGAAAAGCCAGTTTTTTTGTCGAAAAGTACTGTATTGCATTGTCGAAAAAAAATTTGTGTCGAAAATGCCCCGTTTTATTTACATTTGCGGCAATTTGACCGCAATTGCATATACCCCTATGTGATGATAACAGAAAGAGGGAAAAAGTAACCCATCTTAAACAAAATATGCAACCCCTGACAAGAGGGGCGAGAAAGAAACAAAAAGCAGCAAGAAACTAGAGGAACAGTAAAAGTGGACAAGTTATAAAGAGGACATAAGGAGAGGTGGGGGGAGAGGAGGAGGAGGAGGAGAAAAAAAAAGAAAAGATGAAGGAGGAGGAGGTGAATGGAGGGAGAAAGAGGTTTTGAAGTGAGCCTAGATGACGAGGCGGAAATGGTCAAGGTTATGGGTAGAAAACAAATCTGTCAAGAAAGACTGCAAAGATTTTTACTGTGATATAAATACCGGGGCCCATATAAAGTGAATAATTTGTCCACTGTATTGATTCGAAGACTAGTGATAGGAAGGAAGATCAGCTTTCTTCTAGTGGCAAGCGAACCCGGTATATGGTGGCATAGGAAATATGCATAATCAGCTTATTGGTGCACTTAGCTATATGGCGAACTGGAGAATACAAGAGATTAGCTGACAAGAGGGAGACATCAAGGGCTGTCACAGCGATTGAATCATAGCCGAATATGAGGCAATTTTTGTGCATTATCACCAAATATGAAAAAAAAAAAACCCATTAGGATCATACAGTCTCCAACACAGGTCAAAAGCATTAGAATAAATTTGATGAAGGCATTTGAGAACCATCTGGTGAGTTCTTTGTATGTGTGTGAGTTCTCCTTTATGGGTACGCTAGAGACATTAGAGCGAATAATGGTCCAATGACCAAGTCCAACTTCTAGGTGGATTCATGCATGGGTGGTAATTAGTCAGTTAGGGTTAAATAGCTTGGTATAGGTAGTAAATGGCTCATTTATTATTGGGATTGTTTATGCAGAGGCGAGAGGGGGCAGATGAGAAGGTATAGAAAAAATGGTGAATCTGGAGATACTGGGGGAAAAAAGGAGTGGGGAATAGGATAGTGAGCCTGGACATCCTCAAAAAAATATGGAGCAAACTTACCAATGAAATGCCAGAAACATGGTACCAGCAGCTGCCATGAAAGGTGATTGGCCATGTAGGAAGAAGAGGTCTGAGAGGACAGGTATTCAGAAAGAGAGAACTTACAGTTGAAACTATCCCAATTAAAAAGCATAAGTGCAACCAAAGAAATTCAAAGTGGTGTTCAAGGTCTGTGTTTGGGAAGAAGCCAGGACAAGTAGGAAATCAAGTCCACTCCTGCTAACTCCACCTTCAGGGCCACCCAGCATTTTGCGTTGTGCAGGAAGTGCCAAGCCACCATCTGACTTAAAGTAGAAGCATTATAGTAATGTAGAAGTAAGGGCAACCTCAAACCCACATCCATTGAGTACTGGGAAAGGATATACCAGCACAGGTGAAGCTTTTTTATCATATCAGGTAAATTTACTAAAGGAGGATTGAAGAGTGGAGAATTCCACGGGGTACCGCAATAGAAAGTGTCTGATAAAAGTAAAACATTTTAGGAAGTACATTCATCTTGAAAGCTTAAGGACCATACACACTGAGCGATATAGCTGAGACATATTGACTATATAGTCAAAATCGCTCAGAAAGTTAGTGTATATCGCTCTGTGTATACACAACCAGCGATAGCGATGGGCATCTCCGCCAGGTCGCTATCGCTGCTAAAAATATTTTGGCTAGGTCGCTGGAAAAGAAAAAGCATCCCCTTGCTTAAATGAGTTAGCCAAAGTCGCCCATAGCCAAAATCGCTGGTAAAGTTAGTCAAAATCGCTGGAAAAGTTAGTCAAAATCTCCTACAGCCAGTTCAAGGGAAAACGCTCAGTCAAAATCTCTCGGTGTGTATGCACCTTTAGTCAGGGTGAGGAGAACATCGTTGGAGAAGAAGGAGAATATGTATTAAAAAGAAAAAATAGAGGAACAGACATAAAGGCTAAGCATTTGCTCCGTTTTCTCTCTTTTAAGGAAAACTTTTTAAAATATTATTAGAATGCAATGGTTGTAGGCCTCATCACAAAATGAGAGGTTTACTGAAATATTTTTCAAGATATGGGAAAGTTACATACTGTAGATACCCTCTCCTGCTCACTTAAGGAGCAGGTTTGGAAGTGTTTTAGGAACATGCTATGGTATGAGACGCATGTATATGAGTAAGACCGCCTGATTTCCCTCATTGATAATTAGCTCATGGTTGATCTACATCTTGGTGACACTTTATTTTTTTTTAGACAATGTGGAAGGAAAGTGGAAGGCATGGATCGGGGGCTCACACCATTTTATTACTCCTTTTTTTTTGTCTTGATGGAACATGATACTTAATCCTGGCGTGTGTTATACTGTATTCCTATTGCAAGGACTTGTTTGATGTTATGTATGTACTAGGTGACTCATCGCACCCTACGGATGCTCTTCACACCGTCGCAAGAGGCTACGTCCCCTTAACCCCTGCCCGCCTTTCTGGCATTCAATATTATATGGAGTATTACCTGCATTCCTAGTTTTGTTAGTGGTTAAATATTGCAGGACGAAAGGGCATCTGATGGTGAAGGGGGCGTAGCCCCTTGCGACAGGGAGGGGGCAGGGGCGTGGGGGCCGCAGATGGGGGAGGGGGTCCGGAGGCGCTGCAGGTGCTGGAGAGGGGGGTGCTGCGGGTGGGATAGGGCGGTCCGGGGGCGCTGCGGGTGGGGGAGGGTCGGGTGCGTGGGTGCCACGGGTAATTTTCTAACACTGGGCGGAGTCACAATGCTGGGCGGAGTCAGAGTAAATGAGTTAAAGAGTCACAGATCTAAATGCATATAGGAAAAACGCACACACCCGCACAGTATAATGCATATAGGGCTTTAGTGGGGTTCACTACGATATGCCGGCGGTCGGGCGACCAGCATACCGGCGCCGGGAGCCCGACCGCCGGCTTACCGACAGTGTGGCGAGCGCAAATGAGCCCCTTGCGAGCTCGCTGTGCTCGCCACGCTACGGGCACGGTGGCGCGCTACGCGCGCCACGCTATTTTATTCTCCCTCCAGGGGGGTCGTGGACCCCCACGAGGGAGAATAAGTGTCGGTATGCCGGCTGTCGGGATCCCGGCGCCGGTATACTGTGCGCCGGGATCCCGTCAGTCGGCATACTGAAGACCACCCCCTTAGTGTTATGGGGCCAGCTGCAATGGGGAAAAGTGGGGCAGGACTTTATAATGCCGGGACAGCTGTCAGCTGTGATGCATATTTCAAGGTATAGGGGCTTCAGGGGAGCACCGGGCGTCTGTGTACCCCAGGTATATGTGTGACCTGCAGGAGCCATTACCTTGGCCGGTGTCCGTGGGTCTGCAGCAGCCTCAGTCTCTCCTCATTCCTCCCCGGCTGCAACTGTAACCACACCAGCCGCCCGGAGCGCCGCAGCCAATCACAGAGGCCGATCATTTGGCAGCCAGTCACAGGGGGCATCACAGCGCACAGGCGCCCGCTGCATGGCGGGAGTTGTAGTTTTAGTCTGCTTGTGTAGGGAGTGCTCACACCAGTATAACTGGTTACAGTTGTAGCCGGGGAGGAATGAGGAGAGTCTGAGGCTGATGCAGACCCGCGGACACCGGGCCAGGTAACGGCTCCTGCAGGTCACACATATACTTGGGGTACAAAGGTGCCAGATGCTCCCCTGCAGCCCCTATGCCCTGCCATATGCATTAATATGTATCATAGCTGACAGTTGCCCTGGCTTATAAAGTCCTGTCCCCACTTTTCACCATTGCAGCTGGACCCATAACATGCACTAAGGCCCTATATGCATTATGCTGTGTGTGTGTGTGTGTGTGTGTGTGTGTGTGTGTGTGTGTGTGTGTGTGTGTGTGTGTTTTTCCTATATGCATTCAGATCTGTGACTCATTTACTCTGACTCAGTGTTGTGACTCCTCCCAGCGTTATCCACACAGTCACAGAGTGACAGATCTTGGCAAATATATAGGAGATTTGTCATGCTTCAATAAAGAAAACTTTGCTTGAAAAAAACATAATAATTATGGAACAGGATCTGATTAGTTGTGGGAATCAAAGGACAGTTCTGAGTTCTGATACCTAGGTAGCGAACTTGCCGGATAGGTTTCCTACATAAATGGAGATGCTAAGCATAAATACTGGTGCCAGGTTAGTATCTTCTGTTTACTGATGGGATGGTTAGCTGAGTTTTTGAAAGATTAAGAGCCTAATTCAGACCCGATCGCTGTGCTGCAAATTTGCAGAGGGCTGCGATCAGATAGTCACCGCCCGGGTGAAAACCCGCCCTGTGCAAGTGTGCGAATGCATATGTACGCCATGCGAAAACTTTGCCAGGCAGTGGACATCTGCAAATCCGTTCGCAACTCACTCACCATCTAATGATTTTTCCATACTGTGCAGTCTGTGCGTAGCCCAGAACTTACTTCTATGGTGCGATACAAACAGGCTGATCGGGGCCGGAGCTGACGTCACACTAACTCCCAGAAAATGATTGGGAACGCCCGCATTTGTACTGGCGCTCCCAGAAAACAGCCAGTTCCACTTCCTGTTAATAACCTTGTGTACGCCTAGCGATCAAAATTTTCGCACCATTCTGTTACTGTTTGGCGTTGCGTCTGCACATTGCATGCACAGTCATTCAATAATCGTCCGCTGTGCGAATTTGTACAACAGTCATCAGGTCTGAATCGGGCCCTAAGTTTGAGATGGTGAGAGGACTTCAAGGATGTAATGTTGGCCAAATTGTGGAAAAATTCAAAGAAGGTAACACATTGCTCTACATCAGTAGTAATTAGCAGATGAAGGCAACCTGCTTCCGTTTAGACGTGTGTTGATTTGATTATTTTGGCTAATTTCAGTAATCCTAAAAGATCCCTGTTTTATCCTTGTGCCACCACACCAGCAGGATATGGTATGAAGCCGATAAGTGCCCACAGCAGGCAGTCAGATTTTAGATATAGGTATAAGGTATGATATGTCTTGCTCCAAGTATTACTTTCCATATTTTACTGTTCTACTAAATATCTTCCCCTTGGTTACATAAACCTAAAAATATATTTCATATGGTGTGTAATTACTCTCCTTCCCTGGCAAAAGTACTATCCATACTAATGTGAGCTAAACACGTGAGGGTGAAGCCAACCTGTCACTTGGGTTTTCACAGGTTCAATATATTTTTTTACCTTTTCCCTTCTGATTACTCTATGAATTAAACAGCTATTTGTTCTATTTACTCTAAGCCAAGCAACCTTGTAAAGACCGGCTTGTGTGCAAGATGTATGGTCCTCACTGACACAACCGAGGCAGTACACAAAGCACAGGCAGCCACCTTGTGGGCTTAGGGGGTAATTCAGACCTGATCGTAGCAGGATTTTGGTTAGCAGTTGGGCAAAACCATGTGCACTGCAGGGGGGCAGATATAACATGTGCAAATAGAGTTAGATTTGGGTGTGGTGTGTTTAAACCGAAATCTACATTGCAATGTAAAAATAAAGCAGCCAGTATTTACCCTGCACAGAAACAAAATAACCCACCCAAATCTAACTCTCTCTGCACATGTTATATCTGCCCCCCTGCAGTGCACATGGTTTCGCCCAACTGCTAACAAAATTGCTGCTACGATCAGGTCTGAATTACCCCCTATGTCTGACCGTTCTGGGCAAAGGTGTAACTAGGGTTTTCGGAGCACAGGGCAAGATGAAGAGTGGCGCCCCCCCTTAAAAAAAAAAAATACCCTAAGAAAATGTATGTGCGCATGCCAAAGGCACGCGCCAAAAAATGGGCATGGCCATGCAGCAAAAGGGGTGTGGCCATGTGCCAGAAGGGGCGTGGTCACTGAAAATGGGGCGTGCCAACACAACTATCACCTACCCCCTGCGTCGTCTCTCAGCACACTGTCACCTCCCCCTTGTGTCGCCTCTCAGCACACTATCACCACCCCCTTGTGTCGTCCCTCAGCACACTATCATTCAATTTTTGCACGTTACGGCAGTAGAGTCCCCTTTTTACACAGTACGCAGGCCGAGTCCCTTTTTTTACACAGTGCGCAGGCAGAGTCCCCTTTTTACACAGTACGCAGGCAGAGTCCCCTTTTTACACAGTACGCACAGTGCCAGATACACATTACCCCACAGTGAAAGATGCACATTGCCCCACAGTGCCAGATACACATTGCCCCACAGTGCCAGATGCATATTACCCCACAGTGCCAGATACACATTGCCCCACAGTGCCAGATACACATTGCCCCACAGTGTCAGATACATATTACCCCACAGAGATACACATTGCCCCACAGAGATACACATTGCCCCACATTGCCAGATACACATTGCCCCACAGAGATACACACTGCCAGATAGATATCCCCCCTCTCCCCCCACTCACCACTCTCAATGCTGGCGCCACTGCTATTTGCAATGTGAGGGAGGGGAGGGGAGGAGAGCACAGTGCAGCGCAGATTCGTTAGCCAATCAGAGCTTGCGGACCGGCAGCCAATCAGGAACGTGCCTTGCTCGACCCCCCCCTTAGTTACGCCTCTGGTTCTGGGAAGCACTTCATTGTCATGACTGAGAATTCAATCTCCTCTATTGCCTAGTAATGCAGTCGGCATGTGATCATACACAGTCACACAAGAGGATTGTTGTCTTTTCTGACAGTTCTAAAGAGCAATTGATTTATCAATTGTTAGAAAGGATTATTAGCTCTTTTGGGGGCTTTTATATTTCTCTGACGTCCTAGTGGATGCTGGGAACTCCGTAAGGACCATGGGGAATAGCTGCTCCGCAGGAGACTGGGCACAAAAGTAAAGCTTTAGGACTACCTGGTGTGCACTGGCTCCTCCCCCTATGACCCTCCTCCAAGCCTCAGTTAGATTTTTGTGCCCGGCCGAGAAGGGTGCACACTAGGGGCTCTCCTGAGCTTCTTAGTGAAAGTTTAGTTTTAGGTTTTTTATTTTCAGTGAGACCTGCTGGCAACAGGCTCACTACATCGAGGGACTAAGGGGAGAAGAAGCGAACTCACCTGCGTGCAGAGTGGATTGGGCTTCTTAGGCTACTGGACACCATTAGCTCCAGAGGGACCGAACACAGGCCCAGCCTCGGAGCTCGGTCCCAGAGCCGCGCCGCCGGCCCCCTTACAGAGCCAGAAGCAAGAAGAGGTCCGGAAAAATCGGCGGCAGAAGACATCCTGTCTTCACCAAGGTAGCGCACAGCACTGCAGCTGTGCGCCATTGCTCCTCAGCACACTTCACACTTCGGTCACTGAGGGTGCAGGGCGCTAGGGGGGGGCGCCCTGAGCAGCAATAAAAACACCTTGGCTGGCGAAAATACATCACATATAGCCCCCAGGGCTATATGGATGAATTTTAACCCCTGCCAGATTCCACAGAAAAACGGGAGAAAAGGCCGCCGAGAAGGGGGCGGAGCCTATCTCCTCAGCACACTGGCGCCATTTTCTCTCACAGCTCCGTTGGAGGGAAGCTCCCTGGCTCTCCCCTGCAGTTACTACACTACAGAAAGGGGTTAAAAAAGAGAGGGGGGCACTAATTAGGCGCAGTATAACAATACAGCAGCTATAAGGGGAAAAACACTTATATAAGGTTATCCCTGTATATATATATAGCGCTCTGGTGTGTGCTGGCATACTCTCCCTCGGTCTCCCCAAAGGGCTAGTGGGGTCCTGTCCTCTATCAGAGCATTCCCTGTGTGTGTGCTGTGTGTCGGTACGTTGTGTCGACATGTATGAGGAGGAAAATGAGGTGGAGGCGGAGCAATTGCCTGTAACAGAGATGTCACCCCCTAGGGAGTCGACACCTGAGTGGATGAGCTTATGGAAGGAATTATGTGACAGTGTCAGCTCTTTACAAAAGCTTGATGACATGAGACAGCCGGCGACTCAGCCTGTGCCTGTCCAGGTGTCTCAAAAGCCATCTGGGGCTCTAAAACGCCCGTTACCGCAGATGGCAGATACAAACGCCGACACGGATACTGACTCCAGTGTCGACGATTAAGAGACGAATGTGACTTCCAGTAGGGCCACACGTTACATGATTGAGGCTATGGAAAATGTTTTTACACATTTCTGATAATACCAGTACCACTAAAAACTGCCTGTAGTTTTTCCTGCATCTGAGGAATTAAATGCGTGGGTTTCCCCCGATAAAAACTGTTAATTCCTAAAAAGTTATTAGCATCATACCCCTTCCCGCCAGAGGATAGGGCACGTTGGGAAACACCCCTTAGGGTGAATAAAGCGCTCACACGCTTGTCTAAACAGGTGGCACTACCGTCCCCGGATACGGCCGCCCTTAAGGAACCTGCTGACAGAAAGCAGTAAAATATCCTAAAAGGTATATACACTCACACGGGTGTGATACTGCGACCAGCAATCGCCTCAGCCTGGATGTGCAGTGCTGGGGTGGCTTGGTCGGATTCCCTGACTGACAGTATTGATACCCTAGATAGGGACAGTATATTACTAACTATAGAGCATTTAAAAGATGCATTTCTATATATGCGTGATGCACAGAGGGATATTTGCCGACTGGCATCAAGAGTAAGTGCGCTGTCCATTTCTGCCAGAAGAGGGTTATGGACAAGACAGTGGTCAGGTGATGCTGATTCCAAAAGGCATATGGAAATATCGCCTTATAAAAGGGAGGAGTTATTTGGGGTAGGTCTAACAGACCTGGTGGCCACGGCAACGGCTGGAAAATCCACATTTTTACCCCAGGTAGCTTCTCAACCTAAGAAGACGCCGTATTATCAGGCGCAGTCCTTTCGGCCCCATAAGGGCAAGCGGGCAAAAGGCGCCTCATTTCTGCCATGTGGCAGAGGGAGAGGAAAAAGGCTGCAGCAAACAGCCAATTCCCAGGAACAAAGCCCTCTCCCGCCTCCGCAAAGTCCTCAGCATGACGCTGGGGCTTTACAAGCGGTCTCAGGCACGGTGGGGGCCCGTCTCAAGAAATTCGAGACGTCTCCCCCTCGCCGTTTCATAAAGTCTGCATTACCGACGTCTCCCTCAGACAGGGAGACAGTATTGCAAGCCATTCACAGGCTGTATTCCCAGCAGGTGATAATCAAGGTACCCCTCCTGCAACAGGGAAAGGGGTACTATTCCACACTATTTGTGGTACCGAAGCCGGACAGCTCGGTGAGACCAATTTTAAATCTAAAATCCTTGAACACTTACATACAAAGGTTCAAATTCAAGATGGAGTCACTCAGAGCAGTGATTGCAAACCTGGAAGAAGGGGACTATATGGTGTCTCTGGACATCAAAAGATGCTTACCTACATGTCCCAATTTACCCTTCTCACCAAGGGTACCTCAGGTTTGTGGTACAGAACTGTCACTATCAGTTTCAGACGCTGCCGTTTGGATTGTCCACGGCACCCCGGGTCTTTACCAAGGTAATGGCCGAAATGATGATACTCCTTCGAAAGAAGGGAGTTTTGGTTATCCCTTACTTGGACGATCTCCTGATAAGGGCAAGATCCAGGGAACAGTTGGAAGTCGGGGTAGCACTATCTCAGATAGTGCTGCGGCAGCACGGTTGGATTCTCAATATTCCAAAATCGCAGCTGATCCCGACGACACGCCTTCTATTCCTAGGGATGATCCTGGACGCAGTCCAGAAAAAGGTGTTTTCTCCCGGAGGAGAAAGCCAGGGAGTTATCCGAACTAATCAGAAACCTCCTAAAACCAGGCCAAGTGTCAGTGCATCAGTGCACAAGGGTCCTGGGAAAAATGGTGGCTTCCTACGAAGCAGTTCCATTCGGCAGATTCCACGCAAGAACTTTCCAGTGGGACCTGCTGGACAAATGGTCCGGATCGCATCTTCAGATGCATCAGCGGATAACCCTGTCACCAAAGACAAGGGTGTCTCTCCTGTCGTGGTTGCAGAGTGCTCATCTTCTAGAGGGCCGCAGATTCGGCATTCAGGACTGGGTCCTGGTGACCACGGATGCCAGCCTGCGAGGCTGGGGAGCAGTCACACAGGGAAGAAATTTCCAGGGCTTGTGGTCAAGCCTGGAGACATCACTTCACATAAATATTTTGGAGCTAAGGGCCATTTACAATGCCCTAAGCCGAGCAAGACCTCTGCTTCAAGGTCAGCCGGTGCTGATCCAGTCGGACAACATCACGGCAGTCGCCCACGTAAACAGACAGGGCGGCACAAGAAGCAGGAGGGCAATGGCAGAAGCTGCAAGGATTTTTCGCTGGGCGGAAAATCATGTGATAGCACTGTCAGCAGTGTTCATTCCGGGAGTGGACAACTGGGAAGCAGACTTCCTCAGCAGGCACGACCTCCACCCGGGAGAGTGGGGACTTCACCCAGAAGTCTTCCACATGATTGTAAACCATTGGGAAAAACCAAAGGTGGACATGATGGCGTCCCGCCTAAACAAAAAATTGGACAGGTATTGCGCCAGGTCAAGGGACCCCCAGGCAATAGCTGTGGACTCTCTGGTAACACCGTGGGTGTACCAGTCAGTGTATGTGTTCTCTCCTCTTCCTCTCATACCAAAAGTACTGAGAATTATAAGACGGAGGGGAGTAAGAACTATACTCGTGGCTCCGGATTGGCCAAGAAGGACTTGGTACCCGGAACTTCAAGAGATGCTCACGGAGGACCCGTGGCCTATACCTCTAAGAAGGGACCTGCTCCAGCAAGGACCCTGTCTATTCCAAGACTTACCGCGGCTGCGTTTGACGGCAGGGCGGTTGAACGCCGGATCCTGAAGGAAAAAGGCATTCCGGATGAAGTCATCCCTACCCTGGTCAAGCCAGGAAGGATGTAACCGCAAAGCATTATCACCGCATTTGGCGAAAATATGTTGCGTGGTGCGAGACCAGTAAGGCCCCGATGGAGGAATTTCAACTAGGTCGATTCCTGCATTTCCTGTAAACAGGAGTGTCTATGGGCCTAAAATTGGGGTCCATTAAGGTTCAAATTTCGGCCCTGTCAATTTTCTTCCAGAAAGAACTAGCTTCACTACCTGAAGTTCAGACGTCTGTAAAAGGGGTACTGCATATACAGCCTCCCTTTGTGCCTCCAGTGGCACCTTGGGATCTCAATGTAGTTTTGGGGTTCCTAAAGTCACATTGGTTTGAACCACTTGAATCTGTGGAGTTAAAATATCTCACATGGAAAGTGGTCATGTTGTTGGCCCTGGCCTCGGCCAGGCACGTGTCAGAATTGGCGGGCTTTATCCTGTAAAAGCCCTTATCTGATCTTCCATTCAGACAGGGCGGAATTGAGGACTCGTCCTCATTTTCTCCCTAAGGTGGTTTCAGTGTTTCATCTGAACCAACCTATTGTGGTACCTGCGGCTACTAGTGACTTGGAGGACTCCAAGTTGTTGGACGTAGTCAGGGCCTTGAAAATATATGTTTCCAGGACGGCTGGAGTCAGGAAATCTGACTCGCTGTTTATTCTGTATGCACCCAACAAGCTGGGTGCTCCTGCTTCTAAGCAGACTATTGCTCGTTGGAATTGTAGTACAATTCAGCTTGCACATTCTGTGGCAGGCCTGCCACAGCCAAAATCTGTAAAAGCCCATTCCACAAGGAAGGTGGGCTCATCTTGGGCGGCTGCCCGAGGGGTCTCGGCGTTACAACTTTGCCGAGCAGCTACTTGGTCAGGGGCAAACACGTTTGCTAAATTCCACAAATTTGATACCCTGGCTGAGGAGGACCTGGAGTTCTCTCATTCGGTGCTGCAGAGTCATCCGCACTCTCCCGCCCGTTTGGGAGCTTTGGTATAATCCCCATGGTCCTTACGGAGTTCCCAGCATCCACTAGGACGTCAGAGAAAATAAGAATTTACTTACCGATAATTCTATTTCTCGTAGTCCGTAGTGGATGCTGGGCGCCCATCCCAAGTGCGGATTGTCTGCAATACTTGTACATAGTTATTGTTACAAAAATCGGGTTATTATTGTTGTGAGCCATCTTTTCAGAGGCTCCTCTGTTATCATGCTGTTAACTGGGTTCAGATCACAGGTTGTACGGTGTGATTGGTGTGGCTGGTATGAGTCTTACCCGGGATTCAAAATCCTTCCTTATTGTGTACGCTCGTCCGGGCACAGTATCCAAACTGAGGCTTGGAGGAGGGTCATAGGGGGAGGAGCCAGTGCACACCAGGTAGTCCTAAAGCTTTACTTTTGTGCCCAGTCTCCTGCGGAGCCGCTATTCCCCATGGTCCTTACGGAGTTCCCAGCATCCACTACGGACTACGAGAAATAGAATTATCGGTAAGTAAATTCTTATTATAGATATTAGGTGCTATCTTGGGGTAAAATGACCAAATTAGCCATCCACATCACTGTGCATTTAATTAGCCAAGTAAATGTATGCACTAATTGGGGGTCCACCTGCTGCTAGGAACATTTTGACACCAAAATAACATTAAAAAGCCCTGTCAACCTTTTCATGTGTCAACCATTTCAATGTCTACCCATGTAGACCTGTGCATGTCGACCTTATGGTGTCGACTTTCTGATTGTTGACCCATTGATCCATAATAATTTTATTTCTCACGGCTAATTGATATCGTTGGTTCTTCAGTAATATCACTATAGCCTATGAAGTCCAGGGACCAATAACCTCACTGAGGCATGAGGAACAATATACCTAGCACCTAGTGCTTCAGTGCCTCACGCCTCCATGATGTCCCAAGTTCCCAGTGCAGTTATAGTCTGTATTGTTATAAATATTGGTTCAACACACAGAATAGCTGCCTTTGCAGTATGTAATACCCCTTTCACACCGCACAAATAACCCGGTGTCTACCTGGTATATTCACCGGTCGCTGTGCGGTGTGAAAGGGGTCAGTCCAGAAGTGGGAATAAAGCAGGGTTATTATTACCGGGTAAGATGCAGTGTGAACAGGTTGCAGGGTTGATGCGACCCGGGACCCGTTCACAGTATAGGCAGAGGCGTCATAAGATGATCTCATCTCCCAGCGCCGCCTCTGCACCCGCCCCTGATGCTGCCACCGTCCCCACATCCAATGGCGACCCGGCCGGGTCAAGAAGCCAGTGTCAAAAAGTGCAATGCCGGGTCATACACCTTGGAAGGACCCGTTTCCAAATCTCGGGTGCGACCCACAATTACGATCTGAAAGCGGTATAAGTCATCTGTTCCAATAATTATGAATCTGAAGTTTTGTTTTTGTTACATTTATGGTGCGGCGACAAAGAGACTTTTCCTAAGACACAAGAAGATGATAATGAGATTCAAGTCTCCATCCAATTTCTTAGCGTTGTTATTTTCTGTCTGCACTTTATAAAAGAATGTAAGATTGGCCTCCCTCTGTTGTGCCATCTGACAGCGTATTTTGGTTTTAATCTCCCTTTCCAGGGGTGCGGATGAACCAACAAGGTTCTTCATTGCAGCTAATAAATGCTTCAGGTATATGCGATCTAGGGGATAACATCAAACAGAGAGACAGAACATAAACACAGCATGCATTGCGGCAAAGCAGGAACCATTACTTAAGGGGGTGGAGAGAACCTAATGGAGGCTTTCAGAAATTGAAAAATTCCTTGGTGTATTTTCATCTTGCTGTATTTCATTCTTAAGTGTTTTTCCTTATTCCTTTATATGGCTTTCAATAAAGAAATAAAATGGAAGATACCATTCTTTATAGGATTTCAGCTCATTAGGTTTTTTTTCTGTGCAAACTACAGTATAAGTTATTTCTCTAACGTCCTAGTGGATGCTGGGGACTCCGTCAGGACCATGGGGAATAGCGGGCTCCGCAGGAGACAGGGCACATCTAAAAAAACTTTTAGGTCACATGGTGCGTACTGGCTCCTCCCCCTATGACCCTCCTCCAAGCCTCAGTTAGGTTTTTGTGCCCGTCCGAGAAGGGTGCAATCTGGATGGCTCTCTTAAAGAGCTGTTTAGAAAAGTTTTTTTTAGGTTTTCATTCAGTGATTCCTGCTGGCAACAGGATCACTGCAACGAGGGACTTAGGGGAGAGATCTCCAACTCACCTGCGTGCAGGATGGATTGGGATCTTAGGCTACTGGACACTGAGCTCCAGAGGGAGTCGGAACACAGGTCAGCCTGGGGTTCGTCCCGGAGCCGCGCCGCCGATCCCCCTTACAGACGCTGAAGAAAGACGGCAGAACGGAGGTCCGGAAACAGGCGGCAGAAGACTTCACAGTCTTCATGAAGGTAGCGCACAGCACTGCAGCTGTGCGCCATTGTTGTCACACGGCTCACTGACATGGTCACGGAGGGTGCAGGGCGCTGCTGGGGGCGCCCTGGGCAGCAATATAAGTACCTATTTGGCAAAATAAATACATCACATATAGCCATTAAGGCTATATGTATGTATTTTAACCCAGGCCAGTTCTTAAAATACCGGGAGAAAAAGCCCGCCGAAAAGGGGGCGGAGCTTATTCTCCTCAGCACTCAGCGCCATTTTCCTGCACAGCTCCGCTGGTGAGGAAGGCTCCCAGGACTCTCCCCTGCTCTGCACTACAGAAACAGGGTAAAACAGAGAGAAGGGGGCATAAATTGGCTATATATATTATATAAGAGCGCATATATAATAAACAACACCTTCTAGGGTTGTTTATATACATTATAGCGCTTTCTGGTGTGTGCTGGCAAACTCTCCCTCTGTCTCCCCAAAGGGCTAGGGGGTCCTGTCTTCAATTAGAGCATTCCCTGTGTGGCTGCTGTGTGTCGGTACGTGTGTGTCGACATGTTTGAGGACGATGTTGGTGTGGAGGCAGAGCAATTGCCGATGATGGTAATGTCACCCCCTAGGGAGTCGACACCTGAATGGATGGCTTTAGTTATGGAATTACGTGATAATGTCAGCACATTACAAAAGTCAGTTGACGAAATAAGACGCCCGGCAAACCAGTTAGTACCGGTCCAGGCGTCTCAGACACCGTCAGGGGCTGTAAAACGTCCTTTACCTCAGTCTGTCGACACGGGTACTGACACAGATGATTCTAGTGTCGACGGTGAAGAAACAAACGTATTTTCCAATAGGGCCACACGTTATATGATCACGGCAATGAAGGAGGCTTTGCAGATCTCTGATGCTGCTGGTACCTCAAAAAGGGGTATTATGTGGGGGGTGAAAAAACTGCCTGTATTTTTCCCAGAATCAGAGGAATTGAATGATGTGTGTGATGAAGCGTGGGTTACGCCCGATAGAAAATTGCCAATTTCAAAGAAGTTATTGGCATTATACCCTTTCCCGCCAGAGGTTAGGGCGCGCTGGGAAACACCCCCTAGGGTGGATAAGGCGCTCACACGTTTATCAAAGCAGGTGGCGTTGCCGTCTCCTGATACGGCCGCCCTCAAGGATCCAGCAGATAGGAGGCTGGAAACTACACTGAAAAGTATATACACACATACTGGTGTTATACTGCGACCGGCAATAGCCTCAGCCTGGATGTGCAGTGCTGGGGTAGTGTGGTTGGATTCTCTGACTGAAAATATTGATACCCTGGATAGGGACAGTATTTTATTGACTCTAGAGCAATTAAAGGATGCTTTTCTTTATATGCGAGATGCTCAGAGGGATGTTTGTACTCTAGCATCAAGAGTAAGCGCAATGTCCATATCTGCTAGAAGAAGTTTATGGACGCGACAGTGGTCAGGTGATGCGGATTCCAAGAGGCATATGGAAGTATTGCCATACAAAGGAGAGGAATTGTTCGGGGTCGGTCTTTCGGACCTGGTGGCCACGGCAACTGCCGGCAAATCCACTTTTTTACCTCAGACTCCTTCCCAACAGAAAAAGACACCGTCTTTTCAGCCGCAGTCCTTTCGCTCCTATAAAAAGCGACCAAAAGGACAGTCTTATCTGCCGCGAGGCAGAGGAAAGGGTAAGAAAGGGCAGCAAGCAGCCCCTGCCCAGGAACAGAAGCCCGCCCCGGCTTCTACAAAACCATCAGCATGACGCTGGGGCTTTACAAGCGGACTTAGGAACGGTGGGGGGTCGGCTCAAGATTTTCAGCAATCAATGGGCTCACTCACAAGTGGACCCGTGGGTCCTGCAGATAATATCTCAGGGTTACATGCTGGAGTTCGAAAGGTCTCCTCCTCGCCGGTTCCTAAAGTCTGCTTTACCAACGTCTCCTTCAGAAAGGACGTTGGTTTTGGAAGCCATTCACAAGCTGTTTTCACAGCAGGTGATAGTCAAGGTACCCCTCCTACAACAAGGAAAAGGGTATTATTCCACACTATTTGTGGTACCGAAACCGGACGGTTCGGTAAGGCCTATTCTAAATCTGAAATCTTTGAATCTGTACATACAGAAATTCAAGTTCAAGATGGAGTCACTCAGAGCAGTGATAGCGAATCTGGAAGAAGGAGACTTTATGGTGTCCTTGGACATAAAAGATGCTTATCTACATGTCCCAATTTACCCCTCACACCAAGGGTATCTCAGGTTCGTGATACAAGACTGTCATTATCAGTTTCAGACGCTGCCGTTTGGTTTGTCCACGGCTCCTCGGGTCTTTACCAAGGTAATGACCGAAATGATGGTTCTTCTACGAAGAAAAGGCGTATTAATTATCCCGTACTTGGACGATCTCCTGATAAGGGCAAAGTCCAGAGAACAGCTGGAAGCCAGTGTGGCACTAACACAAGTAGTGCTTCGGCAACACGGGTGGATTCTAAATCTTCCAAAATCTCAATTGACCCCGACAACACATCTGCTGTTCTTGGGCATGATTCTGGACACGGTTCAGAAAAAGGTATTTCTCCCGGAGGAGAAAGCAAGGGAGTTATCCGAACTTGTCAGGAACCTCCTAAAACCAGGAACTGTGTCAGTACATCAATGCACAAGAGTCCTGGGAAAGATGGTGGCTTCGTACGAAGCGATTCCTTTCGGCAGATTCCATGCACGGACATTTCAGTGGGATCTGCTGGACAAATGGTCCGGATCGCATCTGCACATGCATCAGAGGATAACATTGTCACCGAGAACAAGATTGTCTCTCCTGTGGTGGTTGCAGACGGCCCATCTGTTAGTGGGCCGCAGATTCGGCATACAGGACTGGGTCCTGGTGACTACGGATGCCAGCCTACGAGGTTGGGGAGCAGTCACAAAGGGAAGACACTTCCAGGGCGTGTGGTCAATCCTGGAAAAGTCTCTTCACATAAATATACTGGAGCTAAGAGCGATATACAATGCTCTAAGCCAAGCAAGACTTCTGCTTCAGGGTCAGCCAGTGCTGATCCAGTCCGACAACATCACGGCAGTCGCCCACGTAAACAGACAAGGCGGCACGAGAAGCAGGAGTGCAATGACAGAAACTGCAAGGATTCTACGCTGGGCGGAGAATCATGTCGTAGCACTGTCAGCAGTGTTCATCCCGGGAGTGGACAACTGGGAAGCAGACTTCCTCAGCAGACACGATCTGCACCCGGGAGAGTGGGGACTTCATCCAGAAGTCTTCCACATGATTGTGAACCGTTGGGAAAAACCAAAGGTGGACATGATGGCGTCTCGCCTCAACAAAAAACTGGACAGGTATTGCGCCAGGTCAAGAGACCCACAGGCAATAGCTGTGGACGCTCTGGTAACACCGTGGGTGTACCAGTCAGTGTATGTGTTCCCTCCTCTGCCTCTCATACCAAAGGTACTGAGAATCATACGGAAAAGAGGAGTAAGAACAATACTGGTAGCTCCAGACTGGCCAAGAAGAACTTGGTATCCGGAACTTCAAGAGATGCTCACGGAGGATCCGTGGCCTCTACCTCTAAGAAGGGATCTGCTTCAGCAGGGACCTTGTATGTTCCAAGACTTACCGCGACTGCGTTTGACGGCATGGCGGTTGAACGCCGAATTCTAAAAGAAAAGGGCATTCCTGAGGAAGTTATTCCTACTTTAATTAAAGCCAGGAAAGATGTGACCGTACAACATTATCACCGCATTTGGAGAAAATATGTTGCGTGGTGTGAGGCCAAGAAGGCCCCAACGGAAGAATTTCAATTAGGTCGATTCTTACATTTCCTGCAAGCAGGATTGTCTATGGGCCTCAAATTGGGGTCCATTAAAGTTCAAATTTCGGCCTTATCAATTTTCTTCCAGAAAGAATTGGCGTCAGTGCCTGAAGTACAAACTTTTGTAAAAGGTGTACTACATATACAACCCCCAATAGTGCCTCCAGTGGCACCGTGGGATTTGAATGTGGTTTTAAATTTTCTCAAATCTCATTGGTTTGAGCCTTTAAAATCGGTAGATTTAAAATACCTTACATGGAAGGTAACCATGCTATTGGCCCTGGCTTCAGCCAGGAGAGTTTCAGAATTGGCGGCTTTATCGTACAAAAGCCCATATCTGATTTTCCATTCGGACAGGGCAGAATTGCGGACACGTCCTCAATTTCTCCCTAAGGTGCTTTCGGCTTTTCACTTGAACCAGCCTATTGTGGTGCCTGCGGCTACTAGCGACTTGGAGGACTCCAAGTTACTGGACGTTGTCAGAGCATTGAAAATATATATTTCAAGGACAGCTGGAGTCAGAAAATCTGACTCGTTGTTTATTTTGTATGCACCCAACAAGATGGGTGCTCCTGCGTCTAAACAGACGATTGCACGTTGGATCTGTAGCACAATCCAACTTGCACATTCTGTGGCAGGCGTGCCACAGCCTAAATCTGTAAAGGCCCACTCCACTAGGAAAGTGGGCGCATCTTGGGCGGCTGCCCGAGGGGTCTCGGCATTGCAACTTTGCCGAGCAGCTACGTGGTCAGGGGAGAACACGTTTGTAAAATTTTACAAATTTGATACTCTGGCTAAGGAGGACCTGGAGTTCTCTCATTCGGTGCTGCAGAGTCATCCGCACTCTCCCGCCCGTTTGGGAGCTTTGGTATAATCCCCATGGTCCTGACGGAGTCCCCAGCATCCACTAGGACGTTAGAGAAAATAAGAATTTACTTACCGATAATTCTATTTCTCATAGTCCGTAGTGGATGCTGGGCGCCCATCCCAAGTGCGGATTGTCTGCAATATTTGTACATAGTTATTGTTACAAAAATCGGGTTATTATTGTTGTGAGCCATCTTTTTAGAGGCTACTTCGTTTTGTTATCATACTGTTAACTGGGTTCAGATCACAAGTTGTATGGTGTGATTGGTGTGGCTGGTATGAGTCTTACCCGGGATTCAAGATCCTTCCTTATTGTGTACGCTCGTCCGGGCACAGTACCTAACTGAGGCTTGGAGGAGGGTCATAGGGGGAGGAGCCAGTACGCACCATGTGACCTAAAAGTTTTTTTAGATGTGCCCTGTCTCCTGCGGAGCCCGCTATTCCCCATGGTCCTGACGGAGTCCCCAGCATCCACTACGGACTATGAGAAATAGAATTATCGGTAAGTAAATTCTTATTTTTTTAAGTATCTGTAGAATTAAACACCAGTTGCTGAATATTCATCAGTAGTAACATGCTACCCAGGTCTAAGCGTTATTTCAGGGTTACCGATGACATAGGTATGCCACATTTACTGTCATTGAAGTTCTGCACTTCAAGGGGGGAATTCATTTTCTGGCAGCGCAGGGTTTTGGTCAGTGGCGTAACTAAACAAATTTCTCCCCCAAGCCAAAAAATTCTACGGCGCCCCCCCCCCCCGCCCCCATAATTGGCACTAGTAAAGGGACAAACATGTGCGCGCCGAAGACACGCCGCCAAAAAGGGGGCGTGGTTTCGTTTAAATGGGCGTGGCTTTGCATAAAGAGGCGTGGCATTGCAGGAAAAGACTACCTTATACCCCAGTTTTGCAACCTGCACGCCCAGACGTTAGCCACCACAGGAAAGAAAAATAATCCTGATCCATGCCCCTTACATTATTTGTCATTTTTCCTCCTTATAGTAATGCCCAGTATACATTATGCCACATACTGCAAAGGCCCTCAGACATTATGCCACACACAATAATGCACACACCGTAATGCCCCCGACACATTATGCCACACACCGTAATGCCCCCGACACATTATGACAGGAATCGCAATGCCCGTTATACATTATGCTACACACTGCAATGCCCCTGATACATTATGACACACACTGCAATGAACCTGAGACATTATACCACATACCACAATGCCCATGATATAGTATACCACACACCGCAATGTCCGTGATACATTATGACACACACCGCAATGTCCGTGATACATTATGACACACACTGCAATGACCCTAAGACATTATACCACATACCACAATGCCCATGATATAGTATACCACACACCGCAATGTCCGTGATACATTATGCCACACACCGCAATGTCCGTGATACATTATGACACACACTGCAATGAACCTGAGACATTATACCACATACCACAATGCCCGTGATATAGTATACCATACACCGTAATGCCTGTGACACACACCGCAATGCCAGTTATACCCTATGCCACACACCGCAATGCCCGTTATACATTATGCTACACACTGCAATGCCCCTGATACATTATAACACATACAATGTCTGTGACACATTATGCCACACACCGTAATGCCTGTGACACATTATGCCACACACCATAATGCCTGTGACACATGACAGGAATCACAATGCCCGTTATACATTATGCTACACACTGCAATGCCCCTGATAGATTATAGCACATACAATGTCTGTGACACATTATGCCACACACCGTAATGCCTGTGACACATTATGCCACACACCGTAATGCCTGTGACACATGACAGGAATCACAATGCCCGTTATACATTATGCTACACACTGCAATGCCCCTGATAGATTATAGCACATACAATGTCTGTGACACATTATGCCACACACCGTAATGCCTGTGACACAATATGCCACACACCGTAATGCCTGTGACACATGACAGGAATCACAATGCCCTTTATACATTATGCTACACACTGCAATGCCCCTGATACATTATAACACATACAATGTCTGTGACACATTATACCACACACCGTAATGCCTGTGACACATTATGCCATACACCGTAATGCCTGTGACACATGACAGGAATCACAATGCCCGTTATACATTATGCTACACACTGCAATGCCCCTGATAGATTATAGCACAAACAATGTCTGTGACACATTATGCCACACACCGTAATGCCTGCGACACATTATGCCACACACCGTAATGCCTGTGACACATGACAGGAATCACAATGCCCGTTATACATTATGCTACACACTGCAATGCCCCTGATAGATTATAGCACATACAATGTCTGTGACACATTATGCCACACACCGTAATGCCTGTGACACATTATGCCACACACCGTAATGCCTGTGACACATGACAGGAATCACAATGCCCGTTATACATTATGCTACACACTGCAATGCCCCTGATAGATTATAGCACATACAATGCCTGTGACACATTATGCCACACACCGTAATGCCTGTGACACATTATGACACACACTGCAATGACCCTGAGACATTATACCACATACCACAATGCCCGTGATATAGTATACAACACACCGTAATGCCTGACACATTATGACACACACCGCAATGTCCTTGATACATTATGCCACACACTGCAATGACCCTGAGACACTATACCACAATGCCCGTGATATAGTATACAACACACCGTAATGCTTGACACATTATGACACACACCGCAATGTCCGTGATACATTATGCCACACACTGCAATGACATTATACCACAATGCCCGTGATATAGTATACAACACACAGTAATGCCTGACACATACCGCAATGCCCGTTATACATTATGCCACACTGCAATGACCCTGAGACATTATACCACATACCACAATGCCCGTGATATAGTATACAGACACCGTAATGCCTGACACATTATGCCACACACCGCAATGCCCGTTATACATTATGCCACACACTGCAATGACCCTGAGACATTATACCACATACTACAATGCCCGTGATATAATATACCATACACCGTAATGCCTGTGACACATACCGCATTGCCCGTTATACCCTATGCCACACTGCAATGCCCCTGAGACATTATACCACATACCACAATGCCCATTATATAGTTTGTCACACACCGTAATGCCTGTGACACATTCTGACACACACCGCAATGTCCGTGATACATTATGCCACACACCGTAATGCCCATTACACATTAAGTCCTACAGTAAGGCTTCTAATTACTTTTAAATTACCTGCTCGTTGCCAGGGGTTTCATGCTCTTGGTTCCATGCACGGTGCCAGGGGTTTTCATGCTCAGGGTGTCATGCTCGTTGCCAGGTGTTTCATGCACTCGGTGTCATGCTCGTTGCCAGGGGTTTCATGCTCGTTGCTAGGGGGTAGTGCTTGTTGCTAGGGCTGTGCTCCCAGTGCCACATATGTCCTCAGTGCCAGATATTCCCCCACGGTGCCAGGTACTCACATGCCCCCCAGTGCCAAATATAGCCTCTCCCCCCAGTGCCACATATGCCCCCAGTGCCAGATATTCCCCCACAATGCCAGGTGCTCACGTGCCCCCAGTGCCAAATATAGCCCCCCCATGTGCCAGGTACACATACAGTGCCATATATGCCCCCTCAGTGCCCCCCCAGAGCCATATATGCCCCCTCAGTGCCCCCCCAGTGCCATATATGCCCCCTCAGTGCCATATATGCCCCCTCAGTGCCCCCCAGTGCCATATATGCCCCCTCAGTGCCATATATGCCCCCTCAGTGCCCCCCCAGTGCCATATATGCCCCCTCAGTGCCATATATGCCCCCTCGGTGCCCCCCGCAGTGCCATATATGCCCCCTCAGTGCCCCCCAGTGCCATATATGCCCCCTCAGTGCCCCCCCAATGCCATATATGCCCCTCAGTGCCTCCCCAGTGCCATATATGCCCCCTCAGTGCCATATATGCCCTCTCAGTGCCCCCCCCAGTGCCATATATGCCCCCTCAGTGCCCCCCAGTGCCATATATGCACGCGATGGGGGGGGGGGAGGGGCAGTTGGAAGGCTCCTACACTCACTGCATAGCAGAGCAGTAGTGAATAGACGCTGTGCGCATGCGCACAGCGTCTATTCAGCGCAGACAGTGGGAGAGAGGGCATGCCAGCAGCTCACAGAGCGCTGGGCATGCCCCCTCAGTGCCGAAAACGGGGGCGTGGCCCGCGATCGCGGGTCCTCCCGCGAAGCCACGCCCCCTTTTCATAGACCACGCCCCCGACACGCCGGAGACTCAGAGGGACACGGGAGAGGCGCGCGCTGTGCCCTCCGTGTTCCTACTTCGCAGCGGGGGGCTAGTGACAACAGATTGACATGCGGACGCTCGTCCGCATGTCAATCTGCTCTAAATCAGTGGCGGCGCCCCCGCAGCCCCTCGCCCCCAAGCCACCGCGAGGGCTGCGGGGGCAGTAGTTACGCCACTGGTTTTGGTATTCGGTTGCAGGACAGAAAATGGGATTCGTGATTTCTATAGAAACAGAGAGACACATGCTGGTACTTGCGGTTCTCCAGGTGCAGACATGAAAGGAGGCTTGCTGGGACCTGTAGTCCTCCTGTAAAAAACAATGGGGTCATTTAGATGCAGTTGCACCTGCGACATCACGTGCAAAGTTCAAATGTTCAGTATTTTGGGCATGCGCAGAACCCGTTCTATGCGTGCGCGAATGGGTCCTGTGACGTCGGAAGCAGGATAGCAGCAGACTGTCAGTGAATGACAGTCTGCTGCAGTTCTAGGGGTGCAGAGGGCGCGGTGACGGTCTCCGTTTGTGAAAATGGAGGTGTGATGCCGCCGTTTAGGGGCTTTGAAGAGGTAGCGCTACCGTTGATATAGAAGGAAGAATCTACCTTGTTTTCAAATCTCTTCCTGCCAAATGCTTTCAAAGCAAGTGTTTAATGCTGTACATACTGTAAAAGCAACGTTTTTCCAACTTGGAATACTAACCATGTAATGTGGCTGTTTTTGTGATCAGAATAATTGCAGGATATTAGAATGTGATGTGTTATATATCAGAAGTATCCCAAACAGCTCACTGCCAGTTGTATATTTTCTTCAACTTGGAATATTGGGGGTAATTCTGAGTTGATCGCAGCAGGGACTTTGTTAGCAGTTGGGCAAAACCATGGGGGTAATTCTGAGTTGATCGCAGCAGCAATTTGGGGGGTAATTCCAAGTTGATCGCAGCAGGATTTTTTTTTAGCAATTGGGCAAAACCATGTGCACTGCAGGGGAGGCAGATATAACATGTGCAGAAAGAGTTAGATTTGGGTGGGTTATTTTGTTTCTGTGCAGGGTAAATACTGGCTGCTTTATTTTTACACTGCAATTTAGATTGCAGATTGAACACACCCCACCCAAACCTAACTCTCTCTGCACATGTTATATCTGCCTCCCCTGCAGTGCACATGGGCCCTCATTCCGAGTTGTTCGCTCGCAAGGCGATTTCAGCAGAGTTACACACGCTAAGCCGCCGCCTACTGGGAGTGAATCTAAACTTCTTAAATGTGCGACCGATGTATGCGCATTTTTGCGATCAAAAACGAGTTAGCAGTTTCTGAGTAACTCCAGACTTACTCTGCCTGTGCGATCAGTTCAGTGCTTTTCGGTCCCGGCTGACGTCAGAAACACACCCAGCGTTCGGCCAAGCACTCCCACCGTTTCTCCAGACACGCCTGCGTTTTTTCCGGAAACGGTAGCGTTTTCAGCCACACGCCCATAAAACGCCATACATCCGCCCAGTAACACCCATTTCCTGTCAATCACAATGCGATCGCCGGAGCGATGAAAAAGCCGTGAGTAAAATTACTTTCTTCATAGTAAAGTTACTTGGCGCATGCGCAGTGCGAACATTACGCATGCGCACTAAGAGAATTCTCACTGCGATGCGATGAAAAATACAGAGCGAACAACTCGGAATGAGGGCCCTGGATTTGCCCAATTGCTAACAAAAATCATGCTGCGATCAACTTGGAATCACCCCCTTTGTTAGCAATTGGGCAAAACCATGTGCACTGCAGGGGGGGGGGGGGGGGGGGGGGGGCGGCAGATATAACATTTGCAGAGAGAGTTAGATTTGGGTGGGTTATTTTGTTTCTGTGCAGGGTAAATACTGGCTACTTTATTTTTACACTGCAATTTAGATTTCAGTTTGAACACACCCCACCCAAATCTAACTCTATCTGCACATGTTATATCTGCCCCTCCTGCAGTGCACATGGGGGGTCATTCCGAGTTGTTCGCTCGCAAGCGGATTTTTGCAGATTTGCTCATGCTAAGCCGCCGCCTACTGGGAGTGAATCTTAGCATCTTAAAATTGCGAACGATGTATTCGCAATATTGCGATTACACACCTCGTAGCAGTTTCTGAGTAGCTTCAGACTTACTCGGCATCTGCGATCATTTCACTGCTTGTCGTTCCTGGTTTGACGTCACAAACACACCCAGCGATCGCCCAGACACTCCTCCGTTTCTCCGGCCACTCCTGCGTTTTTTCCGGAAACGGTAGCGTTTTTTCCCACACGCCCATAAAACGGCCTGTTTTCGCCCAGTAACACCCATTTCCTGTCAATCACATTACGATCGCCAGAACGATGAAAAAGCCATGAGTAAAAATCCGAACTGCATAGCAAATTTACTTGGCGCAGTCGCAGTGCGGACATTGCGCATGCGCATTAGGCGGAAAATCGCTGCGATGCGAAGATTTTTACCGAGCGAACAACTCGGAATGACCCCCATGGTTTTGCCCAACTGCTAAAAAATTTCCTGCTGCGATCAACTTGGAATTAGCCCCCATGTGCACTGCACGGGAGGCAGATATAACATGCGCAGAGATAGTTAGATTTGGGTGGGTTATTTTTTTTCTGTGCAGGGTAAATACTGGCTGCTTTATTTTTATACTGCAATTTAGATTGCAGATTGAACACACTACACCCAAATCTAACTCTCTCTGCACGTTATATCTGCCTCCCCTGCAGTGCACATGGTTTTGCCCAACTGCTTACAAAGTTCCTGCTGCGATCAACTCAGAATTACCCCCATTGTGTCAGACTTATTCTGTGAAATGTTTGCATTAGGAACAAAAATAATATTAATTGTAAAACAACGGGGCCATGTATTTGGAATGTAATAATAGTCCCTTTAGAGCGTTAACAATTTCTACTATACAATTTAAATTATATAAATTCATGATTTTTTTGAACCTGCACAAATTGCAGTAGAAAGGAAAAAACACCAAAAACAGTTGCGCATAAACCTTTACAATTGCAGCCCGGGTAAACTCACAATGGTTCACCAACCAATTGATAAAGCAATATAGTACAGAAAGAAGAGAAACCCAGTGGCGCAAAAAGGTAACAAATGTGGTATGTGAAATAATACAAAATAAAAGTCTTTCCTCTTAATGAAGAATCCTTTTCATAGAAGAAATTCTTCTTTATGGCTTTTTCTTCCAAAAGATGTACCTCAAACAGGAAAGAGAGTAATCCTTAGTGCAACACCGTTTAGCAACTGGATTTATCACACGCTAGTGTAACAATTGCACACTCACATTTAATGAATCATAAATAGGCTCATCATCCTCCACATTAGGAAATGTATCTCGTTCTCCACTTGGAAATATGCAGCTCAAAAAGAAAAGAAACAGATATAGTGCAACACTGTTTCTTAAAAACATAACAATTTATTCATGACAAATGCACTCACATTTAGTACAAGCATAAAAGGCACATAACACCTCCTGTGGGAATAGACGACTCTTACAAAGATAAGAAGCGGAACCAGCCGATCCTAAATTCATGCAAGTCGAAGTCCCTGTAGAGTTACCCGGAGGAGAAAGTGTCCAGTCTCAGCATAAAAAGAATCCACCAGCTTAACGCGTTTCGGACCAGCAAGTCCTTCTTCAGAAGCATGGTGGTGTACAACAGTTTGACATATTTATACCACTATTCATTAACATAATGATACATGGTGGACACCCCCACCTCCCAGAGAGAAGGGCGCCAATATTCAAAAAGACCAATCGTTGTGGGGAATTAGAAAAGAGTCCAATTAGAATTGCGCTGACATCACTATGGAATTGTGCTACATCACTTCCGGTATTAACCGGAAGTTACGCATATGCGTTCCACCGCGTTCCACATGGTGTTTGATGTATTCAGTGTGTTACACAACTTCCGGTAATAAACAGGAAGCGGAAACGAGTGCGTTCCACCGCGTTCCACAGACGGATCCAGGGATTTAAACCCATTTTGTTTATAGAATATTGTCATGGCAGCGGGTGGTACCGATAAAATTGACACAGCGTCCATTCATATAGAAGGTGGGGGTGGCCTAACAGAACATAAAAAAGAGAAATCGAAAGTTAATATCATAACACTTAACAAAATATCCTATATAAAAACAGAGAAGGAGACATATCTATAAAAAATGCTTAAGCTCAAAATCCCCATTCAGACCTCTGGGGACAAGAGTTTTTAGGAGAAAGATCCATTTCATTTCGGCTTTTGATAATCTAAGGTCTGTGTTTCTTGATTTCCAATTGGGTTGGATAACTTGAATACCCCAAAAGGACTTTAAGTAGCATTCTTTTGAATGATGCTTTTCTTTAAAGTGAACAAAAAGTGTATGCTATTCAAAACCCTTTTTGATGTTGTATACGTGCTCCGCCAATCTAGTTTTTAGATTTCTCGTGATTTTACCCACATATAAGAGATTGCAGGTGCACTGTACAACATATATTACATTCTTTGTGTTACATGTAATAAAGTCCCTAATGGGATATGTAGTCCCATTAGCAACAAATTCCTTAATTTTTGAAGGATTATTCTTAGTGGTAATTTTGCACATGGTACATAGTCCGCAGCGATGAAAGCCTTGTATCCTAAGACTACTACGTTTAACATCATCTACACTACTACGTACCAGCTTGTTTTTAAGATTAGGAGCTCTTCTGTATATAAAGGATGGTTGTATTCTGCATGGACAATCAACGCACAGCATTTTGTGGTGTGCTTCATTAGTTTCCTCCTTGTAGTCTACAGTATGTACAGTAAATGATTACAAGATAGCGATCAACAGGTGAAATCTGTCTACTTTATTATGGCTTCTATAACCCATAGATATATTTGGGGGGGAATTCAATTAGCCACGGTAATTTACAGCGGGCTAATTGATCTCCTGGGTCTTTCAATTACCCTTCAATTTACAGCGGGCTAACTGATCTCCTGGGCTTTCAATTGCTAGCAGTGCCTATCTGGGATTTTTTTCACTCAAAAGGTCCCCAATAACTAGGGGGTTAACGGGTTCCGCAACCCTGTTAACACACAAATCCATGAACATTTTATGGATTCTGTTTGTTAACGTGCTGGCAAGGTGCAGCACCCACCCTTCAAACCCGTGCCCGAGCCTTTCTACAACCTGCTATGGACAGCTACCTCGAGCATGCTCACTTCATGAACTGTGCTCAGAAGTATAATGGCTGTTTCCAAATGACATAATTTGGGGTCCAGCAGGTTGTAGTAGTCTGCTTCATGCCGACCTTCATAGTTCAGGGGCAGGTGTATCACTAGGTGGGAGGTGTCTGCTGCCAAAACTTCAATAGAAAGACAAACTCTTGAAATTATATTTTGTAGGCGAAGATGACAGGGAAGTGCGCTTGAGGTGCAGCACCTTTCCTGACATAAAAAAATAGCTTGGTTAAACAACTGCTGCAGATGCTACACAACGTCAACAGCTACATAAAGGACAGGAAGACCATCCTGCACAAGGTGCCTTCAACCTGCAAGAAGTTCAAAGTCGCCATCCATGAAGATAGATAGCCCACTGATGCTCATGGAGGTCGCTTCAATGCACCAACAGCTGATGGGTGGTCAGCAATAACTGCAGCGAGACATCGTCCTGCAGAGCCACGACAACCCACTGCGGCGCATCAGCGAGATGCACCAGTTGTAAAACACCCTGCAGTACCCACTCCTGTTCTGCCATGGCAAGAATAGGTATTCAATTGCACTGCCTCAGCACTACCTCAAGATCAATTTGCCCCTCAAAAATACAGTCTCCCTGCAGCAAGCTTTTAGTCCTACCACATCATGGTCAGGCAAGGGGAAGACAACCATCTGATGTACTTCCACTCCCTCTTCAGTCATTTTTTGGTTGACACATATGCCAGAATAGAGTCTGAGAGGTTAAACTACATTAAGAACAACCAAGAGCAACTGAGGGCAGACAGCTACATGCACCTAAGGGACAGCAGGATGCTGGTGGTCCTGTTATCATTTATTGGGGACTTTGCTATGTGCATGATCGGACTCAAGACACCATGACATAGGCCATCGACTGGTGCATGTGATCAACAGTCCTCTGTTCTGAAATACCTGACCCTGAGCAAGACCCTCTCCTCCACGACATTGTCAAGGCCAACATGATTCATGGGCCCTGCGGTAGCTTGAACTACAATTCACCCTGCAGTAAAGGAGGAACTGTACCTGCAGCAAGAGGTACCCCTGGCCACTTCTCAAGGATACCCGGGAGACGATGGATACCGCAGTATCTGAGGAGTTCTCCAACTTATGGTGGCTTCACTGTAGATATAAAAAGGCTGGAGCTGGGCAACCACTGGGTGGTGCCCTACAGTACTATCTTGTCATATACTTTCAGTGCACATATTAATGTGGAGTACTCTGTTAAGTCCATCAAGTACATTTGTAAGTATGTGACCAGGCAGCTTTTGCCCTGGAGAATGAGAGTGATGGGGTTGTACAAGAGCATCAGCAACTTGTGCGATTTGGAGGATCTTGGCACTCCCCATTCATTGGAGGTACCACACTGTATTGTTGTTCACCTCGAGAATGTCACAACTGAGGGCCTGAGCTGACGGAAGGCAGCCTCAGTTGTAGGGGCTGAGATGTACCGGAACCTGGGAGGTTGTATCAGACCCCTGGACATGTAAGTAACATGAAGAGAAACCGCCCGAAGGCGTGACCACGACAACTTGAGTAAAAGTCAATGATATTTATTTATGACAAACTCCATGCATCACAGTAGCAGTAAAAAGTAACATAAAAATCAGCAGAGAAATAATAATACAGTTCCTGGGTACTACAGGGTGGCAGGGGCCACAGAGCTCTGGTGGTATGAGACAGTTCTTGTTATCTGCAAGTTGGAAAGTCCTTACCAGGCTCAACTGTAGAAATGAGGATAGCCCAGGGTCGTACCAGCTGGTGTTCCAGGGAAAGCTGGACTGCTGTAGATAAAATGCTGCTGTGGGTACTGGTTAGAACCAGACAGGTGTTGGCACGGAGTGGATACTGGCTGGAACCAGTTAAATAATAAATAGAACTTGAGAGCGATGCAATATAGATGAAATGTAGAATTTGAGAGCGGAGAAATAATAATACCGGTGGAGAGTGGTAAACTGCAGAAAGGACACCGGCCCTTTAAGAGAAGCTGTACACTGCTGGAAGCTGAGCTGGAAGCAGGTGATGTTGTAGCTGGAAACAGGTGAGTCCAGAATGGATCGGAGAGTCAGGCTACACCGCAGATGGAATGCTGGTGCGGGTCTCTATAGCAGAAGTCTGGAGACAGGAGCTGGAACCTGGAAGACATTCACAGAAGAGAGACAAACTGGAACTAGGTTTGAGAACCAAAGCACTGACGCCTTCCTTGCTCAGGCACAACCTATTTATGCCTGCAGCAAGGAAGGCATTGGCTAGACAATTATGCAAATTAATAAAACTGACAACGGGTTGGTAGGAATGATCAGCTGACAGAATCCAAGATGGCTGCGCCCATGCAGACACTTGGAGGGAAGTTTGGATTGTAATCCATGTGGTCTGGAAAACAGTAATGGCGGCGCCGGCCACTGGAGACAGGAGACGCCAGGCTGACAGATGCACATCCGACCACGCGGACACAGCGGAGGCCGCGGCTGACGTAATCGCCACTCTGAATGCAGAAGCTCAGGGACGGCGGCGGAGGCCGCCGGAGACGCCATGCCAGATGTATAAGGCGTTACTGTGACTGCGTCCAGAGAGACAGGAGAGGATGCGGGAATGTGCACATCAGGATAACAGCTGGGATCCGGTCCTGGAGCGCTGAGCCAGCCTTAGGAGGCATCTGATAGGTAAGAAATGGCGTCCAGATACCCGGATCGTGACAGCACCCCCCCCTTTAGGAGTGGCCCCAGGACACTTCTTTGGCTTTTGAGGAAACTTGGAATGGAATCTCCGGACCAAGGCAGGAGCATGGACATCAGAAGCATTGGTCCATGAACGTTCTTCATGGCCATAACCCTTCCAGTCAATAAGATACTGAAGTTGACCGTAACGGTGACGTGAGTCCAGGATCTTGGCTACTTCATACTCAACGCCTCGTTGAGTTTGGACTTTCGGAGTTGGAGGAAGTGAGGAATGAAACCGATTCAAGATTAGCGGTTTCAACAGGGAAACATGGAATGTCCTGGGTATCTTTAAGAAGGGAGGCAACTGGAGTCTGTAAGCAACAGGATTGATGACTTGATCAATTTTAAAAGGACCGATGTAGCGAGGTGCAAACTTCATACTGGGAACTCTTAACCTCAAATTCTTCGTGGATAACCATACCCGATCACCCACCTTGAGAGCAGGAACTGCTCGACGCTTCTTATCCGCAAACTTCTTGTACCTGAACGATGCCTTGAGCAGAGCTGATCGTACGCTCTTCCAGATATTGGCAAACTGATGCAAGGTGATATCCACTGCGGGAACAGAAGTTGCTGGAAGCGGTTGGAACTCAGGGACTTTAGGGTGGAATCCAAAGTTGGTGAAGAATGGTGTTGACGAAGATGAAGAATGATACTGGTTGTTATGACAGAACTCGGCCCAGGGAAGTAATTGAACCCAGTCATCTTGAGAGGAGGACACATAGATGCGGAGGAAGGACTCCAAGTCCTGATTCACCCTCTCAGTTTGACCATTGGTCTGAGGATGGTAAGCCGTGGAAAACTTTAGCTTGACTTGGAGGGCTTGACATAAACTTCGCCAGAATTTGGCTGTGAATTGAACTCCTCGATCTGAGATAATTTCTTCTGGAAGACCGTGGAGTCGAAAGATCTCTTGTATGAATACTTGAGCCAACTTGGAAGCTGACGGAAGACCGGTGAGAGGAATGAAGTGTGCCATCTTGGTGAACCGGTCAACTACCACCCAGATGGTATTAAACTTGTTGCACATGGGCAAATCTGTAATAAAATCCATCGACAAATGGGTCCATGGTCGACGGGGAACAGATAGTGGAACCAGTTGCCCCGCAGGCGACTGGCGGGATACTTTATGTTGAGCACACTTTGGGCAAGATGCAATAAACTCCAAAACGTCCTTTTTCAGAGTTGGCCACCAATAGGACCTAGAGATAAACTCCAGGGTTTTTTGGACACCTATATGTCCGGCAAAGCGGGAAGCATGGGCCCAATGCATGAGCTTCTTCCTTAGTGTCGGCTTCACAAAACTTTTCCCTGATGGGGGCGTAGAGTCCATCCCTACCGTGGAGAATGCCAACGGATTTATAATAGGATGCTTGTCTGAAGACTCTGACTCATTTTCTTGCTCCCATGAGCGGGAAAGGGCATCGGCCTTGCGATTCTGAGAGCCCGGACAGAACTGGAGTTTAAAGTCGAACCTGGAAAAGAAAAGTGCCCATCTGGCCTGACGAGGGTTGAGACATTGTGCGCCTTTCAGATATAGAAGGTTCTTGTGGTCTGTAAGGATGGTGATTGGATGAGAAGCTCCCTCCAACAGATATCTCCACTCCTCTAGAGCGAGCTTGATGGCTAGCAACTCCTGGTCGCCAATGGCATAGTTGCGCTCCGCTGGGGAGAACTTCCGTGAGAAGAAACTGCAAGGATGTAAATGGCCATCTTTAGCCCTCTGAGATAACACCGCTCCTACTCCAACGGAGGAGGCATCCACCTCTAGGATGAAAGGAGAGTCGATGTCAGGCTGTTTCAGGACAGGTGCAGAGATGAACCTCTGTTTTAAAAGATGAAAAGCTTGCATGGCTTCTTCAGACCACTTGGACGGGTTAGCACCCTTCTTGGTGAAAGCAGTAATAGGCGCCACAATGGTGGAAAAGTCTCGTATAAACTTTCGGTAATAATTGGCGAACCCTAAGAACCTCTGGACCCCTTTGAGGGTTAAGGGTACCGGCCAATTCTGGATTGCTTGTAGTTTCTCAGGATCCATCTCTAGTCCGGAACCGGACACAATGTACCCTAGAAACGGAATGGACTTGACTTCAAAGACGCATTTCTCTAATTTGCAATAGAGATGATTGACACGGAGACGGGACAGAACCTCCTTTACCCAAAAACGATGTTCCTCTAAATTGTTGGCAAAAATGAGGATATCATCTAGATAGACCACGACATGACGGTATAGAATGTCTCTGAAGATCTCATTGACGAAATGCTGGAAGACAGCTGGAGCATTGCTCAATCCGAAGGGCATGACGAGGTACTCATAATGTCCGTCACGGGTGTTAAATGCGGTCTTCCACTCGTCACCCTCACGGATCCGGATGAGATTGTATGCACCTCTCAAGTCCAGCTTTGTAAAGATTGTAGCTCCGCTAACTCTGTCAAAGAGCTCAGTAATCAGGGGTAAAGGATAGCGGTTCTTGATGGTAATGTCGTTCAAACCTCTGTAGTCGATGCACGGCCGCAGACCACCATCTTTCTTTTTTACAAAAAAGAAGCCTGCGCCGGCTGGAGAAGAAGAAGGTCGAATGAACCCCTTTGCTAGGTTCTCTTTAATGTATTCCTCCATAGAATGCGTCTCGGGCAGAGACAACGGATAAGTTCGGCCTCGAGGTGGAACCTTCCCTGGAACGAGATCAATCGGGCAGTCCCATTCTCTATGAGGAAGAAGGATATCAGCAGAAGCTTTACTGAACACATCCGTGAAATCTTGATATGGAGGAGGTGGAACATCAGACGACCTGGGGGAGGAAGAACAGACAGGCAATACTTTAAACAAACATGTCTCAGCACAGGAGGAACCCCATGCCAGGATTTGCGTAGTCGTCCAATCAATTGTAGGATTGTGAAGACGGAGCCATGGAAGGCCCAGGACCACAGGATGTGTGGCTCTTGGAATCACTAAAAGTGAAATAAGTTCGGAATGAAGAACTCCCACTCTCAGACGAACTGGTAGAGTCCTTAGAGCAATAACTGTATCAAAAATGTTACTGCCATCCACGGCAGTTAAGGAAAAGGAGGAAGGAAGTCTCTCGGTGGGTAGGGACCACCGTTTAACATAGGCTTCGGTAATAAAGTTCCCAGCTGCTCCGGAATCCAGGAGGGCAATGACGTTCTGATAACGTTGAGCAACTTGAAGCGAGACTGGGAGATTACAATCTTGAGGAGATGGAGAGGAGATCATTACTCCTAGCCGGCCCTCTCCTTGGCGAGCTAGGATTTGGAGTTTCCCGGACGTTTGGGACAGGCATTAATAGTGTGAGACGGAGCTGCACAATACAGACAGAGAGACTCAGAGAGACGTCTTCGGCGCTCAGCAGGAGTTAAACGGGAACGACCAATTTGCATGGGTTCATCTTTAGTTGGTGACAGTTGGCGAGGAGGAGGAGCAGAAGATTTTGGAGCAGATGATCTTCCACGCTCAATTGCTCTCTCTCTGAAACGTAAGTCAACTTTTGTACAAAGTGAGATTAGCTCATCTAACTTGGAGGGTAAGTCTCTGGTAGCTAACTCATCTTTAATACGCTCGGATAAACCATGCCAGAATGCAGCATACAGGGCCTCGTCGTTCCATGCCAGTTCAGATGCCAGGATCTGGAACTGTATAAGATATTGTCCTACAGTATGTGATCCCTGGCGTAAACGGAGAATCTCAGACGAAGCTGAAGTTACCCGGCCTGGCTCGTCGAAGATGCGCCTGAATGTTGACACGAATGCAGTGTAAGAAGATAGCAGGATGTCGGACCTCTCCCATAACGGTGATGCCCAGTCAAGGGCTGAGCCACTGAGAAGAGAGATGATGTAGGCAATTTTTGTACGGTCACTGGGAAAATTGCCAGGTTGTAGCTCAAACTGAATCTCACACTGGTTGAAAAATCCCCTGCAGAATCTTGGAGATCCGTCAAATTTTGCTGGCGTTGGAAGATGAAGACGTGGAGCATAAACGGGTAAGGTGGGTGGGGTTATAGTTGGAGTCACTGTGGTTGACGCCCCAGATGCGCCTGATCCACGGAGAGTTGTCTGAATCCCATCCAGCCGAGTAGAGAGATCCTGGAGACAGCGGATGATGTGGCCCTGTGCAGCCTCCTGATGTTCAGGTCGGGCTGCCAGTTCTTGCATCGGCCTGGCCGCTTGATCCTGGTCTCCGGCTGGATTCATTTGGTCAGTGCTTACTGTCACAACTGAGGGCCTGAGCTGACGGAAGGCAGCCTCAGTTGTAGGGGCTGAGATGTACCGGAACCTGGGAGGTTGTATCAGACCCCTGGACATGTAAGTAACATGAAGAGAAACCGCCCGAAGGCGTGACCACGACAACTTGAGTAAAAGTCAATGATATTTATTTATGACAAACTCCATGCATCACAGTAGCAGTAAAAAGTAACATAAAAATCAGCAGAGAAATAATAATACAGTTCCTGGGTACTACAGGGTGGCAGGGGCCACAGAGCTCTGGTGGTATGAGACAGTTCTTGTTATCTGCAAGTTGGAAAGTCCTTACCAGGCTCAACTGTAGAAATGAGGATAGCCCAGGGTCGTACCAGCTGGTGTTCCAGGGAAAGCTGGACTGCTGTAGATAAAATGCTGCTGTGGGTACTGGTTAGAACCAGACAGGTGTTGGCACGGAGTGGATACTGGCTGGAACCAGTTAAATAATAAATAGAACTTGAGAGCGATGCAATATAGATGAAATGTAGAATTTGAGAGCGGAGAAATAATAATACCGGTGGAGAGTGGTAAACTGCAGAAAGGACACCGGCCCTTTAAGAGAAGCTGTACACTGCTGGAAGCTGAGCTGGAAGCAGGTGATGTTGTAGCTGGAAACAGGTGAGTCCAGAATGGATCGGAGAGTCAGGCTACACCGCAGATGGAATGCTGGTGCGGGTCTCTATAGCAGAAGTCTGGAGACAGGAGCTGGAACCTGGAAGACATTCACAGAAGAGAGACAAACTGGAACTAGGTTTGAGAACCAAAGCACTGACGCCTTCCTTGCTCAGGCACAACCTATTTATGCCTGCAGCAAGGAAGGCATTGGCTAGACAATTATGCAAATTAATAAAACTGACAACGGGTTGGTAGGAATGATCAGCTGACAGAATCCAAGATGGCTGCGCCCATGCAGACACTTGGAGGGAAGTTTGGATTGTAATCCATGTGGTCTGGAAAACAGTAATGGTGGCGCCGGCCACTGGAGACAGGAGACGCCAGGCTGACAGATGCACATCCGACCACGCGGACACAGCGGAGGCCGCGGCTGACGTAATCGCCACTCTGAATGCAGAAGCTCAGGGACGGCGGCGGAGGCCGCCGGAGACGCCATGCCAGATGTATAAGGCGTTACTGTGACTGCGTCCAGAGAGACAGGAGAGGATGCGGGAATGTGCACATCAGGATAACAGCTGGGATCCGGTCCTGGAGCGCTGAGCCAGCCTTAGGAGGCATCTGATAGGTAAGAAATGGCGTCCAGATACCCGGATCGTGACAGCACCCCCCCCTTTAGGAGTGGCCCCAGGACACTTCTTTGGCTTTTGAGGAAACTTGGAATGGAATCTCCGGACCAAGGCAGGAGCATGGACATCAGAAGCATTGGTCCATGAACGTTCTTCATGGCCATAACCCTTCCAGTCAATAAGATACTGAAGTTGACCGTAACGGTGACGTGAGTCCAGGATCTTGGCTACTTCATACTCAACGCCTCGTTGAGTTTGGACTTTCGGAGTTGGAGGAAGTGAGGAATGAAACCGATTCAAGATTAGCGGTTTCAACAGGGAAACATGGAATGTCCTGGGTATCTTTAAGAAGGGAGGCAACTGGAGTCTGTAAGCAACAGGATTGATGACTTGATCAATTTTAAAAGGACCGATGTAGCGAGGTGCAAACTTCATACTGGGAACTCTTAACCTCAAATTCTTTGTGGATAACCATACCCGATCACCCACCTTGAGAGCAGGAACTGCTCGACGCTTCTTATCCGCAAACTTCTTGTACCTGAACGATGCCTTGAGCAGAGCTGATCGTACGCTCTTCCAGATATTGGCAAACTGATGCAAGGTGATATCCACTGCGGGAACAGAAGTTGCTGGAAGCGGTTGGAACTCAGGGACTTTAGGGTGGAATCCAAAGTTGGTGAAGAATGGTGTTGACGAAGATGAAGAATGATACTGGTTGTTATGACAGAACTCGGCCCAGGGAAGTAATTGAACCCAGTCATCTTGAGAGGAGGACACATAGATGCGGAGGAAGGACTCCAAGTCCTGATTCACCCTCTCAGTTTGACCATTGGTCTGAGGATGGTAAGCCGTGGAAAACTTTAGCTTGACTTGGAGGGCTTGACATAAACTTCGCCAGAATTTGGCTGTGAATTGAACTCCTCGATCTGAGATAATTTCTTCTGGAAGACCGTGGAGTCGAAAGATCTCTTGTATGAATACTTGAGCCAACTTGGAAGCTGACGGAAGACCGGTGAGAGGAATGAAGTGTGCCATCTTGGTGAACCGGTCAACTACCACCCAGATGGTATTAAACTTGTTGCACATGGGCAAATCTGTAATAAAATCCATCGACAAATGGGTCCATGGTCGACGGGGAACAGATAGTGGAACCAGTTGCCCCGCAGGCGACTGGCGGGATACTTTATGTTGAGCACACTTTGGGCAAGATGCAATAAACTCCAAAACGTCCTTTTTCAGAGTTGGCCACCAATAGGACCTAGAGATAAACTCCAGGGTTTTTTGGACACCTGTATGTCCGGCAAAGCGGGAAGCATGGGCCCAATGCATGAGCTTCTTCCTTAGTGTCGGCTTCACAAAACTTTTCCCTGATGGGGGCGTAGAGTCCATCCCTACCGTGGAGAATGCCAACGGATTTATAATAGGATGCTTGTCTGAAGACTGACTCATTTTCTTGCTCCCATGAGCGGGAAAGGGCATCGGCCTTGCGATTCTGAGAGCCCGGACAGAACTGGAGTTTAAAGTCGAACCTGGAAAAGAAAAGTGCCCATCTGGCCTGACGAGGGTTGAGACATTGTGCGCCTTTCAGATATAGAAGGTTCTTGTGGTCTGTAAGGATGGTGATTGGATGAGAAGCTCCCTCCAACAGATATCTCCACTCCTCTAGAGCGAGCTTGATGGCTAGCAACTCCTGGTCGCCAATGGCATAGTTGCGCTCCGCTGGGGAGAACTTCCGTGAGAAGAAACTGCAAGGATGTAAATGGCCATCTTTAGCCCTCTGAGATAACACCGCTCCTACTCCAACGGAGGAGGCATCCACCTCTAGGATGAAAGGAGAGTCGATGTCAGGCTGTTTCAGGACAGGTGCAGAGATGAACCTCTGTTTTAAAAGATGAAAAGCTTGCATGGCTTCTTCAGACCACTTGGACGGGTTAGCACCCTTCTTGGTGAAAGCAGTAATAGGCGCCACAATGGTGGAAAAGTCTCGTATAAACTTTCGGTAATAATTGGCGAACCCTAAGAACCTCTGGACCCCTTTGAGGGTTAAGGGTACCGGCCAATTCTGGATTGCTTGTAGTTTCTCAGGATCCATCTCTAGTCCGAAACCGGACACAATGTACCCTAGAAACGGAATGGACTTGACTTCAAAGACGCATTTCTCTAATTTGCAATAGAGATGATTGACACGGAGACGGGACAGAACCTCCTTTACCCAAAAACGATGTTCCTCTAAATTGTTGGCAAAAATGAGGATATCATCTAGATAGACCACGACATGACGGTATAGAATGTCTCTGAAGATCTCATTGACGAAATGCTGGAAGACAGCTGGAGCATTGCTCAATCCGAAGGGCATGACGAGGTACTCATAATGTCCGTCACGGGTGTTAAATGCGGTCTTCCACTCGTCACCCTCACGGATCCGGATGAGATTGTATGCACCTCTCAAGTCCAGCTTTGTAAAGATTGTAGCTCCGCTAACTCTGTCAAAGAGCTCAGTAATCAGGGGTAAAGGATAGCGGTTCTTGATGGTAATGTCGTTCAAACCTCTGTAGTCGATGCACGGCCGCAGACCACCATCTTTCTTTTTTACAAAAAAGAAGCCTGCGCCGGCTGGAGAAGAAGAAGGTCGAATGAACCCCTTTGCTAGGTTCTCTTTAATGTATTCCTCCATAGAATGCGTCTCGGGCAGAGACAACGGATAAGTTCGGCCTCGAGGTGGAACCTTCCCTGGAACGAGATCAATCGGGCAGTCCCATTCTCTATGAGGAAGAAGGATATCAGCAGAAGCTTTACTGAACACATCCGTGAAATCTTGATATGGAGGAGGTGGAACATCAGACGACCTGGGGGAGGAAGAACAGACAGGCAATACTTTAAACAAACATGTCTCAGCACAGGAGGAACCCCATGCCAGGATTTGCGTAGTCGTCCAATCAATTGTAGGATTGTGAAGACGGAGCCATGGAAGGCCCAGGACCACAGGATGTGTGGCTCTTGGAATCACTAAAAGTGAAATAAGTTCGGAATGAAGAACTCCCACTCTCAGACGAACTGGTAGAGTCCTTAGAGCAATAACTGTATCAAAAATGTTACTGCCATCCACGGCAGTTAAGGAAAAGGAGGAAGGAAGTCTCTCGGTGGGTAGGGACCACCGTTTAACATAGGCTTCGGTAATAAAGTTCCCAGCTGCTCCGGAATCCAGGAGGGCAATGACGTTCTGATAACGTTGAGCAACTTGAAGCGAGACTGGGAGATTACAATCTTGAGGAGATGGAGAGGAGATCATTACTCCTAGCCGGCCCTCTCCTTGGCGAGCTAGGATTTGGAGTTTCCCGGATGTTTGGGACAGGCATTAATAGTGTGAGACGGAGCTGCACAATACAGACAGAGAGACTCAGAGAGACGTCTTCGGCGCTCAGCAGGAGTTAAACGGGAACGACCAATTTGCATGGGTTCATCTTTAGTTGGTGACAGTTGGCGAGGAGGAGGAGCAGAAGATTTTGGAGCAGATGATCTTCCACGCTCAATTGCTCTCTCTCTGAAACGTAAGTCAACTTTTGTACAAAGTGAGATTAGCTCATCTAACTTGGAGGGTAAGTCTCTGGTAGCTAACTCATCTTTAATACGCTCGGATAAACCATGCCAGAATGCAGCATACAGGGCCTCGTCGTTCCATGCCAGTTCAGATGCCAGGATCTGGAACTGTATAAGATATTGTCCTACAGTATGTGATCCCTGGCGTAAACGGAGAATCTCAGACGAAGCTGAAGTTACCCGGCCTGGCTCGTCGAAGATGCGCCTGAATGTTGACACGAATGCAGTGTAAGAAGATAGCAGGATGTCGGACCTCTCCCATAACGGTGATGCCCAGTCAAGGGCTGAGCCACTGAGAAGAGAGATGATGTAGGCAATTTTTGTACGGTCACTGGGAAAATTGCCAGGTTGTAGCTCAAACTGAATCTCACACTGGTTGAGAAATCCCCTGCAGAATCTTGGAGATCCGTCAAATTTTGCTGGCGTTGGAAGATGAAGACGTGGAGCATAAACGGGTAAGGTGGGTGGGGTTATAGTTGGAGTCACTGTGGTTGACGCCCCAGATGCGCCTGATCCACGGAGAGTTGTCTGAATCCCATCCAGCCGAGTAGAGAGATCCTGGAGACAGCGGATGATGTGGCCCTGTGCAGCCTCCTGATGTTCAAGTCGGGCTGCCAGTTCTTGCATCGGCCTGGCCGCTTGATCCTGGTCTCCGGCTGGATTCATTTGGTCAGTGCTTACTGTCACAACTGAGGGCCTGAGCTGACGGAAGGCAGCCTCAGTTGTAGGGGCTGAGATGTACCGGAACCTGGGAGGTTGTATCAGACCCCTGGACATGTAAGTAACATGAAGAGAAACCGCCCGAAGGCGTGACCACGACAACTTGAGTAAAAGTCAATGATATTTATTTATGACAAACTCCATGCATCACAGTAGCAGTAAAAAGTAACATAAAAATCAGCAGAGAAATAATAATACAGTTCCTGGGTACTACAGAGTGGCAGGGGCCACAGAGCTCTGGTGGTATGAGACAGTTCTTGTTATCTGCAAGTTGGAAAGTCCTTACCAGGCTCAACTGTAGAAATGAGGATAGCCCAGGGTCGTACCAGCTGGTGTTCCAGGGAAAGCTGGACTGCTGTAGATAAAATGCTGCTGTGGGTACTGGTTAGAACCAGACAGGTGTTGGCACGGAGTGGATACTGGCTGGAACCAGTTAAATAATAAATAGAACTTGAGAGCGATGCAATATAGATGAAATGTAGAATTTGAGAGCGGAGAAATAATAATACCGGTGGAGAGTGGTAAACTGCAGAAAGGACACCGGCCCTTTAAGAGAAGCTGTACACTGCTGGAAGCTGAGCTGGAAGCAGGTGATGTTGTAGCTGGAAACAGGTGAGTCCAGAATGGATCGGAGAGTCAGGCTACACCGCAGATGGAATGCTGGTGCGGGTCTCTATAGCAGAAGTCTGGAGACAGGAGCTGGAACCTGGAAGACATTCACAGAAGAGAGACAAACTGGAACTAGGTTTGACAACCAAAGCACTGACGCCTTCCTTGCTCAGGCACAACCTATTTATACCTGCAGCAAGGAAGGCATTGGCTAGACAATTATGCAAATTAATAAAACTGACAACGGGTTGGTAGGAATGATCAGCTGACAGAATCCAAGATGGCTGCGCCCATGCAGACACTTGGAGGGAAGTTTGGATTGTAATCCATGTGGTCTGGAAAACAGTAATGGCGGCGCCGGCCACCGGAGACAGGAGACGCCAGGCTGACAGATGCACATCCGACCACGCGGACACAGCGGAGGCCGCGGCTGACGTAATCGCCACTCTGAATGCAGAAGCTCAGGGACGGCGGCGGAGGCCGCGGGAGACGCCATGCCAGATGTATAAGGCGTTACTGTGACTGCGTCCAGAGAGACAGGAGAGGATGCGGGAATGTGCACATCAGGATAACAGCTGGGATCCGGTCCTGGAGCGCTGAGCCAGCCTTAGGAGGCATCTGATAGGTAAGAAATGGCGTCCAGATACCCGGATCGTGACAGCGAATGGTCAGCGTGTGTACTTCACCTCCAATAACGTGGCCAAGGAGCTCAGCAAGCCACCTCAGACAGCACTCTTGGCCTTCTTCAACCAATGCAAAACCGCCTATTTTGAAACAAAAAGCAATTCCTATTCTGTGAAGTCCCTTCTTACTTTGTGTGGCAGAATAACAAATTCACAAGAAGGAAGCCAGGGAAGGATGTCAATGGCTGGCCAGGAGTGAAGAAGGACCACAGGCTGTAAAGGTGTACACCATTCATCCAAACAACAACACAGAGTGTCATTTCCACCTGCTGCTTCATGAGGTTCGAGGCCCAACGTCCTTTTCAGAGATAAAAACTATATATGATGTCCTCCATCCCACATTCCAGTGTGCCTGCAAGACATTATTTGCTGGAGGATGACAAGCACTGGCACACCTCTGGAAGGAAGCTGCCCTGTGTTTTCCTCTGAGTCTTTGAGGGATAACCAATGAGCCTCTGTAATTTACCAGGGCTAATTGTGTCGCCGGAGGCTATCTAATTAGCCCTGATAAGCAGGCGCGAGATGCGGCTTATCAGGGATTTTGTTTTACCTGCCTCAGGCAGGCGAAACCGAATCCCCAGAAACAGCCCTGTTTCTACCGAAAACACACTGAACCTGTGTGTTTTCTGGATATTTTCTTACAGGCGACCAGATTGGATAGCCTGTAAAAAAAATATTGATGAAACATCGGAAAAAGGTGTGAAAAACTGCGGTTTTTCGCAACGGATATTGTTTCGCCTCTAATTGGATATCCCTTTTGGGAGAAGTACAAAGAGTCTCTCAGAGGACATCACGTGGCAGGTGGAGAAAGAGCTGCAAGGCAGTGCACAGCAGGTGATGGACGAGGTGTACAGATGCCTGGTGCTGACTGACAGCAGTATTGGCTTTGGACCAACAAGGTCTGGAGAATAGGGTCTATCTAAGAGAGACTAGCTATGACATAAAGGTCTTGGCACAAGTGGTGTTGAATAATGAAGGTTCACTGATGGATGGGCAGCTCGCTGTCTATCGTCAGGTCCTTTGCAGCATTGAGTCAGGTGCTGGGCAGGTCTTTTTCCTGAATGCTCCTGGTGGCTTTGGGAAGACGTTTCTCATCAACTTGCTTTTATCAAAGGTAAGGAGTGATCATGGCATTGCCTTGGCTGTCGCATCCTCTGGCATAGCTACGACGATGGTGGAGGGAGGCAAGACACCCCATGCTGCCTTCAAGCTGCCCTCAACCTCATCCATGCAGAAACCCCCCTGTGCAACATCTCAAAGCAAAGTAACGTGCTGTGGAGCTGTAAGCTCATTGTCTGGGACGAGGGTACGATGGTGCACAAGTGGGTTTTGAGGCACTAAGCAGAACCTCCAAAAGACATCAGGGGCAACGATTGAGTGATGGATGGTGTCACTGTGCTGCTGACTTCCGGCAGACTCTGCCAGTGGTGCCGAGGGGAACTTGAGCTGACGACGTTAAGACATGCGTCAAGGCATCGTATCTGTGGCCCCTCATCTGGAAACACTCTCTCAGGAAGAACATGCAGGACCACTTGAGAGGCAATGTCCCCGGTGGGCAATTCTCCAAACGCCTACTCTAAATAGGGGATGAACAGTATTCTGAGTCCAAGGGAAGGGTGACCATCCCTGCAGGCCTAGGCTCAGTGGTGACAACCCTATCAGACCTCACAGCCAGGATATAACCTGATATCAACAAAAATCCCATAGTCTGGCTGTGCCATTCTGACCCCCAAGAACGACAAGGCTACCATCATTAATCACACTCTACTTTAGTCGCTCAAAGGGGCAGAAATGGAGTATAGGTCTGTGAACTCTGTGTTTCGTGGATGACACGATCCACTACCCCAAGGATTTACTCAACGCCCTCACATAGAGAAAAAAGGTTTACATACATCTTATAACCCACCTTCAAGTCATTCATATTAAAACTGTTTAAATATCTTTATTTAATCTTGATACTACCATGCTCCTGTTCACCGAGGCATAAAATGAACTAAGCAAATAAGTTAAGATGGGATGAAGGAAATGGAAACTAAACATCTAAGGTATGAAATGGCACAATAGCTAGTGCTGTATATTTTAGAATTTTGATAGCTGTACTGGTCAGTATACTTGAGGATATGAAACACTTTCATGATGTTGTTCCTAGGCAGTAATTACTAGTATAGAATTTTACTCCTTACCCTATTCTTGTCTTCTGTTATACATAGTCTGCTTTGTCAGTAAGAATTTTTGTTGCTAATGTGCTGTAACTTCCCTCTGTCACAACTGGTTATTCTGCTACAGACTTATGGGCATGCATAAGAAGACTTCTCTGCTTTACAAAGTATAGCTTTTTTCTCCAGAGGTTATAACCCATGTGTTCTGTGTAACCTAATCACAAACCAAATCCCCTATATTGTGGTTACCCAGACACTGACAGCACTCCTCAGATGCACATTACTGATTCATTGGCAGCACGCAATCTCCTTCTAACCTGATCACTGGCAGCTCCCATAAATCACATTTAACACAATCACTGCCAGCAACCCTTCATTCTCTGATCCTTATTATTAATAGATTAGTAGATAGACTGCAAATCTATTTCTCTAAAACACAACCACCTCATATCACTGAAGGGATCTGGGGAAATATGTAACTGAGGCATCATTTACCTTTCTTTTGTGAAAATCCTTTACATTTATCCACATGAAGCACAAGGCTATTCTAATATATCTCCACACTTTATAAAAGGTCTGTAATGTTCAATATTTACGTATTGGAAGAAACTCAGTCCTTCCTCTATTATTACTAGCATTACATGAACATTTCCACCTGCCTATTTATCAAAGGGGTGTTTTTTTATATATAAAATCATATACAAATTGCAGTTTCTGCATTATTTTATGTATACCCTCTATGGGCCTAATTCAGACCTGATCGTAGATGTGCTAAATTTAGCACATCTACGATCTGTCACACAGACATGCGGGGGGACGCCCAGCACAGGGCTAGTCCGCCCCGCATATCAGCCCCCCCTCCCGCACACGTACAAAAGCATCACTCAGTGGCGATGCTTTTGTACTGGAAGAGTAGCTCCCTACCAGCGCAGCTCCTGCGCGCTGGCAGGGAGCTACTCGTTGCTGTGAGGGTTGCAGCGACTGCGTGTTACGTCACGCAGCCGCCGCCCCCCACACAGTCCGGGCACGCCTGCGTTGCCCGGACCGTGCCACTAAAACGGCGGACAAACACCGCAGGTCCACCGCCTCCCGCCTAGCGAACGCCTCTGCCTGTCAATCAGGCAGAGGCGATCGCAGGGCTGAGACGGTCGTCGGCTGTCTGGCATGCGCCGGCGCAATGCGGCGCCGGTGCATGCGCAGTTCAGCACCGATCAGGTCTGAATAAGGCCATATGTACTAGCAGCCAAATGCAGGAGATTTCACAGATATCTGCAATAAATAACTACCGCTGTAGATCGCAGACCCCATTATTGTCAGTGGGGACTATGGTCTGATCACTAAACTTTTCAGAGTGTTGCCTCTTTTGTTTACATCATCCTTCTTACATTGGAAACTTGTGGCTGTTAATCCTCCATGTCTGTCACGTCTAGCAAAGTTTCAGGATACGGCAGCTGAGATTTGCCCGAGGAGGTAGCAGGCTGGGGATGAACAAGATGAGGGGGTTGGATATAGTTCCTTCGCATGGGACACGGAGCAATTAAGAACGTAGGCGGGGTTTGAGAGTCAATAGAAAGTATTTATTATGTACAGGGCTGAGGTAGAGAACTGAGGCTGGAGCACGATGGTTAAGGAACGTAATTGCGGATAAAGAACTGCGGGTTGTGGCTTGAAAGACGAGGTTGTGATTAATGAACTGCGGAACTGTGGATAGTGGTTAAAGACGTGGCTGGAGGCGAAGAACCTGTGGACTGTGGTTGGAAAGACGAGACTGTAGATGATGAACTGTGGAACTGTGGATGGTGGTTGAAGATGTGGCTGGAGACAAGGACTGTGGTTTGGAAAACGAGGCTGAAGATAATAATCTGCAGGCTGTGGTCGGTGGTACAAAGGCGTGGCTGGTGAAGGAGATCTGTGGAGTGTGGCTTGAAAGACGAGGCAGAAGACCCGGGGCCGACTGTGCCCAAAGAGTCTTACTGGACCGGGTTTTCCAGGAGCGCTTCCACAGGCAGTAGCAGGCTAGAAACGGAAGGGCTGCAGCAGCAACAGAGAACCGACCAAGCAGGATCAGGAGGAACCAGAATACAGCAGGAATCCTGGGAGCACAGGCTAAACAACCTACAACAGGGTTTTAACTTGAAGCACTGGCGTCCCTGTCCTAAACCAGCCCCCTTTTATAGGGAGAGCTTCCCCTGGATTGGCTGGAAGAAACGGGAAACAAGAACTATGCTTAAAACTTGGTCTCCAACATGGCAGCGCGCAGTAATGCAGACCTTTTTGCAAAGCCACATTGCTCACTGCCCCAGGTCTCCTAGCAACGGCTCAGCAAGAGCGACCCGCTGTAGCGGCGACCCGCCGCCACGAGCGGACCCCCTCACCGCCACTACTGCTGCCTACGGATCCGGCGCAGCAGCCCACCTCTGCCGCTGCCCGCACATCGCCAAGGAAGCCAGCCCCGCGGACCCAGCGTACTGGTAATGCTCCGGACGCTGATAGTACCCCCCCCCCCCTTTGCGGGTGGACTCCGGACACCTATGTGGTTTAGTTGGAAACTTGGCATGAAATGTCCGAAGAAGTCTTGGAGCATGGACATCCTCTGCATCTACCCAAGATCTCTCCTCTGACCCATACCCCTTCCAATCAACAAGGTGCTGGATGCGACCATAACGTCTGCGAGAATTGATGACCTTGTGAATCTCAAATTCGTCTCCATGTGCTGATTGGATCTTGGGTGATTTAGGCAGAGCGACTCTGAACCGATTAAGTACCAATGGTTTTAAGAGAGAAATATGAAATGCATTAGGAATTCTTAACTGCGGAGGTAATTTCACTTTGTAAGCCACAGGATTCAACACTTTTTCGATTGGGTAAGGCCCAATAAATCTGGGAGCAAACTTTCTTGTAGGAACCTTTAAACTTAGGTTACGTGTGGAATTCCAAACCCGATCTCCTACCTTAAGGCTTGGTACAGCTTTTCGTTTCATAGGTCTTATATCTCTTGGATGTCTTGAGCGAAGTCTTGTGAATTTGTTTCCAGGCTTCAGTAAATTGTCGAAGTGTTGACTCTGCGGCAGGAACCTCGAGCATAGGCAGAAGTTGGAAGTCAGGAACTCTTGAATGGTAACCATAATTAATGAAGAATGGAGAAGATTTTGTGGCAGAGTGATAAAGATTGTTATGGGCAAATTCTGCGAACGGGAGGAAGTTCAGCCAGTCGTCCTGTGAGGAGGACATGAATAAACGCAGAAAAGTCTCCAGATCCTGGTTCACTCTCTCTGTTTGACCATCTGTTTGGGGATGATATCCTGAGGAGAAGTTTAATTTCACGCCAAGAGTAGAAGATAGGGAACTCCAAAACTTGGCCACAAATTGAGGACCTCTATCCGACATGATTTCCTGTGGTAGACCATGGAGTCAAAAGATCTCTGCTATAAACAATTTTGCCAACTGGGATGCAGATGGAAGATTAGCCAGAGGAACAAAGTGTGCCATTTTAGAGAATCGGTCAACTATGACCCATATGGTGTTCCGCCCACCAGACGTAGGTAAATCTGTAATAAAGTCCATAGAAATATGCGTCCATGGTCTTAGTGGTACCGGCAAAGGATGGAGTAACCTGACTGGTGGACCTTTGGGACTTTTATGCTGGGCACATTTTGGACAGGCAGCTACGAATTCCTGAACGTCAGTCCTGAGATGAGGCCACCAGTAGGAGCGCTGAATGAATTTAAGTGTTTTATGACCGCCCACATGGCCTATGAAGGAGGAGGAGTGAGCCCATGTAAGAAGTTTTTTGCGAAGATTTGGTGTAACGAAGATCTTCCCTGGAGGAGGAAGTGGAGAGGTATTAGACGCAGAAAAAGAGGTGGATTCCAGGATAAATTGCTCTTTTGAACGGTCAGAGGGTTCTTCTGAACTTAGGGAGCGAGATAATGCATCTGCCTTTTTGTTGAGGGAACCTGGCCGGTAACCGAGTTTAAAATTAAAACGGGTAAAGAAGAGTGCCCATCTTGCTTGGCGTGGGTTCAGACATCGGGCTGACTGTAGATACAGGAGGTTCTTGTGATCCGTGGTCACCGAAATTGGATGCTGAGCTCCCTCCAGCAAATACCTCCACTCCTCAAAGGCCAACTTAATTGCCAGTAATTCCTGTTCCCCAATAGCGTAATTCTGTTCAGCGGGGGAGAATCTTTGCGAGAAGAACGCACAAGGATGGACCTTCTTGTCCTCGAATAGCTGGGATAGTACTGCTCCTACTCCTACAGTAGAGGCATCAACCTCCACCAAGAACGGACGGCTGAGATCGGGTTGTCGAAGAACTGGAGCAGTCATAAAGGCCTCCTTTAAAGACGAAAAAGCTTCCAAAGCCTCTGGAGACCACTTGGCAGGATCGACTCCCTTCCTAGTTAATGCGGTTATAGGAGCTATGACAGAAGAATAATTTTGAATGAATCTTCGGTAGAAGTTAGCGAACCCCAGGAAACGTTAAATTCCTTTAAGGGTAGCTGGAAGCGCCCAATCCTCAATCGCCTGGACTTTAGCGGGGTCCATCTGTAACCTCTGCCCTGAAAGAATGTAACCGAGGAATGGAATCGTGGGTACTTCAAAGGTGCACTTCTCTAACTTACAGAATAACTGATTCCTTCGTAAACGAGTTAGCACTTCTTTGACTTGTTCCCGAAGGGTCTTCAGATCCCTAGAAAAAATGAGGATGTCATCCAGATACACTACCAAGCAGTCATAGAGGAGATCTCTGAAGATTTAGTTGACGAACTCTTGAAAAACAGCTGGGGCGTTACATAGGCCAAAAGGCATTTCCAGGTATTCGTAATGGCCGTCGCGGGTATTAAATGCCGTCTTCCATTCGTCCCCTGGGCGAATACGTATAAGATTGTAGGCCCCCCGTAAGTCCAGCTTAGTAAATATAGTAGCTCCTTTAACACGGTCAAACAGTTCTGGAATCAGAGGTAACGGATATCTGTTCTTAACTGTTATGTCATTGAGAGCTCTATAGTCAATACAGGGCCGCAACCCCCCATCCTTCTTTTTGATGAAAACCCCACTCCGGCCGGAGATGTAGAAGACCTGATGAACCCCTTTCTCCAAGTTCTCCCGGATATACTCCGACATGGCCTGTGTCTCGGCAAGTGAGAGAGGGTAAATTCAACCTTGGGGAGGAGTCTTACCGGGTACTAGCTCAATGGGACAATCCCAAGTACGATGCGGAGGCAAGGTGTCCGCCCCATGCTTACTGAAAACATCTTGAAAAGATGGTACTCCACAGGAAGGGCTGGAAGAACAGAGAGGTCTAACTGAAGGTAAACAGTTCTGAAAGCAGTCTTGTCCCCAAGAGAGAACATCCATAGTTTGCCAAGCTATGTGGGGATTGTGTCTGATTAACCATGGAAACCCTAGGATTAGTTCATGAGAGGCTTTAGGAATTACAAGGAAAGAGATTCTGAATGGAGAACTCCGACCTTCATCTTGAGAGGAATAGTACGACAGGATATAATACCCTCAGGGATATAACTTCCATCCACCGCGGTAACAGAAATGGTACGATCCAAAGGAACCGTTTGTATTCCAGATCGTTTGACCAGAGCTGACGTAATGAAACTTTCGGCGGCTTCGGAGTCGAGTAGTGCAGGGATGAGAAGAGAAGAAGTAGGGAGCTCCAATTGGGTTAACAAGACAGACTCTTTCTTGGTATGTAATTCTGAGAATTCTCCTAGCTTGACCTCTCCAGCACAAACTAGGAGCGGGCGTTTCCCGGACGTAGATTGCAAGTTTTAACAAAGTAATCAGATGCACCACAATAAAAGCAGAGGTTCCCTTGTTGCCGTCTCTGACGTTCTTCATTAGAGAGGCGGGAGCGATTAATCTGCATGGGTTCCTCCGCAGTTGATGATGATGGTGTTGGTGGAAGAACAACTGTAGGCTTAGGGCGATCTGACCGCAACCTCTCCATACAGCGTTCTGTGTACCTCAGGTCTAACTTATTGCATAAAGAATTAGTTTATCCAACTTATCAGGTACGTCCTGAATTGCGAGGTCATCTTTGATCTTTTTGGAGAGACCGCTCCAGAAAGCTGCAATGAGAGCCTCCTCGTTCCAGTTCAGTTCTGAGGAGAGGGTGCGAAACTGGATCACGTACTGACTGACCGTATGCGTGCCCTGACGCAGGTGCAGGGTCTCCAATGAGGCGGCAGAAGTCCTGCCCGGTTCGTCGAAGATCCTTCGAAAGGTGGCCACGAATTCTGGATAGTTAGATAAGATGGGATCCATCCTCTCCCACAAAGGTGAAGCCCATTCCAACGCTTGCCCAGTAAGTAAAGAAATTATATAGGCTACTTTGGTTCGTGCTGATGGGAAGTTGACCGACTGTAGTTCGAACTGGATTTCGCACTGGTTAAGAAACCTGCGGCATTGTTTTGGATTCCCATCGATTTTACTGGGAGATGGCAAATGCAACCGTGGAAGTGGTACTGGTACAGGAGGAAGCGGGACCGGAGGTGCTAATGTGGGAGCAGCTGTAGATACTTGAGGGGCCGTCATGGCAACACAGAGAGAATCGAGACGTTTGGACATACTCTGCATGAACTGCACGATTTGAGATTGTGTGGCCTCCTGCTTACTTAAGCGAGACCAGATATCTGCAGTTGAATCCCCTCCTGAGGCCTGATCACCCGTCGAATCCATTTAGCCAGTGCTTACTGTCACGTCTAGCAAGGTTTGAGGATCCGGCAGCTGAGATTTGCCAGAGGAGGTAGCAGGCTGGGGATGAACAAGATGAGGGGGTTGGATATAGTTCCTTCGCATGGGACACGGAGCAATGAAGAACGTAGGCGGGGTTTGAGAGTCAATAGAAAGTATTTATTATGTACAGGGCTGAGGTAGAGAACTGAGGCTGGAGCACGATGGTTAAGGAACATAATTGCAGATAAAGAACTGCGGGTTGTGGCTTGAAAGACGAGGTTGTGATTAATGAACTGCGGAACTGTGGATAGTGGTTAAAGACGTGGCTGGAGGCGAAGAACTGTGGACTGTGGTTTGAAAGACGAGACTGTAGATGATGAACTGTGGATGGTGGTTGAAGATGTGACTGGAGACAAGGACTGTGGACTGTGGTTTGGAAAACGAGGCTGAAGATAACAATCTGCAGGCTGTGGTCGGTGGTACAAAGGCGTGGCTGGTGAAGGAGATCTGTGGAGTGTGGCTTGAAAGACGAGGCAGAAGACCCGGGGCCGACTGTGCCCAAAGAGTCTTACTGGACCGGGTTTTCCAGGAGCGCTTCCACAGGCAGTAGCAGGCTAGAAACGGCAGGGCTGCAGCAGCAACAGAGAACCGACCAAGCAGGATCAGGAGGAACCAGAATACAGCAGGAATCCTGGGAGCACAGGCTAAACCACCTACAACAGGGTTGTAACTTGAAGCACTGGCGTCCCTGTCCTAAACCAGCCCCCTTTTATAGGGAGAGCTTCCCCTGGATTGGCTGGAAGAAACAGGAAACGGGAACTATGCTTAAAACTTGGTCTCCAACATGGCGGCGCCCAGTAATGCAGACCTTTTTTGCAAAGCCACATTGCTCACTGCCCCTGGTCTCCTAGCAACAGCTCAGCAAGAGCGACCCGCTGTAGCGGCATCCCGCCGCTACGAGCGGACCCCCTCACCGCCGCTACTGCTGCCCACGGATCTGGCGCAGCAGCCCACCTCCGCCGCTGCCCGCACATCGCCAAGGAAGCCAGCCCCGCGGCCCCAGCGTACCGGTAAGACTCCGGCTGCTGACAATGTCTGTGTGCTGGGACATCTCTCCCACAGTGCTGAGGAGCCCTTGTGTGGCAGCAGTGGCAGACTGGCAGCAGACTCGGTGTCAGTGGGTGAGTCACATTATACAAGTGTGGGGGGGAGGTAATAGGGGGGGACTGACAGAGTTCAATTAAATTACAGACTACAGAAAACTAGTCCTGCAGTTCTTCTCCTAGATCAAGCTTAGGCAGGGGGCGAGGAGGATATTAGAATTCAGCTATTAAATAATAATTATTTTGTTGTTCTTTAATTTAATAGTTGAATTGTAATTTCCCCCATTCCCCTGCCTAAACCTAATCTAGCAGTAGGACTAGTGTTTTTATTGTCAGTAAGGGGTACTGCTGTGTGGCATAATGTGTATAGGAGTACAACTGTGTAGCGTAACAAGTATAAGGGGTACTACTATGTGAAATAATGGGGGTAATTCTGAGTTGATCGCAGCAGGATTTTTGATAGCAATTGGGCAAAACCATGTGCACTGCAGGGGAGGCAGATATAACATGTGCAGAAAGAGTTAGATTTGGGTGGGTTATTTTATTTCTGTGCAGGGTAAATACTGGCTGCTTTATTTTTACACTGCAAATTAGATTGCAGATTGAACACACCCCACCCAAATCTAACTCTCCCTGCACATGTTATATCTGCCTCCCCTGCAGTGCACATGGTTTTGCCCAATTGCTAACAAAAATCCTGCTGCGATCAACTTGGAATTACCCCCAATGTGTATAAGTGGTACTACTATGGGGTATAACATGTATAAGGGAAACTACTATGTGGCATAATGTGTATAAGGTGTACTGCTGTGTGGCATAGTGTGTATAAGGGTTACTGCTGTGTGGCATAGTGTGTATAAGGGTTACTGCTGTGTGGCATAATGTGTATAAGGGGTACTGTTGTGTGGCATAATGTGTATAATGGTTATTACTGTGTGGCATAGTGCGAATAACCTGTACTACTGTTTGGTGTAATGTGAATAAGAGGTACTACTGTTTGGTGTAATGTGAATAAGAGGTACTACTGTGTGAAGTAACATGCACTACTGTGCAGTGTTATGTGAATAAGGTTGCACCCCTGTGTGGCTTATGAATTGGGGATAGTATTGTGCTGTGCTCTTTCTGGCACAGGGCACCAAAATGCCCCCTCTGTGACTGGAAGTGTGGTACTTGCCAATGATTTCACAGCCAAGCACCACACTCCCATTCAGAGGAGCCCAGTATGCCGCCACAACATCTAAAAGTACTGATATTCACTGCCAACATGTATCCAGCTTCACCAATAAAGGTGTTTTAAGAATTTTGGTCACCCTGTGAGCATCCAAAAGTAGCCATATTTATAATGGGTGCAAGGTGTACGGTGCACTTGGTTCTCCAGTGTACTTACCTTGTGTCCATACGCGGGTCCCTCCTCCGCGGCGCTATCTTCCCATTGACATTTTCAGGAACCTGGCACTGCCTAGTGAAAGCTAAGGACGCAAACCTCCCAACATTGATGGTCTCAGAATCTGGTCCCCATGCGTACATAAGAAAGGATTGGAGCTTTGTAGGAAAGGCGACTGAGCCTCACAGCACCCCCCATTTTCATAACTGTGGGAATGTGTTCAGCACTCTCCAAAATAACTGGGCTGCCCCCATGTTCTCCCTGTACGGTGAATAGATGCCATACGCATGACAGTGCTTTCCCCCAACATTACCTCCCGTGGGGCATACTGTACCCAGTCCCACCAAAAGTAGGACAGTTCGGAGGTACGACAATGTTTGCTCTCAATACCAGAACTAGTCACCATTATGTAAAAATATAGGTAGAAGACAAACATAAAAGAGAATTTGATGGAACTAATATATGCAAGAATATTAAAAAGGCTTTTTTTTTCATTACTCCTAAATTACTGTTGCTGGTAATGTATGCTCCTTTAGGACGCTATATACAAAAGACTTATTAAGTACATTTTTAGCCATGAATACAAACACATAATTGTTTTTGTCCAAGCATAGATCCTGTTGGCAGGAAGATACACAGAGAAAAGTAGTTATCACTTAATTATTATCAAGTTACAGTATGTGTGCACACACTCATTTTGTTAATTTTTTTTTTGTATAGTATTTCAGTTCCTTGTGTTTGTTCCGCTGTGGAGGATATCAAGATATAGATTACCAATCACATCAGTGGACACACAGTAAGCGGCCTCTGGTATTGCAGTGGTTAATTCCAGATGGTTTCCTAGCTTTTGTCAGCTGCACAGCAAGATTTTACTGGAGTACACCATATTGGATGAATTCCTTTAATGTGATGCCGTGCTGTGGCAGCTGCCACTTCAGGATCCTCCTGCATGAATAGTGTGCGGGATGTGAGAATGCTTGATGTGTTTTGTAAACAAACCTGACCATATCTGGGAAATCAGCATCTACTTTTACATACTGAATATTGCTTCACTATATAATTTTTTTTCACCATTCAGTAATTGTCATCCATGATTAGCTAAAGTGAAGGTCGCATTGATTCAAACGAGCAAGAGTGAGAAAAAGCATTCTATTTATTGTGCTGAAACTGAGCGCACATCCATCTCATCTCCTATACAAAGTGCAATTAACATTCCTGTACAATTAGTGTTGCAGTAAGTTGCAGGTATTTTATTTTAATGTTACATCAATGTTACATCTGCTGGAAACATAGAAATCACTATTTGTTTGCCTCACAATGCATTCCAAGGTGAGCAGGGAAGATTTGAAGTACATAAATATAGATCTAATGCTAGCCACACCCTGCATATAGCATCCAAAATCTGGTAAATCTGAGTTCTGTGCCATATGAATAACTGCAATTCCCAATAATAGTCAGATAAAGATAATTCAGATCATTTTTGGGCATGAAAATAAACAGATAACCACATAAAATCGCTGCCGGTGTGCTGCAATCTTCCAGCCAGTGGCGGAACTAACAGCAGTGCAAGCGGTGCCTTGCACTGGGCCCCACCGCTGTCAAGGGACTGACATCATGAACTGGGCGGGCGTGTACACACGCCCGCCCAGTTCAGCTGTCAATCACCGACGGCCGCCGCATCATGTGTACGGGCGGTCAGCCGACCACCCCGTACACACACAGCGACGCGCCAATATATCGGTAGATATATTGGCCGTCGGCTGTGCTGCGCGGCCGACGCGATACGTCTGTGAACGACGGAGTTCACAGACGTATCGGCCGTACACACTGGCCGACGGTCCCGCAATATATCGGCCGTTCAGGAGAACGGCCGATATATCGACCAGTGTGTACGGGCCTTAACCCACCCTTCTCCAAGGCCTAACCCTCCCCAGGGGTGGCTAGAACCAAACCTCCCCTTTCTGCATCCTAAATCTAACCCCCAATTCCCTCAGCCTAACCCTCCCAGGGGGTGCCTAGCCCTAATCACCCCCCTCTCCACATCCTAAATCTAACCCCCCTTACCGCAGCCTAAACCTAACACCCCTACCCCCTGCAGCTTACCTCACCGATGTCCCGACAGTCAGTTGATCGGGATCTCGGCTGTTGTGATCATATTTGGGATGCCAGCGCCGGCATTCTGAACAGTGTTGGGATTCCGGCGTCGGTCTTTTGACAGCCGGGATCCCAACAGCTAGGATCCCGAACGGATCTCATCTGTATGTGTACTGTATCTCTACCCTGTTATGTCATACTGTACCTTGCATCCCTGAGTGCCGCTGAATATTGTATATGTATATAGATAGATATTATACGAGAGCATGCAAAGAATTCCTAATGTGGAGTTGAGGGTGAGGGGGGTGGACTTGGACGGGATGAGAGGGGGGGGGGGCAAAGCATTTTAGTGCACCTGGGCCCACCGCTCGCTAGTTCTGCCACTGCTTCCAGACACGTAATTAGGCATCAACCATTATGGGAATGGTTAAGGCTGCGTAGTCCATGGGAACAGCCACAAGTCGGTCATCGCTTCTGTGGCCAAACTAATCTTATAACACAGGAAAATTATCAAGGAAAAAATCTAACCATTGCAATTAGCTGATGTATTAATGTTTACATTTATTCACCGTATTAACAGTTACAAATTGTTAGCCGTATTCCTGATAAGTGTGCAGTACAGATATATATCCTGTGCTGCTGAATTAAATATAAAATGAGTGAGTGTGTGGTGTTTGGTAAAAAAAAATTCTAAATGAAGAGAGCAAATATATTAAATGTTTCTTTTTATTTTTCAAGCTGCATCAAATATACCATCCTGACCTGTTCAAGTATTTATGTCCCTCTGTAATATTTTAAACAAAGAATAATCTCAGACAGTGCTGCATTACTGTATTATACGGGTTGGTAATGGGATCCCGGAGGTCACCATACCGACCCCGGGATCCCGGTCTCCAGTAGGCTGGCGAGAGGGGGGGGGCGAGCGCAACAAATCCCCTTATGCTCCCCACGCAGCGGGCTCGGACACCCACGAGTGGGAATAGTCCCTGTTAGACGGCATGCTGACTGTCGGGCTGTCCAACGCTCTGGATTCCGGCGTCGGTATGGTGACCGGCAGTCTCCTGACGGCCAGTCACATGACTACATCCCCTCATATCTACTGCTGTAGCTGTGAGGAAATTGCAGAATGTAAAGTCGTTTTGTATAAAATATACAGTAGTTACTTTTGTTTTATGAAAATGATCCTTCAACTGGCAGAACGTAAGGGGCGCCAATGGTTTAAGAGGAAAGCGACCTGGCTTTTTATACTTTTTAATACAGGTTGAGTATCCCATATCCAAATATTCCGAAATACGGACTTTTTTGAGTGAGAGTGAGATAGTGAAACCTTTGTTTTTTGATGGCTCAATGTACACAAACTTTGTTTAATACACAAAGTTATTAAAAATATTGTATTAAATGACCTGCAGGCTGTGTGTATAAGGTGTATATGAAACATAAATGAATTGTGTGAATGTACACACACTTTGTTTAATGCACAAAGTTATAAAAAAATATTGGCTAAAATTACCTTCAGGCTGTGTGTATAAGGTGTATATGTAACATAAATACATTCTGCGCTTAGATTTAGGTCCCATCACCATGATCTCTCATTATGGTATGCAATTATTCCAAAATACGGAAAAATCCCATATCCAACCTACCTCTGGTCCCAAGCATTTTGGATAAGGGAGACTCAACCTGTATTGCATTTTAATAAATAAAAAAAATGAAGACAGTACTTTTGATAGCTGGAATCTTCTGCAAGTGTTGTTTGGTTCTGTGGGGTATTTATTGGTTGACATTTTTCACGGGGATTGGCAAAAACCTCTAATGGATTAGCTAGTATGATCAATAGGCAGAGGCGGATTGGCCATAGGGTTCACAGGGAAGATTCCCGGTGGGCCGGAACACCAGCGGGGCCTGTTTTGTTTGAGGACATGTGGTCCTATTTATAGTCATAATGAATAAGATAATAAAAATAAATAATTTGCATATATGAAAATGACTTTGCCACTTTGCCTGTGTATGCTCTGTCTGCCTGCCTGGCTGACCTATAAGATTGAGTGAATAGTGATTGGGATACGGTTGGTGTAATAAGCAAGAAAATATATCTTTCTGAAGAATGATATAATTTACTAAATTCTGAAGATGTATCATATAATGTGCTCATAATATTTAATTTTATTTCTTTTTAACTTCCCCCTTGATGCTGGACATGCCCACTATCTGGAAAGTCTTGTGGGGAGGGTGCTGCTGCCATGGCCCATGGCTAGACCTTACACCTCTGGTGCTGCCCATGTAGGGCCACTAGTACAAATTTTTCCAGGGACGTTTTTTGTTCCCAATCCGCCCCTGTCAATAGGTAAATGTATTACCCGTCATTATGGGGGAGAAGAGGTATCAGCGCACGTTATGTGCTCTATATGGCTTCTTCCCCATGTAAGCTCCCCTGTCCTTATCGGCACTTCTATCTAAAAGATAGCAGGCCGATAAGAGTGGGCATTGTATGACCGGCATCGCTGACCATTCCGACACCTGCAGGTGGCGATGCCCATTCACCACAGCAGTGACAGAGCTGTCCCTGGCTGTGGCAGGTGCCGGCTTCGGAGTGCGCAGAGGATCTCTCATGAGTAGTGAGATCCAACGCATGCACAGGAGCCGGCTGGGACAGGGAGACACAGCACATCAGCACTGAGCTGAAGGGGACAGGGGACATCGCTGGAGGGAGGATCTTTCGCTCCCCTGCTTCGGCAGACAAGATGTTAATACATCTTGTCGATGTCCCTTCCTGCTTCGCACGATCCGTGCCGCTATAATACTGTACATTTACCCCATAGGCCCGTTAATTTAACAGGAGTGAAACGGGGGAAAGCCTCGAGCTTTAACGCCCAGGGCTATTCTGTTACAGACTCTTTTTCTTGCCCATTAAATAACCGTCCGAAAACAAGCTAATTATCAGGGATTTTTTTTTCATGTCTGTTCAGATGCAAAAAGAAATCCCCATTAAGGGCAGCCTGTGGGCTCACTTCGGGGACTAATTGAATAGCCCTGAGGGATCAGTTAGTCCGTGGTAAATTATTCCAGCTAATTGAATTCCCCCCTAAATGTCTGTTTTTGGAAGATTTTTATGATTGCAATTATTTGACAAATTGCATTATTTGTTCCATGTATTATTAGTGACTGAATAATTGAGGTCTATATACCAGCTTGATCAGAGCACAGATATACTAAAATCCCCTGTCCTTTGTTCCAGGCCGCCTTTCTTTCTTTACATCAGGATCTGAGAATTTGCATCATGTGGAAAAAGTGAGCTGGGGCACCAGATATGCCATCACCATCTCCTTTACCTGCAATCCAGACTACAGTATCAAGGACCCTACGTGGACTTAGCACTGTTTCATAGCTCCGACCTTATGGCCATTCCTGAATGTATCACTGTACTTCTGCCTGGCCTGGGCTGGCAAAGTATTATGGATAAAAGAACGCATGCGACTCAACATTGTACACAAACATAAACGACATGGACACAGCAGCAGAGACCTTATATGGATATAATAGAACATCTCCAGCATCTTCGGGAACTACTCCGCAGAAGCCCCTCTGGACATGAAACAACTGCTATAACCCCTGGTACTGAAATAAAGACATTTACTTTCCAGCCAACCTCTACTCAGCCACTATTTTGTTGTTTACTCTAGTATTGGACAAAATCAGTAGCATGCACAGAGAGTACACATTGGGGGTCATTCCGAGTTGATCGCTCGCTGACTATTTTTGCAGCGATCAGGTGAAAAAATTGCATTTCTGCGCATGCGTATGCCCCGCAATGCGCACGCGCGACTTACGGGTACAAAGCTCTTTGTGGTTGTGCTCAGGTTCTAGCGAAGTTTTCCTTCGCACTGGCGGCCACAAGAAGATTGACAGAAAGGGGACGTTACTGGGTGTCAACTGACCGTTTTCAGGGAGTGTTTGTAAAAACGCAGGCGTGGCTGGGCGTTCGCCGGGCGGGTGTATGACGTCAAATCGAATAGGCTGAAGTGATCGCAAGCGCTGAGTAGGTTCAGAGCTACTCTGAAACTGCACAAACTGTTTTTGTAGAGCTCGGCTGCACATGCGTTCGCACTTCTGCTAAGCTAAAATACACTCCCCAGTGGGCGGCGGCATAGCGTTTGCACGGCTGCTAAAACTAGCTAGCGAGCGATCAACTCGGATGACCCCCATTGTGTGAAGCAGCCCTTAATCGTATTTTACTCTTCTGTGCAACTGTATATTTGTAATTTTGCACAAAATAGCTATAAGAATATTGCTCTAGTGGGAATGATCCAATCAGAACTGAAGATCTCACTGTTCAGTATGTTTTGTGGAATGTTTTTCACCTTTTTAGTTGGCATTTTTCCTGTCTCCAAACACCATGTACAGTACCACATGTATTCAAAATAAGGGATTGGGTAAAAGGCGGGACAGTCCAGACCGGCTACCTACAGTACAGTGACCTTTGCCACAGTGGAGCTTGTAGTGCGCCTCCCTGTCTGGGGTATGTCTGGGAAGGCTGTCACCGGGGATACGGGAAGGGAGAGATTACAGCCTCCCCATATGGTCCAGGGATGGGGTAAAAACCAGAACAGTCCGGACAATGCGAGAAGGCTGTAATCTCTCCCTCCTTAGTGACAGCCTTCCCAGACACCCCCCAGGCGGGAAAGCCCCCAACGGGGACGCAAACTACAAGCTCCAAAGTGGCAAAGGTCACTACATAGAGACAGTCTGGTCAAGCCTTTCCGGGTCCTGGACCGTTCCAGTTTTTACCCAGTCTCTAATAATAATACTATGTAAGACTAAAAGTTTTATCCATTGATTTAACATATAATATTATGCTGCATTACAGATTTCATGTGTACACGGACTTGAAATGTTAATCCTAAGTAGATTCATTGCTGTTGTATAGCCCCCTATATTGATTAACATGCAGAAATGTATTTATATTATAGAGAAATGATTCAGAGGTTATGCATAAAGATTTAAAAAAAAAAAAAAAAAAAAGCATTAGCACCAGTTTCTCTAACGTCCTAGTGGATGCTGGGGACTCCGTAAGGACCATGGGGAATAGACGGGCTCCGCAGGAGACAGGGCACTTTAAGAAAGAATTTGGATTCTGGTGTGTTCTGGTGTGTTCTGGTGTTCTATGTCCCTCCTCCAGACCTCCGTTAGAATCTGTGCCCGGACGAGCTGGGTGCTACTTAGTGAGCTCTCCTGAGCTTGCTAAAAAGAAAGTATTTTGTTAGGTTTTTTATTTTCAGAGAGATCTGCTGGCAACAGGCTCTCTGCTACGTGGGACTGAGGGGAGAGAAGCAGCCCTACTCACTGAAGATAGGTCCTGCTTCTTAGGCTACTGGACACCATTAGCTCCAGAGGGATCGTACACAGGATCGCACCCTTGGTCGTCCGATCCCGGAGCCGCGCCGCCGTCCCCCTCGCAGAGCCAGAAGACAAAAGCCGGTGACAGAAGCAAGAAGACTTCGAAATCGGCGGCAGAAGACTCCAGTCTTCATATGAGGTAGCGCACAGCACTGCAGCTGTGCGCCATTGCTCCCACACTAAACCCACATACTCCGGTCACTGTAGGGTGCAGGGCGCAGGGGGGGGGGGGGGGGGCGCCCTGGGCAGCAATTAGAGACCTCTTTGGCAAAAGTTTGCATAATATACAGTTGGGCACTGTATATATGTATGAGCCCCCGCCAAAATTGTACATGGAAGCGGGACAGAAGCCCGCCGTCAAGGGGGCGGGGCTTCTTCCTCAGCACTCACCAGCGCCATGTTTTTTCTCCACAGCACCGCTGAGAGGAAGCTCCCCAGTCTCTCCCCTGCAGTTACACGGTAGAAGAGGGTAAAAAGAGAGGGGCGGCACATAATTAGGCGCAAAAATGAATATAAACAGCAGCTACTGGGTTAACATTAAGTTACTGTGTTATTCCTGGGTTAATAGCGCTGGGGTGTGTGCTGGCATACTCTCTCTCTGTCTCTCCAAAGGGCCTTATGGGGGAATTGTCTTCAGATGAGCATTCCCTGAGTGTGTGGTGTGTCGGTACGTGTGTGTCGACATGTCTGAGGTAAAAGGCTCCCCTAAGGAGGAGATGGAGCAAATATGTGTGTGGGAGGGTGTCTCCGCCGACAACGCCGACACCTGTTTGGATATGTGTAATTAAGTGCTAAGGTGAATTTATTGCACAAAAGATTAGAGAACAGACAGGAAATCTACCCATGTCTGTCCCTATGTCGCAGAGACCTTTAGAGTCTCTCAATGCTCACTATCCAAAATAATAGACACTGATATCGACACGGAGTTTGACTCCAGTGTCGACTACGATAATGCAAAGTTACAGCCAAAATGGCAGAAAAGTATTCAATATATGATTATTGTAATAAAAGATGATTTGCATATCACTGATGACTCCTCTGTCCCTGACACAAGGGTACACATGTTTAAGGGGAAGAAAGCTGAGGTAAATTTCCCTCCTCTCATGAGGAAAAAGAGCGGGAATCTCCAGACAAGAGACTGCAGTTTCCCACAAAGAATTCTCAGGCAGTATCCTTTCCCCACTAGGGCCAGGATATGATGGGAATCTTCCCCTAGGGTGTCACGTTTGCCCAAAAGGTAGCCCTGACGTAACAGCTATTCTCAGGGATCCTGCAGATAGCGTGCACATTCTGGTATACTACTCAGACCGGCGATTGTGTCGGCATGGGTTTATAGCGCTGTGGCAGCGTGGACAGGTACCTTATCAGCAGAGATTGAGACCCTAGTATGTATATAGATATACATATGTATATATAGAGATATATATATATTAAAGATGCTGTCTTAAGAGATATGTATATATAAAACATGCCCAAAGAGACATGATTATACTGGGTCCTAGAGTCAAAGCTATGTCGATTTCTGCTTGACGTGTCCTGTAGAATATGCAATGGACAGATGATGCCGACTTAAGAGGCATATGGAAGGCTGAGGATTGTGTGGAGAAGGGTTCTCGGACCTGGTCTCCACAGCTATAGCTGGTAATTCTGATATTTTGCCTTATATTCCTGCACAGCCTAGGAAAGCACGACATTATCAAATGCAGCCTTTCGAATAAAGAAACAAGAAAGTCCGAGGTGCGTCCTTTCTTGCCAGAGGCGGGGGCAGAGGAAAGAAGCTGCACAACACAGCTAGTTCCCAGGAACAGAAGTCCTCCCCGGCCTCTACAAAAATGCACCGCATGTCGCTGGGGCTCCACAGGCGGTGCTAGGCCCGGTGGGGGCACGCCTTCGTAAGTTCAGCCACAAGTGGGTTCACTCCCTGTTAGATCCCTGGGCAATAGATATTGTGTCTCAGGGATACGAGCTGGACTTTGAGAAGATGCCCTCTCACCGACGGCCCTGCCGGCTTCCCCCCACGAGAGGGAAACAGTGTTAACTGCAATTCACAAATTGTATCTTCAACAGGTGGTGGTCAAGGTTCCCCTCCTTCAACAAGGAGGGGGTTATTATTCGACCATGTTGTAGTCCCGAAACCAGACGGTTCGTCAGACCCATATTGAATTTAAAATCCCTGAACATATACCTGAAAAGGTTCAAGTTCAAGATGGAATCGCTAAGAGCGGTCATTGCAAGCCTGAAAGGGGGAGATTTTATGGTGACTCGGGACATAAAGGATGCATACCTTCATGTCCCCATTTATCCACCTCATCAGGCGTACCTCAGAATTGCGGTACGGGATTGTCATTACCAATTTCAGACGTTGCCGTTTGGTCTCTCCACGGCCTTGAGAATATTCACCAAGGTAATGGCGGGAATGATGGTGCTCCTGCGGAAGCAAGGTGTCACTATTATCACGTACTTGGACGATCTCCTCATAAAAGCGAGATCAAGAGAGCAGTTGCTGAACGGCGTATCACTTTCTCTGGAAGTATAACGGCAACACGGCTGGATTCTATATATTCCAAAGTCGCAGTTGGTTCCTACAGCTCATCTGCCTCTCCTAGGCATGATCCTAGACACAGACCAGAAAAGGGTTTATCTCCTGATAGAGAGAGCTTAGGAGCTCATGACACTGGTCAGGAATCTATTAAAACCAAAACAGGTGTCAGTGCATCACTGCACTCGAGTCCTGGGAAGGAGGGTGGCATCATACGAGGCCATTCCCTTCGGCAGGTTCCATGCGAGGACCTTCCAATGGGACTTACTGGACAAGTGGTCCGGATCACATCTTCAGATTAATCACCCTATCCCCCAGGGCCAGGGTGTCTCTCCTGTGGTGGCTGCAGAGTGCTCACCTTCTCGAAGGTCGCAGATTCGGCATTCAGGACTGGGTCCTGGTGACCATGGATGCAAGCCTCCGAGGGTGGGGGGCAGTCACACAGGGAAGAAATTTCCAAGGGCTGTGGTCAAGGCAGGAGACTTGCTTTCACATCAATATCCTGGAACTAAGGGCCATATACAACGCCCTAAGTCAAGCGGAGACCCTGCTTTGCGACCAACCGGTTCTGATTCAGTCAGACAATATCACCGCAGTGGCTCATGTAAACCGCCAAGGCGGCACAAGGAGCAGGGTGGCGATGGTAAAAGCCACCAGAATTCTTCGCTGGGCGGAGAATCACGTAAGCGCACTGTCAGCAGTGTTCATTCCGGGAGTGGACAACTGGGAAGCAGACTTCCTCAGTAGGCACGACCTCCACCCGGGAGAGTGGGGACTTCATCAAGAAGTCTTCATGCAGATTGCAAGTCGGTGGGAATTGCCACAGGTGGACATGATGGCATCCCGCCTCAACAAAAAGCTGCAGAGATATTGCACCAGGTCAAGAGACCCTCAGGCGATAGCTGTGGACGCACTGGTGACACCGTGGGTGTTCCCGTCGGTCTATGTATTTCCTCCTCTTCCTCTCATACCCAAGGTGCTGAGAATCATAAGAAAAAGAGGAGTGAGAACAATACTCTTTGTTCCGGATTGGCCAAGAAGGACTTGGTATCCAGATTTGCAAGGAATGCTCACAGAGGACCCGTGGCCTCTGCCTCTAAGACAGGACTTGTGCAACAGGGGCCCTGTCTGTTCCTAGACTTACCGCGGCTGCGTTTGATGGCATGGCGGTTGAACGCCGGATCCTAGCAGTAAAAGGCATTCCGGATGAGGTCATTCCTACGCTGATAGAGGCTAGGAAGGATGTGACGGCTCAACATTATCACCGTATATAGGGTGAAAATATGTTGCTTGGTGTGAGGCCAGGAATGCCCCTACGGAGGAATTCCAGCTGGGCCGTTTTCCTTCACTTCCTACAGTCGGGAGTGACTTTGGGCCTGAAATTGGGTTCCATTAAGGTCCAGATTTCGGCCCTATCCATTTTCTTTAAAAAAGAACTGGCTTCTCTTCCTGAAGTTCAGACGTTGTAAAGGGAGTGCTGCATGTTCAGCCCCCTTTTGTGCCTCCAGTGGCACCTTGGGATCTTAACGTGGTGTTGAGTTTCCTGAAGTCATACTGGTTTGAGCCACTCAAAATCGTGGAGTTAAAATTTCTCACGTGGAAGGTGGTCATGCTATTAGCCTTGGCTTCAGCTAGGCGTGTGTCAGAATTAGCGGCTTTGTCACATAAAAGCCCCTATCTGTTTTTTCCATATGGACAGGGCCGAATTTCGGACACGTCCACAATTTCTGCCAAAAGTGGTGTCATCTTTTCATATGAACCAACCTATTGTGGTGCCTGTGGCTACTCGTGACTTGGAGGATTCCGAGTTACTAGATGTGGTCAGGGCTTTGAAGGTTTATGTAGCCAGAACGGCTAGAGTCAGGAAAACTGAGTCGCTGTTTATCCTGTATGCACCCAACAAGCTGGGTGCTCCCGCTTCAAAGCAAACTATTGCTCGCTGGATCTGTAACACGATTCAGCAGGCTCATTCTGCGGCTGGATTGCCGCTTCCAAAATCAGTAAAAGCCCACTCCACAAGGAAGGTGGGCTCTTCTTGGGCGGCTGCCCGAGGGGTCTCGGCATTACAGCTTTGCCGAGCAGCTACTTGGTCAGGTTCGAACACTTTTGCAAAGTTTTACAAGTTTGATACCCTGGCTGAGGAGGACCTTGTGTTTGCTCATTCGGTGCTGCAGAGTCATCCGCACTCTCCCGCCCGTTTGGGAGCTTTGGTATAATCCCCATGGTCCTTACGGAGTCCCCAGCATCCACTAGGACGTTAGAGAAAATAAGATTTTACTTACCGGTAAATCTATTTCTCGTAGTCCGTAGTGGATGCTGGGCGCCCGTCCCAAGTGCGGACTTCTTCTGCAATGCTTGTATATAGTTATTGCTTAAATAAGGGTTATGTTTGGTTGCATCAGGGTTGATCTGATGCTCCGTTGTTGTTCATACTGTTAACTGGGTAAATTTATCACGAGTGATACGGTATGATTGGTGTGACTGGTATAAGTTTTGCCCTGGATTCCAAAATCCTTTCCTTGTACTGTCAGCTCTTCCGGGCACAGTTTCTCTAACTGAGGTCTGGAGGAGGGACATAGAGGGAGGAGCCAGAACACACCAGAATCCAAATTCTTTCTTAAAGTGCCTTGTCTCCTGCGGAGCCCGTCTATTCCCCATGGTCCTTACGGAGTCCCCAGCATCCACTACGGACTACGAGAAATAGATTTACCGGTAGGTAAAATCTTATTTTTACTGTGCTACTATGCTACACTTTGCATTAATTACTAAACCCATTACATTTAATTTAAAAAAAAATATTTTTATTATAATCCTACTTGGAATAGATTTTAAGCAGAACTCCAGCTAAAAATACATTTTTATCTATATTGCTCACACCTTCCCATGCCAGGGTGTCTTCAGATTCAAGATAACTCCTCTCTCAACAACTTGTTACGGTTGTGATAAGAGAAGCAGTGACAATTCAAGTATCACTGCTTCCAGCAGGTGTTCTGATTGGACGCGCTTGGGTCCATTTACCACATATACAGTAAATACCATGTCACTGTTTGAACAAATCCTTATACCAGATATCAATATCAGGACAAGAAGTGTTGTAGCGGCCCCAGGTATGAAACACCCACTATTATAAGTGTGGGAGAAAAAACTATTTACCTAGAGTTCTTCTCTAAATGCCGCTGAACTGATCACACCATTTTGTTTGCAGTCTGTGAAAGAAAAAGATGTCATCGTTAGGCCTATATTAAATTTTGAAGTAGAAAATTGTAACGTCTTGATTTCTTTTCTATGCATGTGATAAAGAAACAGTTATCTAGGGTCAGGCATGTCATCTCCTCAGCTTGTGTATTGTTCATCCTATCATTCCTTTAGAAGAATACAATCATATTCTGTGATTTCATTTTTTCTGTACGCAATTCTGAGTAAACTAAAATATATGTATTTTTCTCTAAAATATCTCATTTCTTTCCCGTCACAAAGGTTTCATTTCAAATGTCAATGAAGTGAGGGGTTTTTCCTCTGTGCCCAGGATATAAAGACATTCTTCAGACGTCATAGCTGATATACAGTATGCGAGAGTAGGAGTCACAGTGACTGGCCATCACCTATACTTCCTGTCTTTTCTTTACAGTGAGCTCTAGTTGTTGATTTGTAGTATGTACATTAGGGCACTACGGCTACTGGCGGCTAGCTACGCTTTGAAATTCATATTTATTTATTTTTTTGAGAATTACTCTTCTCTGTTCAGTTAGTAAAGGGTGAACAGATGTTACATAAAAGAACAAGCTGAAACAAAGACTAAAAGTAACCATTCTTATTAGAGCTTATGGGGGTCATTCCGAGATGATTGTAGCTGTGCAAAATTTAGCACAGCTACGACCATTCACACTGACATGCGGGGGGACGCCCAGCACAGGGCTATCCCGCCCTGCATGTCAGTGCCGCCCCTTCCCCTCTCAGAAGTGCAAAGGCATCGCACAGCGGCGATGCCTTTGCACTTCAATAGTAACTCCCGACCAGCGCAGCTTTAGCGTGCTGGCCGGGAGCTACTCAACGCTCCCCGGCCCGCAGCAGCTGCATGTGACGTCACGCAGCCGCTGCGGCCTGCCCCCCATTCGGTCCGGCCACGCCTGCGTTGGCCAGACCGCGCCCACAAAACGTCGGCCAAACGACCAGCGCAGCTTTAGCGTGCTGGCCGGGAGCTACTCATCGCTCCACGGCCACAGCAGCTGCGTGTGACGTCACGCAGTCGCTGCGGACCGCCCCCCATTCGGTCCGGCCACGCCTGCGTTGGCCAGACCGCGCCCACGAAACGGCGGCCAAACGCCGCCGTTCCGCGCCCCCCCTTTCCCCCCGCCCAGCGACCACCTCTGCCTGTCAATCAGGCAGAGGCGATCGTAGCAGCCCGACAATCTTCGGCTATCTGGCATGCGCCGGCGCATGCGCAGTTCTGACCCGATCACACCGCTGCGATAAACTGCAGTGTGCGATCGGGTCAGAATGACCCCCAATGTACGGGAGAGTAAGGTAACGAAAAGAGGCCTTATTGTCACTGATGTGCTGTTACCCGGGGCAACCAGCCATATGCTAGTTGATTCCTGACAGTTTGCTGCTAGCAGACAGGTTTACATGAACCCTACCACCCACTCCTCTCTTAAAAAATGAAAAATAGTCAGCTTGTGCAACTAAATATATAGATTACTAAGGCAACACACTGACTTGCGTTAGGGCTTTAAAATGCCTACAATGGAATTATGTACTGGAACAGATTTATCATCTCTGCATCACGTGTTTCAAGCTGACATTTTCTCAGCTATGTGCAAGTGAAGTCACTGGTTCCTATTGAATGTTAAGGGGTATCCAATTAGATGCTGTAAAACATCTGCACTTTTTCCCAATGTTTCACTGATATTTTTTACAAGCTATCCAATTAGATCGCCATGAAAAAAAATACATTTTCTGACGAAAAACACACAGGTTCAGTGAAACCTGTGTGTTTTCGCCGGCCGCAGGGGCTGCTTTTGGAGCTTTGGTTTTACCTGCCTAATGTAAGTGAAACAAAATCCCAGATAAGCCGCGTCTCGCTCCGGCTTATCGCGGCTAATTGGATAGCCCCCAGCGAGACAATTACCCACTTTCTACAACCGCGGGTAATTGGACACCTCCCTTAGGCCACTTTTATATATATATATATATATATATATATATATATATAAGTGTGTGTGTGTGTGTGTGTGTGTGTGTGTGTGTGTATGTATATATATATATTGTTTCAGCTTAAAATAGCTTCCTCAGCAGAGTGCAGGGGAGGGGATATATATATGTTAGATTTGTTTTTTATCACTATAGAGCATCCACGCAGAAAGGAGTAGGCTTTAAATATTTGGATAAGACAGCAAATACAGTTTACCCTCTTTAGGGTTGCGTACGAAATCCACTGCATACGAAATTCCCCTCTTTATAGGGCCAGATTCTCCCTATCCCGCACCCTATTGCGCCTGCCAGCAGTATTCTAATGTTACTGCCGACGGGCGCAACACGTTTATTTCAGCTCGCTACCCACGGAGGTAGCGAGCTGAAATTCACGCATAGAGACCCGTTTGGGTGCCCAAACGGGTCTCTTCTCGATTGCGCCCATTAGTTTAGTCGGGTTTAGGTGCTTTGCACGTCTAAACCCGACTGTACTGGGCGCGATCATCGCGAACAGGGGCCATTTCAATATCGCCCCTCTATCTCCCATCACTTTAGATGGGAGATAGGGGGCGCGCGAACATTTGAATTCCCCCCATAATGTCTTATTTATAATGCCACTGTAGCTTACCAGTAGATATATTTAAATGTATTATCTTCATTATATGTCACCATGTTTTTATTGTTCCTGTTGTTATAACATCATTGCTTTCAAAGGCGTGAAAACCTGTTTAAACGTTGTTTGGGGTTTTTTGGTCTTTTTTACACATTTAACCTTTTATGCGCGGGAAACAAACATCTAAACTGGTTAAGTGATAATTCTAATTATAATAATATAGAGAGCTTATACATCTAGTCTCAATACACCATGTACCACGAGATGTCTGGCATGAGTGAACTGGCAGTTCCCACATAACTCTGCTAACGACGGGTGTCTTATTGTACTTTTTTCCCCACAAAAATGCATCTTATTCGCATTGCTGTGCGAAAGAGATGCAAAGCTAACGTTACTGATTAAAATGATATGCATCATGCCTATATTCTGTGTGTGACTGCAGCTGTAGCTGCATGCGAAATGCTAGATTACAGTGTTTTCCAGGAAATGCATGCCACATATCATTTTAATCAGCAGAGTCTGCTTGTGCGTCTTATTTGCATAGTGATGTCAACGTGCTCACGACTAGGCGAGACTAGAAGGACTGTTTTATGCGACTGCAGCAATGATGAGGGAGAGGACACATCTGTATGTATTACGTTGCCAATAAAGAAAAACATTTCCTTTTATTGCAAATGGCGAAGAAAATGTACATTTAAAATATTTAGGGGTCATAATATTTTCCCTGAAGGTTGTCCTTTTCCTCGGCCTTACAAATTTAAGAAACAGTTTCAATGAATTTATTCCAAACAGATTGCAACTTATTTATGGGCGTTATCCTATCATTTAAAAAAGGTACTTATCAGGTGCATATGATGCAGGTAAAGGGCCCTACACATTTAACGATCCGCCGTGAGCTGCCCGACGGCGGATACGGCCGACGGGCAACCCGGTGGCGGGGGAGCAGTGACGGGGGGAGTGAAGTTACTTCACTCCCCCCGTCACATGGCTCCATAGAAGTGCAGGCAAATATGGACAAGATCGTCCATATTGGCCTGCATGCACAGCCGACGGGGCACCAGCGATGAACGAGTGCGGGGCCGCGCATCGTTCATCGCTGGTGCCTTCACACTCAAAGATATGAACGGTATCTCGTTCATTAATGAACGAGATCGTTCATATCTTTGAGTGATATCGCCCAGTGTGTAGGGCCTATCAGACCATTTATTTAAATTTCACATTTGCACACATTCTTGTTTGCATGCAATCCTGCAAAGATACTCAGATCTCTATTTCCAGGAGCAGTGTCCTAATGCAACTACTGTAATATCAACAGTGCTGTAGCTTTCCCAAGGTGGTAGGACACACGCGCTCACATAATGGGGCCATCAAGTCTGGGCGCTTCTGATATATAAGATCTGTTTGCTGGGAGCTTCAGCACACCACCATTGGACTCAGTGGAAACAAGGTCTCTGAACTGATAAATTGCGTTTAACCATCTGGCAGTGGGAAAGACAAATTTGGGTTTGCCCGATGCCAGGAGAACTCTTCATATTTAAATGCATATTGGCAACTGTAATTATTAAGAGTAATTATGGTTTGCTACTCTTTTGCCTGGCCTCCTAAGTTCCAGTGCAAGAAAATCTTATTGCTACAGCATTCAATCACATTCTAAGAGTTTGTCTGCTTGCAACTTTTTTTTAGCAATGGTTTGTGTGAGCCCTTTCCTGTTTCAGCATGATAATAGCCACATGCACAAAGCAAGGTCGATCAAAAAATGGTGCAAGTTTGGTGTGAATGATCTTGATTGGTCTGCACATAGTCTTGACATCACACCCATCAAACACCTGTGTGATGACTTGGAATGCTCCCTTTGACTCAGGTCTTATCATCCAACTTCAGTTCCTAATGTACTGTACTTGTTGCTGAATGGATGCAAATCCTCATAGCCATTTTCCAATATCTAATGGAAAGCAATCCCAGGAAAGTGGAGTCTGTTATAGCAGCAAATGGAGACCAACTCCATTTTAATGCATATGGTTTTGAAATGAGACATTGGTGTTATACTCAGGTTTCTATATGTTAGAAATACAGGCCCTCAAATCCTCAGGATTTAACCCCAAGACATTGGGAACGTGAGACCAGTGATCCAGCCAGTTGAGCCACAGCAGAGACATGCATGCTGTCGGTATATAAAGCAGGAAGTGAACAAATTTACTTAAGTGGCAGTTTTTTTAGAACTGGTGATGTTGTCCATAGCAACCAATCAGATTCTACCTATTATCGTCTAGTAGCAGCTAGAGAAATATTAACTAGAATCTGATTGGTTGCTATGAGCAACATCACCAGTTCTCAAAAAAACTCCTACCTTAGTAAATATACCCCATCCAGTGCTGGTGATAATGCTTGTCCTTGAGATTGCGTCTGCTACTGACCCTGCAATGTATCAATCCGCTCTTTCACTAATGCCTACCAAGACCCAGCTAGTTTGACTATGGGCAGCAGGGACGGCTGACGGCCGTAGTAGGACAGCGATCGCCTCTGCCTGATTGACAGGCAGAGGCGATCGATGGGCGGGAGGGGGCGAAACGGCGGCGTTTAGCCGCCGTTTCGTAAGCGTGGTCCGGCCAACGCAGGCGTGGCCGGACCGAACAGGGGGTGGGCCGCAGCGGCTGCGTGACGTCATACGCAGTCGCTGCGGGCAAGGGAGCGAGGAGTAGCTCCCGGCCAGCACGCTAAAGCTGCGCTGGCCGGGAGTTACTCCTGAAGTGCAAAGGATGCCTTTGCACTTCTGCGATGGGGGCCGGACTGACATGCGGGGGCGGAGTAGCCCCGTGCTGGGCAACCCCCCGCATGTCAGGAAAGTTGATCGTAGCTGTGCAAAAATTTGCACAGCTACGATCAACTCGGAATGACCCCCTATGTCTCTGCTTCCTGCATTCTATACCTTGGTGTTCCTCTCAACCAATCCTCATCATGTCTGATACGCAACAGCCAGGGGCGTAAGTTCATCCCAGTTGCCTGGAGGCAAGTTGGATATTGGTACACAAATAAAAACCCCACATGATTTACAAAATTATATAGATATCGCTGGGGCATACACACTAGCATATTTAAATGGACAGTATGCATGGTAAAGATATTATCATACATATCAAGTCTGTATGCACGTTAACGATGCGTGCTCCCGTGGGTCGTTTATCTTTATCAACTGAACATGCTGTCCAATTTAGGCTATATCTTTCATGACTGCATGCTCAGATCTGGGAGGGGTGACGTCACTGAACGATATCGGTCATTATATCATTCAGTGTGTATGCTCTATACGACTGTCTACAGGGACCAGAGCCTGCAGTGAATTGGCAGGGCTTCAGCTACACTGTATGACAATGGCCAGTGGGTTAGGGTCAGACTCACGAGATTCATGCAGAATCCGTGTTCACTGCTGGGTCTCATCTCACAGTCCAGCAGCACCATCGCTTGCTGCAGCACAGGCAGAGCGATACCTGGCAGGTGTCATCATGTACCCTATTGTAGGTGTTATCAGGGCTCCTTGGACAGAGCTGATTAACTCTGAAACAGCAGCGGGTTTGCTGCAGAGCTCCGTTGGAAGAGCAGCAGTCACATTTGGGTCCTGCTGTGAACCACACAGGTGCTGCTGTACATGCAGGTGCCCGTTCAGGGCTTGGAGCCCGGATGCAGGCGTCTCCATTGCCTCGCTCCTGGCAACAGCTAAGTCAATATCCCCATGGGGGGGTTATTGGTAAAGACCTGCATTACGTTTAGACTCTGCGCCCTCATAATAAGTGGTGCCAAGCTGGACTTGCGGATCTGCAGGATCACTGAACAGGTTAGTGATTCATAGCACTATATACAGTTCTCCCTACATTATGCTTTAAGCCATAGAACATTTATATGAGATGCTTTTCGTCCTGTCTGAGCTGCAGTTGAGCTATACAGATTAGGGGAAGGTTGAGGCAGGAGAAAGCAGGTGCCTGCCCAGTATATGGGTGGGATGTGGTTATGTGACCGGCAGTCGGGAGACCGCCGGTCACTATACCGACGCCGGAATCCCACCCAGTGGAAAGCCCGACAGGCAGCATGTTAACTGACAGGGACTATTCCCACTCGTGGGTGTCCACAACACCCATAGAGTGGGAATAGAAGCTGTGGCGAGTGCAGCAAGCCACCGAGCCCAAATGGGGCTTAGTTGCTCTCACCCTTCCCCGCTGGTAATCTAAACACCGGGATCCCGGCGTCGGTGTGGTGACCGGCGTTATACCAACCGCTGGTCACCCATACCCAACCCATATGGGGAACATCACTTTCCTTCAACTCACTGCTTTACATATAACTGGTAAAAGTGGAAATGGAGCTACTTTCAGGACTTTCTTCAGTCCTGGTGGAATCACGCCTATAAATGACCTGATTCTTAGTTGTATGCTGCTGCGACTGTATCTTAGCATCTCTTGGCATAGGCGTGCCTGATACTTTATGTTAATGCTAGGATAAGCTCATTCCCTGGTGTACAGCCGTGCCTCTGAATTTGCACTTGGGCCTAATTCAGAGTTGATCGCAGCAGCAAATTTGTTAGCAGTTGGGCAAAACCATGTGCACTGCAGGGGGGGGCAGATATAACATTTGTAGAGAGAGTTAGATTTGGGTGGGTTATTTTGATTCTGTGCAGGGTAAATATTGGCTGCTTTATTTTTACACTGCAATTTAGATTTAAGTTTGAACACAACGCACCCAAATCTAACTCTCTCTGCACATGTTATATCTGTCCCCCCTGCTGTGCACATGGTTTCTTTTTCATCCACTAGGGGTCACTGGAGTACTCTTGGGATATGGACGGTTCGACAGGAACTAGGCACTGAATAGTTAAACTTTGACTATACCTCCCCTCCATATCCCAGAGTACCTCAGTGTTTTTTTCGGTGCTCACCGAGACTAGGCTTGTGGAACTTGATCCATAATTACTGAATTTTTTGATTATTTTTTTTTTGGAATCCCTTTCCCCCTTCCAAGTAGGCGAGGGTCTGGGATAGTGAAAGCTGCTGAAGCAGCTGTGGGTGTCGGACCTCTCTAGAAGAGCTCCCTCACTACCACGTGCAGGACACCTGCAGTAAAGGCTGACAGTGCTTACAGAGAAGCCCCGTCATTGCCCTCACCAGAGGGTCCAGGTATGTGTTCGGGCGGTCAGCTCATGCTGCCGCCCCGCTGTGTGGATTACTGTGTGTGTATGTGCCGCCCGCCGCCGCTTCCAGCGCCGCTGTGTATGTGCCTCTCCCGCCGCTCGGAGCCACGCCGGCCGCTCCACGGCTTTATGCGGCATGTTCACCTGCTCCGATGCGCTTCCGGAAGGCACAGTGTCATAGCCCGGTGTCCGTGTACAGAGAGCGGTACACGGAGCACGGGGGAGAGGGGGAGACATACTTAAATAAATGGAGTGTGTATGAAGCCTAGCACAAGGCCAGCTGCGCTGCATAGAGGATTAAGCCTTTGTAACAGGATATATGTGCTTTAATACATATAAAAGAAATATAAATCTGCAACATAGTTATAAGTTTGCACTTTGGTGATATTCTGTGAGCATGGGGACATATTAAACCATGCTTCCGGTTTTTCCTGTTTTCTTTTCCAGAATTCCTGATTACATCTCTCCACCATTGAAGGCGCAGGGGTGTTAGGGGGATTTTGGGATCAGGCATATTACTGGCACACTTGGCCAGAGATATAGAGACACCTTAGTGCTATTTACTGAGTCGCGCATGTTGTTTGTCTTTGTATTTTGTTTTGTCTGTTTGCATAATGAGTAAAACACCAACAAAGTCCAAAAAGCAGTTTTACTGCCATGTCTGTAAGGGTGTATTACCTGATGGATTTACCACATGTAAAGTATGTTTTGTAAATTCAGAAACAAATACAATTTCTGCTCCGGTTTCAAATTGAATTTCAACCCCGGACCCACCATGGGCTATATTAGCAGATGTCTTAGCTGGATTGCAATCAGAGTTGGCCGCCTCTCGGCAAGAGCGAGAGGCGGCAAGATCTGAATCTAGGGTGAGACTGCTAGAACTACCAGAGGGGTCTCAGCCTTACCAAAGGTCCAAATCCTCTTTGGCTAAGGGGGATAGGTTTCATTTTTCTTATAAACTACCGGTTTCTGCTATGTTACTGTCTGATGATTCTTCGCCAGACCTCACTGTACAAGATGTGGGTGAGGAGGGCGAAGTAGACCAGCAGTCAGAGGGTGACAATTTTGACAGCCCGGGCATTGATAATCTCATCAGAGCGGTGCGTCAGTCTCTGAATTTTACAGAAACTGAGGAGCCTCTGACAAATGATGAGGTCGTTTTTACTAAACGACAGAGAACTCCAATATGTTTCCCTGTTTCAGAATCTCTTAATAAAATGTTACTAGAAACAAGGAAGAATCCGGATAAACGGTTTTCTGTACCTCACAGATTTAGGTCTAGTTATCCGTTTCCAGAGTCTGTGACAGCTACATGGGAGAATCCGCCGTTGGTGGATTCATCTGTGTCGAAACTTTCAAAGAAATTAACCATACCAGTACCAGCTGCAACTACACTCAAGGACCCTTCGGATCGTAAATAGAGGTTATGCTGAAGTCCATGTATACAGCAGCAGGAGTGCTGCTAAGACCTGGGTTGAGTGGCATCTGGGTAACTAAGGCCCTAATGGTATGGATAACAGAACTCAGATCTGCCTTAACTGATGATCATCTTATACTTCTCGCTGATCAAATCTGGGAAGCGGCTGACTATTTATGTACAGCTTCTACTGACGTCTGTCAGCTTACTTCTCGCCTTTCATCGTCGCTAGTCGCAACTCGGCGGGCGCTCTGGCTACGTTCTTGGCGAGCGGAGACAGAGGTCAAAAAAGGAATAGAAGCGTTACCTTACGAGGGCGAGAAGTTATTCGGTCCTGAATTGGACAAATGGATTTCTGAGGCCACGGGAGGAAAGTCGGTTTTCTTACCATTTCCTCCAACAGTACCTAGAAAAAGGTATTCTGGACCGGCGTTCAAATCCTTTACACCTCAGTCCTTTCGCGGGCGTGGCAGGGGAACGGCCACACCAGGTAGACGAGGTCGGGGACGTGGTTTCCAATGAACCAATACCACTCGTCAGGATACTAAAGTCACCGGTAAGCCAGTGGCATGACGGGCTCCCAGCTCGGATCTCCTATTGTGGGAGCACGTCTTCAGTCATTCCAGTTGGCGTGGCTTCAGACGTCCACAGATGGGTGGATCCGCAATTTAGTTTTAACAGGTTACAAAATAGAGTTAGACTGTCTCCCGCCAATGCGGTTTTTCAGGACAGGACTGCCTCTGTCGGACGGCAAGAGGGCGATTCTGCAGACTGCCATTCAGTCTCTGCTGGACGCAGCAGTTTTGGTTCCGGTCCCTGTGCACCAACAGGGTCAGGGTTATTACTCCAGTCTGTTTCTGGTACCGAAGCCGGATGGCTCGGTCAGGCCAATTTTGAACTTAAAGGGCCTCAATCAGTACGTCACTTACTACAGATTCAAGATGGAATCTCTACGGTCAGTAATTGCAGGTCTAGAGCCACAGGAATTCATGATTGCGCTGGATCTCAAGGATGCGTACTTACACATTCCGATTTGGCCTCCTCATCAAAGGTTTTTGCGGTTTGCAATACGACAGAACCATTACCAGTTTCAGGCTCTACCGTTTGGCCTCTCGTCAGCGCCTCGGGTATTCACCAAGGTGATGTCTGTGATGATAGCTCATCTCAGATCCCTAGGAGTGATAATAGTTCCGTACTTGGACGACTTACTCATCAAAGCTCCGTCTCAACAAATCCTCCTTCAACAGGCATTGCTGACATACAATGTACTGGTTCACCACGGTTGGATTGTCAACTTCAAGAAATCGCATCTAGTTCCGTCTCAACGACTTCAATTCCTAGGTATGGTTCTCGATACGGTAGATCAAAGAATTTACCTACCCGAACAGAAAGTACAGGTCATTCGTCATCTGGTACAATTAGTGCTCAAGCCACGCACGGTATCGGTTCATTTGTGCATTCGCCTTTTAGGCACAATGGTGGCAGCTTTCGAAGCGCTTCAGTTCGGAAGACTTCACTCACGTCCTTTTCAACTGGACGTGCTCGCACAGTGGTCGGGCTCGCATTTACAGATTCACCACAGGGTAAGGTTGTCTCCAAGGACCAGAGTGTCTCTACTCTGGTGGCTCAAAGTACAGAATCTAACCACAGGGAAACGGTTCGGCGCCTGGAATTGGATAATTCTCACGGCAGACGCAAGTCTCAGAGGTTGGGGAGCTGTAGTTCAACATTTTCAGCTCCAGGGCCTCTGGGCGGATCACGAAAGATTGCTGTCTATAAATGTATTGGAACTCCGGGCAATTTACAATGCTTTGCGACAAGCAGTGCACTTGTTGCAGGCTCAAGCTGTTCAGGTGCAGTCAGACAATGCGACGGCGGTCGCATACATCAACAAACTAGGCGGAACGAGAAGCCGCATGGCAATGCGGGAAGTAGCTCGAATCCTCAATTGGGCCGAATATCACCAAGTGATATTGTCAGCAGTGTTCATTCCGGGAGTGGACAACTGGGAGGCGGATTATCTCAGTCGTCGGGATTTTCATCCAGGAGAATGGGCATTAAATCCAGAAGTGTTTCACATGCTGGTCCAGAGGTGGGGTTGCCCGCAGGTGGATCTGATGGCATCTCGCCACAATCCTCAAATGCCCCAGTATGTGTCCAGAACGAGAGATCCAGAGGCAGTGGCGGTGGATGCTCTCACAGTCAGGAGGCCATACAGTCTAGTGTATCTGTTTCCACCGTTTCCGCTGCTCCCTCTATTGCTAAAACGGATCAAAAGAGAGTCCGTCACAGTCATACTAGTGGCGCCTCATTGGCCACGGAGAGCTTGGTTCTCGGATCTTCGCGGATTACTCGCAGACGATCCTTGGCCGCTCCCACTTCGTCCGGACCTGTTACAACAGGGTCCATTCCTTTACCCCGATTTAGCGCGGCTGCGTTTGACGGGGTGGCTGTTGAGACCGCCCTCTTAAGGAAAGAGGGCATTCCAGAATCAGTCATTCCAACCATGTTACAAGCTAGGAAGCCGGGGACGGCAGCTCATTATTACAGAATTTGGCGTGCCTATATAGGTTGGTGTGAAGCTCGGAAGGTTCCGACATCTTCTTTCAAGTTATCCCGTCTTTTGTTATTTCTACAGATGGGGTTAGATGTAGGTCTACGTTTATCTACACTAAAGGTGCAGATATCTGCTTTGTCAATTTACTTTCAAAGAAGATTGGCTCTATTACCGTCGGTACACACCTTTATGCAGGGTGTCCTCAGAGTACAGCCTCCATTCACTCCACCTACTACGCCATGGGACTTGAATCTGGTGTTAGATTTTTTGCAGTCTTCATATTTTGAACCCTTACAAGAAGTGGATATTAAGTTTCTCACTTGGAAAACTATTTTTCTCCTAGCCTTGGCTTCGGCAAGGCGGGTTTCAGATTTGGGTGCCTTGTCATGCAAGCCACCGTATTTGGTGTTTCATGATGACAGAGCGGAACTTCGGACGAATCCCGCTTTCTTACCAAAAGTAGTGTCATCTTTTCACATCAACCAACCAATAGTAGTTCCTGTGTTGACAGGACATTCTGAAACTCTGGATGTGGTACGCGCTTTACGCGTTTATGTATCCCGAACGTCTACAGTTCGTAAACGGATACGTTGTTTGTTCTCTATGATGCTGCCAAGAGAGGTTGGCCAGCCTCTAAGCAGACCTTATCCAGATGCATAAAACTGACCATACGTCAGGCTTATCTTCAGGCTAGGTTACAGCCGCCTACATCGGTAACAGCTCATTCCACACGTTCTGTGGGAACTTCATGGGCAGCTGGTCGTGGAGCTTCTACGACACAGCTTTGCCGTGCGGCTACATGGTCATCAGTGCACACGTTTGTGCGCTTTTATAAGTTTGATACTTTTGCGGCATCAGCATCTAGCTTTGGCCGTTTAGTGTTACAGGTGCCAAATAGCTCTCCCGCACACGGGGGAAACTTTGGTACGTCCCAAGAGTACTCCAGTGACCCCTAGTGGATGAAAAAGAAAATAAGATTTTGGTACTTGCCAGGTAAATCCTTTTCTTTGAATCCATAGGGGGCACTGGACGCCCACCCAGAGCAGTTGTTACCTGGTTGTGGTAAGTGCAGGGAATATTATGGTAACACACTCTTACCGACTGTTTCAAATTAGAAATTTATCGGGTTGGTGTCAACTGTTAGTTGTCAGATTTGTTTTGTGTCAACTTTATTGTTGTCCGTTTTTTTTTGGTTATATGTTTTTCTCCATTGTCAACCTCTATAGCTCCAGTTCGGCTCAGTAAAAAAACACTGAGGTACTCTGGGATATGGAGGGGAGGTATAGTCAAAGTTTAACTATTCAGTGCCTAGTTCCTGTGGAACCGTCCATATCCCAAGAGTACTCCAGTGCCCCCTATGGATTCAAAGAAAAGGATTTACCTGGTAAGTACCAAAATCCTATTTTGCCCAACTGCTAACAATTTGCTGCTGCGATTAACTCTGAATTAGGCCCGTTGTTCCCCAAATAGATGTACCTTATGTCAGGAACCAAGGAGTGGGTAACATTTTAGCTTGGAGGGCTCTAATATAATTGCAATACAAACCCCATTTCAAGGCTATTGAATTACTGGCTTCATTGGCGGATTCAGGGGGGGGGGGGGGGGGGGGGGGGGGGGGGGGGGGGGGGCACCCAGGCACGTGCCCCCCCCTGTCGTTTAGGATATATTCAGAATACAGTAGCTCAGCTGCATGGGCTGTGGGGCTGCAGGTTGCATGCGTCCCCAACCCCATTAGCGGAGGAAGCAGGGCTGGCCGAAGCGGAGTGGCGTGAGCGGCGGTTCTTCAGCGGCGGTTCACTGACAGACTGTGTGTCTGTCTGTGTGATGAGATCATGAGAAGAACTGACTCGCTCCCGGACGGAAGTGGAACAGAAGCGGCGCAGTGAGCGGCGCTTCTACACCAAGTCAGTGTCAGTGAAGAACTGCCGCTCACTGCGCCGGCTCTGTTCCACTTCCGGCCGGGAGCGAGTCAGTTCTTCTCATGGTCTCATCACACAGACATTAGTCTGTCAGTGAACCGCCGCTCGCTTGAAACGGCTCACTCGGGCGGCTCACTCGATCTAGGCAGGAGAACAGTTAATTCAGCACTCACAGTCAGTACAGCAGCCAGGGGATCACACTTTGTAATATCACAGTATCTATCTAGGAGATCCAGTGCACCAGCTGCTGTATAAACATACAGAATAGATAAGATGTCATAAAAACTGGAGCATTATCTGGAGTTTGCCAAAACACTATGCTTATAGTGGCGTGGCGGCGGCCGTGATTTGGGGGCACTCCTTCTACCTCCCCTCAGCCCGGACTACTGTGGCCGAGTCCCACTGCTGCCCGTACCCGCTGCGGTCGCTGTCAGTCTGGGCAGCCTGATCATGGCGATGCCCTTGTGTGTGCGGGCGCTGCGCCTCTCTGAGGCCGCCCGGCTCCTATGCTCCAAGGCACCCATGTCCGCCGCAACAGGTCACGGTCACGACAACTATGAGGATGATATGTCTGACTCCTATGCCAGGGTAAGACCCCTCTTATATACCTACAGTGTCATTGCCCATATGTGCTGCATGTCATACCCCCTATATCCTGTACCACGTGTACTGAAGTGACAACCCCTGTATACTTGTCCATACTATTCCTATATACCGTGTGCCCTGTATGAGGTGATACCCCCTATATACGCACACTCACTCCATCCCCTACCAGACCTGTCCCCACACACTCACCCTGTCCTCTACCAGGCCTGTCTACGCACACTCACCCTGTCCCCTACCAGGCCTATCTACGCACACTCACTCCGTCCCCTGCCATACCTGTCCCCACACACTCACCCTGTCCTCTACCAGGCCTGTCTACGCACACTTACTCCGTCCCCTATCATACCTGTCCCCACACACTCACCCTGTCCTCTACCAGGCCTGTCTACGCACACTCACTCCGTCCCCTACCATACCTGTCCCCACACACTCACCCTGTCCTCTACCAGGCCCGTCTACGCACACTCACTCCGTCCCCTACCATACCTGTACCCGCACACTCACCCTGTCCTCTACCAGGCCTGTCTACGCACACTCACCCTGTCCCCTACCAGACCTGTCTCTGCACACACACCCTGTCCCCTACCAGGCCTGTCTACGCACACTCACCCTGTCCCTGCACGCTTACCCTGCCCCCCTACCAGACCTGTCCTTGTATACTCACCCTGTCACCCACCAGACCTGTACTCCATGCCCACAGCGTGATAAAAATGAGGTTGTGGCTCGTTGGTATGGCACTGTGACGCCACAACCCTTATTATGAGACCACACCCACCTGCCCAGGAGTGTGCGCAAAAGCCCCCCCCCCCCCCCCCCCCCCCCAGCCTTCCCCTATCATGGTGCCCCCCCTGTCATTTTGTTCTGGATCCGCCCCTGACTGGCTTATAGGTGTCCTTTGACTACCATGCGATATGCAGCACACATTCACAATTAGGTAAATATCCGCTAATAAGCATAACATCATTTATTATACTAATATATATAGAAATATTATATTATACTATTAACGCATTCCGGACCACAGTTATTAGGCTACTATTAGCAACCACACTGTTCCCACAATAAGCCACACTGTAATAACCTGCAGTCCTCATGAAGACTACTGTAAAGCTGGGGACACTATATGATATATTGGCCCATCTTGTGATCCGCGATGGATGGCAACAACCATCGTATTGTGTGTTCCCCCATTTCATCGTTTAATGAGTGTGTGGTCTCATCTTTCCATCTGATATGCTGCACATCAGATGGGACAATGCAAAATAGTATGCGTTGCAGTAACTTTACACCTGTCATCATATGGGGCAGATCGTGTAGTGTGTACTGTATGTGGACACGATATATCGCTACATCCTGCCAGACCGTCGCTAGGTTGATGTGTCTTTCAGGTCTGTAAGATAGAGATGAGACTTACCAGTCTCAGGAGCATCCGGGTTGCTGGCATGGAACTGTAATAACTCAGAGGAGCTGTACTGCACTTGTGTCTGTGGTCTCAAATTCGTCCTCAACTCTGGCTGCTAAAGCTTGAGGTGCCTTGTTGCTCTAAACTGGTGACCAGGGTGTCCACGATTTCAAAGGGCACACATGCAGCAGACAAAGCATCCTGGTACATGCACTGACTCACATGCCAAGTCGCTATGGGTGTGGTTCATAGGGTCGACCACACTTAGGTCGACAGTGTCTAGGTCGACCACTATTGGTCGACAGTAACTAAGTCGACACCCAAAATAGGTCGACACAAGCATAAGGTTGACATGAGATTTAAAAAAAATTGTGTCGTTTTCTACGTAGAGTGACCGGGAACCCCAATTAGTGCACCGTGTCCCATCGCATGGCTCACTTCTTTCGCTATGCTTTGGGCAAGGTGCCTCGCTGCGCTTGACACAGGTTACCATTCCCAGTTGTAGTCCACATGAATCGTAAAGTATGAAAAAGGGAAAAAAAAGGAAAAAAATCATGAAAAACTCATGTTGACCTTTTGTCATGTCAACCTATAACATAACCTACTGACCATGTCGACCTAGAAACCCTGCCGACCTAATGCATGTTGACCAATAGTGGTCGACCTAGTGACTGTCGACCTAAGTATGGTCAACCTAGAGACTGGATACTGTTGCTATTATGTCTGCAGTGTGGAATTAGCAAACTTCCTTTCCTGCCTAGTTGTTTCCCTCATCAGAGCTGAATCCTTGCTTAGACCTATAATATCCCTTTCAGACCTACAGCAAAACCCAGGTTTTTGCCAGCAAATGTACAACAATGCGGGTTTTTTGCTGTGTGTGAACAGAAATAACCTGTGTCGAAGTCCCAGGTCAATGACCCTGTTCTGTACCAGGGTTTTTCCTGGGAATAACTCGGGTCGCCTCTAGTGTGAATGCATCCAGCCTGGGTTTTCCGACCCGGGTTAGAAGAAAAGTGTCTGACTGGCTGTTCGGCTAATGGCTATAACATAACCCAGCTACTGTAAGTTTAGTCTATTACACAGCAAACTGGGCAAATGCTATATACTTACAGGAAGTTCACACATAAGAAAGGCATATTTGACACTGAGGAATGGTAATACTGGCAGATAGCTGGGTGTGTTAAGGGTGTCAAAGTCGGAAAAATATCATGCTACACGTTGCCATATATTCTCCTCATGCGCTTGCCCGCTGCACGTGCACATTCTCTCCCGTGCGTGCGGATACTCGCAGCTGCGTGATGGCGCCTCCTTGGCCATGCGCTCGAGCGCGTGGTATGTGCATTTACGGTAGAGTTTGTGTGCGTCTAGCGGGCGACTCAATCGTTAAATAATAAAACCAAATAGTTTGTTTTATAGATAATGTTCCCCTTAATAATGACTGTAAGTTTGTTTAATGTAACTGGTCGCTGGACAGAGAAATTCCTCTTTGCATGGTACGAAGGGTCAGACAGGGTTTGAGCAGTTGTGTTTGGTACCTAACTAAAGAACATTTTATTAGAAACAATCCGGTGCTGGTTAGGTAAAGATTAATCGCTCCTGCGTATAGTTATGTCTATTAGTAGTTTCTGGACATTTACTATATTTGCGGTTCATTATCCATGCGGCGGGAATTCTCAGATTCCCTCCCACCTGAGCAGTTTGATATAGTCACAACCCACCTGTTCAAACTAACCTATGACCTTTTGTTATGATGCGAGGAGACATTCCTGTGTCCAATGAACAATGAGATTGTAGGTCCCTTTGTAGTATACTGTACGCAGTGTATATAAGGACAGCCAGCCTGGCCAGCTCAGCCTTCTCTCCACAAACGGTTTTCATCTTGACTAACTCGGAGCTGGTACCAGAGCTGCGCAGCGATCATTCCTCAGTGTGTGTAAGTTATTCTCTGTAACCATTCTAAATCTCTGTTTGTATTTGCCATATTCTCTCTCTCTGTTATTGTATAAGATTGTGACGATATTGTATATTTATGTGTAGTTAGCCTGCTTAGATATTGATGTTAGCCTGTAGTGTATGAACTGTTAACTGTTTTAACTTTTACATAGCTAGATATTGTTAGTAAAGGTGTTGGAACCTTAGCAAGGTATTGTGTGTTTATTACATTGCTGAGAGTATTCAGAGTGTCTCAATCGCTCAAGAGCCTTTCATACAATAGAGGTTAATTAGCATTGCATTGTGCTCACATTACAAAACCAAGGTTTACAGTACAAACTCAATCTTTCACTGTGTTGCATACAAGGTTTACTGAGTGTCATCCCGTGAGCGTCTGCGCCGCTCGGGTTCTCCTCATGGTCACGAGCGTACGCTACGCTAGTAGCGTAGTATTACGGTAGTCGGCCGCCTATAGCGTGCTCGACACCACGCGTTAAGTTGTGAGCGAGCGTGTCGCATGTGCGTCTCGACCACGGCTAAGCGTCTGCTACGCTAAGTGCGTACCCTTACGGTACCCCATACGCCAATTGCGTACTGAGTCTCTTACCCATTTTATAGTGAATGTAATAAGATAAATAGTTAGCTTTATCAATTGGCGGCTCGTCCGTCCTCCACATATCCGCACCAGCGAACACAGACTTTATCTGTCAGCAAGGGCGGGAAGGCAGTATCCCTTCGTATCGGGATACAGTAGTGCTGGCTAGATAAGCGTCTGTTTCGCTACGCTGTAGGAGTGCTGGTGGAATCCGGAACCGGAAGGTAAGAACAGTACGCTATTGTCTTTTAAAACTGTTTATTTCTGTTTTGCGTACACACGCACGCACACACCTGTATTTCTTTTCATTTGTGTATTTTCACACCTCACCTTCCTGTTTGCCATTCCACAATTGATAACGTGCTAAGAGATTTGTTGCTATTGGTAGTTAAAAGTAATATTAATACGTTAAGGAATAATTTGTAAAACACGCACACGGCTTGCCTAAGATACAAGGAAGTTCTGTGTGGTGTTCAGTAAATGATTACAGTTAAAGATCATCTACATTGATATAAACGTGATAATTGTATTTCTGTGGATATACCTGGCTTGCGTACATGTGTCTCTAACAAAGGGCGGGACTAGCGTACGCGACGCAAGGGCCGACGCACGGAGCGTATATTACGCAACGGAGCGTCTGGGTACGCCCACATAATACAAATAACACGATAGTATTGTTTTAGTTAGGCGATAAGGAGGCAAACGCGATAATAGCGCAAACCAATCTCAGTGTCCAAAATTTTAAGCTAATAGATCCTTCCCTAGTTGCAACTCCTCGGGATTAGCCTGCGATACTGAATGAAAGGGATTTCTGCGCAGAAACGAAAGTAAAGAGTATATGAGGTGAAAGAGTGTGTATATATATATAAGTTTCTAAAATTTTGGGGTTGAACCACAGGAAATCATCGAGTTCTCGTGAGGTACATACGTGTAAGTGACGGAACGGTGGCTTGGGAGGCATCCCTTGTTAAACATTTAAAAAAAAGAGCATTAGAGTATAGCAGACCAGGAGGTCTACTGTAGCACAGACCAGGAGGTCCAGACAGACCAGGAGGTCTAGGTACAGCAGACTAGGAAGTCCACTATAGATAAAGAGATAAAGAAGCACAACGCCAGGAAGGGTTGGTGCGGTACCCATATAGGCCATTAAGCTCTGGCTGAAGGAATTCGCAGCCACAATTTTCGATTCCACTGGTCGCTCCGCACATAAGATTAGTTGCTTATGTGCAGAACGATTGTACCGCACGTAATTGTGTGCATTAGTTAGTAACTTGACCCAGTACCATTTGCGTACGTAGAGGGGTCATAAACGCTATTTGTACATTCTAACGTGATTTGTGTATTTTTTTTTATTTTAAGGGAGGTTCGCTGGTCACTTGGGAATTCTCTAACAACCAATAGTTACTGGGAAGGGTTAAGTGCTCTTCGGATAACACCCACATGTTCCAGTAAATAGAGGTTCAGGTCGCAGGGGCCCTAGGTTGAGTACGCCAGCGCTAAGGCAGTGTGTGGGCGTATTGGTCGACGTGGGCGAGTGAGTGGAGGTACTCAGTAAACTTCCGCCGCCGGCCAACCCCGGACATCTTGGTTTTTGTAAGGGTTCGCTGAAGACCCTGATTTGAAGGTCAGAGGTAGTGAAAGCAACACCTGCAAAGATGGGGGCCAGTTGTTCAGGTAGGGGGCGATCAACCTCGGTTCGGGTTGACTTAGTAAACCGACCAATTGGGACGGCAAGGTATGTCATGTGTGAGAAATACGGTTCACACACAGAGGTTTTGTGCGATGAATGGGAAAGAATGACTGTGCATGATGGGGAAAAGTTCCCACGGGTAGGCAGTTTTAGTCCCGAGGTGTTACAAAATCTAAGGAGAAGGATATGTCTCATTAAATCTGCAAAGAGACGGATCAAACATTATGATTATTTACAGTTATGGCAACAGGAAGGTGAAATACAAAGAGGATTGGCTCAAGCGGCTGGATCTAACCCTATCAGGAAACTGATAGCCACCGCTCCCCCACCACCATACATAACGGGAGAGAGAGTGGTTGCGGAGAATGACACACTGGTGAATGATAAACATGCACTTAGTAACTGTATAAATGTTAAGAATAATGTAACCAAGATTGTTGATGCTAATATTAACCCGTGCAAGCTGTACCCTGTTTTAAACTTTCCCTAGGATTGTGACCAAGAGGATGAGCCAACAACAATATCGGCACTCTCTCTAGCAGCCACCATAGCAGAAACAACAGTGGGCACGTCCCAACCAGTAAGAGCAGTATCAAAGGCCCCTAGTGGAGGGACAGGTGAGGTCGTATCAACTGGTAAGTCTGGCACCATACACTATGCTGAAACCATTACACCACATGTTGTAGAATCTACTCAGAATGATGTTATTGAACTTAATCCCGTTAGGGTAATTGCAGTGCCAAATGGGAAAACTGACACTTCAGGAGTCACTCCTCTCAGACACATCGCCATGCACTGCCCCTTTTCCCGAATGGAATTAAGATCAATGGTGTCTGAATTCCCTGATCCTAGGAAAGATCTAGTTGCAAGCCAGAAATACATTAGAGAGCTAGGAAATACTGTGGAGCCCAATAACAAAGACTGGCAGATATTGCTGAGGGCATGTTTACCCTCCAATGTCGACTCAGCGAGATTTATAGCTGACTGTAAATTAGATGAAGAGGTACCCCTTACGGATGTGTACAACCAAGATAATGTAAAGAGAATAAATTTACAGTTAAAAGAGTATTTTCCAGCTGTTGCCAAATGGAACAAAATTTTCTCCATCAAACAAAAAGCGAGAAACAGCTGCTGATTATTTTCATCGGGCACTACAGGAGATGGCTAAGTATACAGGCATAGAAGACATTAAGACAAATGTGAATCATAGAGAAGTAGCAGTATCTGTGTTAATGGATGGTTTAACGGAAGTATTGAGGACGAGGGTACAGACCACCCAACCTTGTTGGCGAGGTCTGTCGGTGGCTACTTTGAGAGAGGCCGCTATTGATCATGATCGGAATATCACCAGACACAGGGAGTCACAAAGTGATAAGTTAATGGCCGTAAGTATACAGGCCCTGACCACAAGGCCACCTCTGTATAAATCTCCGACCCCTGTGGGTAAGTCAAATGTGGTAACTTGTTATTACTGTCATAAAGAGGGACATTTTGCACGAGACTGTAGATCGAAAAATGCACAAAAATCATATCAACCCCCTAGACAACGACATGACACACGAAATTGGGATCAAGGACCGCAGAGACGGAGTTATGAGCCACACGCAGGGGAAACAAAAAGGTATCCCCCAAAAAGAGACTGGCAAGTCACTGATAGTTCCCATTTACCCCCTTCACAGGTAATAGCTGCCAGCGCAATGCAGGGAGGTCACCACGCACCATAGGGGCGGGGCCACACCTGTAATCTGCAGCCAGTGAAATGAATTGCGAGCCTTGGAAGTGAACCCGAGGTCACAATTGATGTAGCTGGTAAATCTCTAAATTTCCTTGTAGATACGGGGGCGGCCAAGTCAGTGATAAATTCGACCGTGGGCATGAGAACCACTGGTAAAACAATTCCAGCCATGGGAGTAACAGGAGTAGTACAGCACTACCCTTTAAGCAAACCTGCAGAGATTACGATAGGGCCTTTGCATACCAAGCATTCTTTTCTGCTGGCTGCATCGGCTCCGACTAATCTCCTAGGGAGAGATTTATTGTGCAAAATGGGATGCGTCATATACTGTACTCCTGAAGGTGTGTTCTTGGACATACCCGAAAACCACGCTCAGGAAGCGCAGGATATGCTAGACTCCCCAACAAGATTAATGTCACACACTGTTGTTGTAAATAGGTGTCCGTCCAAGGTAGAGGAAATGATTTCCCAGATACCGGAATCACTTTGGACCAAGGATGGACAAGACACTGGATTGATGGCAAACGTAGCCCCAGTAGTTGTGCAAGTAAAAGATGGTAGGATAGCTCCAAAAATCCCACAATACCCTCTGAAGCCAGAGGTGGAGTTAGGAGTTTACCCTGTAATAGAGCGCTTGCTACAACAGGGCATTCTGGTAAGAACGTCCAGCACTGCCAATAGTCCCATCTTCCCTGTTAAAAAGAGTGGGGGGAGGGGTTACAGATTAGTGCAGGATCTAAGAGGGATCAACAAAATAGTTGAGAGTCAATTCCCCGTAGTGCCAAATCCAGCTGTCATCCTTATGCAAATCCCTCCCACTGCCAAATTTTTCACTGTGATTGACCTCTGCTCCGCCTTCTTCTCGGTACCTCTGCACCCTGACAGTCAATACTTATTCGCATTCACATACAGAGGAGTTAAGTACACTTGGACTCGATTACCACAAGGTTTCATAGACAGTCCAAGTATTTTCTCACAGGCCCTGCATGATTGTTTACAGTCTTTCCAACCAGAGAGTGGATCAATATTGATACAGTATGTGGATGATTTACAGCTGTGTTCAGATTCACTGGAAGCGTCCCTGAGAGATACGAAACAACTCCTGTTTCATCTTTCAGACACAGGACACAAGGTTTCCAAGGACAAGTTACAATTATGCCAAACCCGTGTGAAGTATTTGGGACACTGTTTAACACAAGGACTGAGACACCTTACCGCTGATAGAATTCAAGCAATTCGTGACATGACCCTGCCACAAACCCAGCAACAGATTAGAACATTTTTAGGAATGTGTGGGTATTGCCGTAACTGGATCCCAGGTTTTTCCATACTAGCCCTACCTTTGCAGGAGATGGTCTCCTCAAACAAACCTGATCGGATTTCGCACACAGACGAGTCTGAGATGGCATTTGAGAGACTTAAACAGTGCCTAACGCAGGCACCGGCATTAGGAATGCCTGACTATGGGAAACCCTTTGAGCTGTACGGAACAGAGAGTGCTGGGTGCGCAGCAGGTGTCTTAACCCAGAAGCATGGTGATGTCAGCAGGCCGGTAGCCTACTATAGCGCTCAGCTAGATACGGTAGCACGATCCCTCCCCACATGCTTGCGAAGCGTTGCAGCAATAGCATTGCTAGTCACAAAGAGCGAAGATGTAGTGCTAGGACACAACCTCATAATTCATACACCACATGCAGTGTCAGCCTTACTGAATTCGGCCCAAACCAGACACGTCTCATCAGCGCGGTTTACAAGATGGGAATTGGCATTGATGGCCCCCGTAAACATCACCATAAGGAGATGCAGCGCATTAAATCCTGCAACGTATCTCCCAGGTGTGCCTGGACAGGCACAAAGGGTGGAGGATGAGAGTGATGGTGAAGGAGGATTTAATACAGGGGATGACACGCATGATTGTATGGAATATTTGACCCAAAATTTCACGGCAAGGTCTGACATCAGTGACAATCCACTGGAAGATGTAGATTTTACTTTCTACACTGACGGTAGTTGTCACAGACAGACGGACTCGGGAGACTTGTGTACTGGATACGCAGTCGTAGATGACCAAGGTACCATAGAAGCGGAACCGCTAGGCCCACCACACTCAGCACAAGTTGCTGAACTGGTTGCCCTAACCAGAGCATGTGAATTGGCTAAGGGCAAATCAGCCAATATTTACACAGATTCTAGGTACGCCTTCGGAGTAGTCCATGATTTCGGGGCCCTATGGCGCCTCAGAAATTTCATGACGGCAGCTGGCACACCCGTAGCGCATGCAGCCCACATCAAAAGACTTCTAACAGCGATACAGGAACCCGACAGAGTGGCTGTTATCAAGTGTAAAGCTCACACATATAGCCAAGACCCGGTATCACTTGGTAACAGCCGAGCAGACGAAGCTGCTAAATCAGCAGCTAGTAACCCCATACAGACAGACAGTACACAACTGATGGTATTTAATACTGTAAACACACAGAAATTGTGTGAAATGCAAAATTTGTGTTCCCCACAGGAAAAGGCAGTCTGGAGGTCAAAAGGATATGGCCAGGAGTCCTCAGGACTCTGGACAGATGGACAGGGTAAGCCAGTGGCACCCAGAGCATACCTTCCAAGTCTAGCGGAAGCGGCACATGGGCTGACTCATCTAGGTAAAGAAGGAATGTGTAAGTTGGTAAGAGCTTATTGGTGCGCCCCAGGATTTTCTTCCCATGCGGGTAAAAGTGCGATGACATGTCTCACCTGCTTGAGGAAGAATATCGGAAAGGCAATACCGACAGAGCCATCCCATATCCCTCCGACAGATGGTCCTTTCCAGGTAATACAAATTGATTTCATACAATTGCCACCTTGTAGAAATTTAAAATATGTATTGGTCTGTATTGATGTGTTCTCAAATTGGGTTGAAGCATTTCCAGCGGCCACAAATACCGCTGTATTTACTGCAAAGAAAATTGTGCAGGAATTTGTGTGTAGGTATGGTATCCCTAGAATCATTGAAAGTGATAGGGGTACCCATTTTACAGGTAAAGTCTTTCAAACAATGTGTAAGTTGATGGGAATTAATAGTAAGCTGCACACTCCGTACCGCCCCCAGGCGAGTGCGAAGGTGGAAAGAGTAAACAGCACTATTAAAAATAAATTGAGCAAGGTAATGACTGAAACAGGACTGTTATGGCCTGAAGCTTTGCCAATTGTATTATACAGCATCAGAACCACTCCCAGGTCCCCTCTTAATCTGTCTCCTTTTGAAATTCTGTTTGGTCGACAACCCCATGTTATGATTAACCCCCAGGATGATTTGAAATGTAACAATGAAGTAACCGTAAAGTACTTGGTTAAGATGAGTAAGCAATTGAGGAATCAGAATGATAATCTAAAGTTGGTGATTCCTGATCTGCCAGACAGTAATTGTCATGACATTGAACCTGGGGATTATGTAATGATACAGAATTTTCTACGCTCAGGTTGCCTTATTGACAGATGGGAAGGACCATATCAAGTCTTATTGACCAGCACAACAGCATTGAAGGTTGCCGAGAGAGAGACTTGGGTCCATTCGTCCCATTGTAAAAAGGTCACTGACCCAGAGAGGTCCCGTGATAAAGAACAGACGGTAGAGGTTGTATCACTAGAGTGTCTGTTCAGGGAGGATTGAGACGACACCTGAGCGCTGAGAATAATAAGACCGGAAGCTTGTTGAGCCAGATTTCTTTTTCCCATTTGTTATTTTCTCCAGTTCCCACCTCCCTCCTATTTCCTTTCCCCTTTCTTATTTTTCTCCTTTTACTCCTCTAAGATGGACTTGCCCCAAGAGACTGTGATCCGGATTTTCCTGTTGACCATGATGTTGACCAGAGCAGTCTGTTTCGGTGAGAGTACCATGGAGGTCGAGAAAGGATCGGGAATTGGTTCTGATGATCAGGATGCAGGCGTAAATTTCCAAGAGCAACATAATCTCAGAGTAAAGGCGAGTATCAGAAAACGATCTGGTAGCATTGACAATAGAAGAAATTGTGAAGGATTGTTAGCTGAAGAGAACTGCATCTGTAGGCATTGTGACAATATAGTTGAGGATGGGTGCATCAAGAAATGTCAGTCCAGTTTTAATGTCCACATGGACCGGCATCCATTGAGTGACTATCACTCCTTAGTGGGTAAAGTGTTAAATCAGACAGACTGTTGGGTATGCTCTCAAGTACCTCAAGGTCATAGCAAATCAGGACTAGTACCATTCCCTTTAACTGTAGGAGAGGTACTTGAGCTAAGTGGTGGGAGGCCGGTGGACAAGAGGTTTAATATCTCTAGTCCTCCTAGTTTGAAGCTCCACCAATATCATGTGGATAGGTCCTTAGTGTGCTTTAACATTTCCAATCCCCGAAAGCCGGGAAATTGGGAAGTGTCATGGAGTAATCAAACCATGACCTTTTCATACAGAGCCGACAGAATGCCCATAGACACAGAACTTATACGCCAGATAGCCGACCATGGAAAATATTTCCGGTATAGGTACACTCTAGGAAGTAGGACCATGCGAGTTGGAGAAGTATCACCAGGATACTGTGCACATATCGTACAACCTGATACGTGTACTAAACAGATGGGAGAATTAGGGTTAGGAGATTTCACATGGAAAATTTGTAACATGATAATGTCATACTCCGTCCCATATGTTCTCCCCGATGATGCATATTTCATATGCGGGAGGAAGGCGTATAAGTGGCTTGCCCCAAACTCAGAGGGATTGTGCTATATTGGAAAAGTACTGCCTGAAGTAATGACTGTAACCCATAACAAAATGAAAGATATTCACCGCAGTGCCCAAGCTCCTTATACTCATACTCATTACGAGCACGTCGTTAAACGGCACCTGATAGAGAGGACAAAGCATTCAGCCTCTGATCTGATCCATGAATCCACCGGGATTCAATTCCTACTCGCGTTAGATATCACTCGTACCGCCAGAGGAGTGATAAATTATAAATATATATCTGCGCTTGCAAATTTATTAGACAATATCACCGAAATGTATGACGACACATTCAGGTACACTGGGAAAGAGTTACAGGCCTACAAAACAGAACTGGTTCAGCATAGGATGATTCTCAACTACCTCACAGCTGTGACAGGCGGGTATTGTGTTACCCTAGCAACTCAATATGGAATAAAGTGCTGCACGTACATTACAAACAGCACGGAGGACCCAGCCGAGGTCATAGACCAAAAGATGGATGACATTTTACAATTAAAATGGGAGTTTCGAAGGAAACACAATCTCACACTCGATGCTGTGGGTAATGAGCTGACCAGTTGGGTGTCATGGTTGAACCCACGAAATTGGTTCTCGGGCTTAGGAGAATGGGCCCAAGGTATTATTATGGATGTAGGGAAATTTCGTTTGTGTATTCTGGGAGTCGTCATATTGGTTGGCCTGATATTTAGATGCGTTCAGGTTTTAACGAAGAGTAAAAGTAATACCAGGGTGATGAGTCTAAGTAGTGAGGACACTGTACTAACAACAACTAATTTGATTTATGACCCAACGATAGAGACAATGTTGTGATGAAAATGTGATTCCACGGTTCGTTTCTTTCACCCGTTTCTCCTTTGTTTTCCTCCAAGGTACAAAGACATCCACTTGGAAGAAGAATTTGACAACCTCTTTTATACAGACCATTGATGAACTATGCTACAAGCCCCAATTTCCCTAGTGACTTTAACTTTTACGATAGCCCAACACTTTAGAGACTGTAACTTTATGGACAATGGAACAACTTTTGCTCGTTATTTATAGCAAAAGCACCGAGAGACATCAGACAACATGTACATCAAGACAAGACATCAGACAAGACCTCAATCGGCGAATGCATATTAAACTCACATAGTTTACGACTGCATTTATAATAATTGCTTCTTATCTTCACCTCTACAACCTTCAGGTAATGACACACATAGTCGATAGGGAATATAGATACAGATATCAGCACTCACATATCCCCCCATTCATGTATCATCAACTAAATGTGCTCCCCCATTTGTTGCAACCAAAAGCCAAAAAGAGCTCGGTAAAGTTTGACAGCCCATCCACAGACCCGTAATACGGGATAAGAAGGAATTCAAATGTATACTTTGCAATACCTCGAAGCTTGATTTAAAACACGTACGGCACGATGATACATGACCCCTCAAACATGGATTCATACACACATGCTTCTACTATCTCACTAGGTCATACCTTTTTCCCACCTGCTCCTTTCCTCCCTTTACCCAATCATAAAAATTGTATTTACATTATGACATATATTTTTCTTTTTGAACTGTTTTAGGAAGTGGCAGTTATTGATGACTGCCAAAGGGTGGACTGTCAAAGTTGGAAAAATATCATGCTACACGTTGCCATATATTCTCCTCATGCGCTTGCCCGCTGCACGTGCACATTCTCTCCCGTGCGTGCGGATACTCGCAGCTGCGTGATGGCGCCTCCTCGGCCATGCGCTCGTGCGCGTGGTATGTGCATTTACGGTAGAGTTTGTGTGCGTCTAGCGGGCGACTCAATCGTTAAATAATAAAACCAAATAGTATGTTTTATAGATAATGTTCCCCTTAATAATGACTGTAAGTTTGTTTAATGTAACTGGTCGCTGGACAGAGAAATTCCTCTTTGCATGGTACGAAGGGTGAGATAGGGTTTGAGCAGTTGTGTTTGGTACCTAACTAAAGAACATTTTATTAGAAACAATCCGGTGCTGGTTAGGTAAAGATTAATCGCTCCTGCGTATAGTTATGTCTATTAGTAGTTTCTGGACATTTACTATATTTGCGGTTCATTATCCATGCGGTGGGAATTCTCAGATTCCCTCCCACCTGAGCAGTTTGATATAGTCACAGCCCACCTGTTCAAACTAACCTATGACCTTTTGTTATGATGCGAGGAGACATTCCTGTGTCCAATGAACAATGAGATTGTAGGTCCCTTTGTAGTATACTGTACGCAGTGTATATAAGGACAGCCAGCCTGGCCAGCTCAGTCTTCTCTCCACAAACGGTTTTCATCTTGACTAACTCGGAGCTGGTACCAGAGCTGCGCAGCGATTATTCCTCAGTGTGTGTAAGTTATTCTCTGTAACCATTCTAAATCTCTGTTTGTATTTGCCATATTCTCTCTCTCTGTTATTGTATAAGATTGTGACGATATTGTATATTTATGTGTAGTTAGCCTGCTTAGATATTGATGTTAGCCTGTAGTGTATGAACTGTTAACTGTTTTAACTTTTACATAGCTAGATATTGTTAGTAAAGGTGTTGGAACCTTAGCAAGGTATTGTGTGTTTATTACATTGCTGAGAGTATTCAGAGTGTCTCAATCGCTCAAGAGGCTTTCATACAATAGAGGTTAATTAGCATTGCATTGTGCTCACATTACAAAACCAAGGTTTACAGTACAAACTCAATCTTTCACTGTGTTGCATACAAGGTTTACTGAGTGTCATCCCGTGAGCGTCTGCGCCGCTCGTGTTCTCCTCGTGGTCATGAGCGTACGCTACGCTAGTAGCGTAGTATTACGGTAGTCGGCCGCCTATAGCGTGCTCGACACCACGCGTTAAGTTGTGAGCGAGCGTGTCGCATGTGCGTCTCGACCACGGCTAAGCGTCTGCTACGCTAAGTGCGTACCCTTACGGTACCCCATACGCCAATTGCGTACTGAGTCTCTTACCCATTTTATAGTGAATGTAATAAGATAAATAGTTAGCTTTATCAAGGGGAATGTGAGTGGAAGCACCTTAATAAGAATACATAAATAATTACCTAGTAAGTAGCACAGCTTTAAAGCAAAATGTATTTAAATAGGAAATAAACCACAAATTTGCCATTAACAAATTGCAAAGGATGAATAACAGACGTGAAAGTGTGACCATTAAATACCCATCAAATTCCAGGGCAGATCCGGGTTCAGTGTGATTGCATCCGACCCAGGAAATTCCCAGGTTTTTGGTGTAGTGTGAATAGGGGACACAGACTGAGACTCGGGAAATTTCTGTGTTTTTGGTGTCGTGTGAATGGGGGACTCAGACTGAGACCTGGGAAATTCCTGTGTTTTTGGTGTAGTGTGAATGGGGGACTCAGACTGAGCCCCAAGAAATTCCCAGGTTTTTGGTGTAGTGTGAATGGGGGACTCAGACTGAGCCCTGGGAAATTCCTGGATTTTTGGTGTAGTGTGAATGGGGGACTCAGACTGAGCCCTGGGAAATTCCTGGGTTTTTGGTGTAGTGTGAATGGGGGACTCAGACTGAGACCCGTGAAATTCCTGAGTTTTTAGTATAGTGTGAATGGGGGACTCAGACTGAGACCCGTGAAATTCCTGGGTTTTTAGTTTAGTGTGAATGGGGGACTCAGACTGAGACCTGGGAAATTCCTGGGTTTTTGGTGTAGTGTGAATGGGGGACTCAGACTGAGACCTGGGAAATTCCTGGGTTTTTGCTGTAGTGTGAATGGGAAACTCAGACTGAGACCTGAGAAATTCATGGGTTTTTAGTGTAGTGTGAATGGGGGACTCAACTGAGCCCTGGGAAATTCCTGGGTTTTTGGTGTAGTGTGAATGGGGGACTCAGAGTGAGACCCGGGAAATTCCTGGGTTTTTGGTGTAGTGTGAATGGGGGACTCAGACTGAGCCCCAGGAAATTCCTGGGTTTTTGGTGTAGTGTGAATGGGGGACTCAGACTGAGACCCAGGAAATTCCTTTCTTTTTTGCAGTAGTGTGAATGGGAAACTCAGACTGAGACCTGGGAAATTCCTGGGTGTTTGGTGTAGTGTGAATGGGGGACTCAGACTGAGCCCCGGAAAATTCCTGAGTTTTTAGTATAGTGTGAATGGGGGACTCAGACTGAGACCCGTGAAATTCCTGGGTTTTTAGTATAGTGTGAATGGGGGACTCAACTGAGCCCTGGGAAATTCCTGGGTTTTTGGTGTAGTGTGAATGGGGGACTCAGAGTGAGACCCGGGAAATTCCTGGGTTTTTGGTGTAGTGTGAATGGGGGACTCAGACTGAGCCCCAGGAAATTCCTGGGTTTTTGGTGTAGTGTGAATGGGGGACTCAGACTGAGACCCAGGAAATTCCTTTCTTTTTTGCAGTAGTGTGAATGGGAAACTCAGACTGAGACCTGGGAAATTCCTGGGTGTTTGGTGTAGTGTGAATGGGGGACTCAGACTGAGCCCCGGAAAATTCCTGAGTTTTTAGTATAGTGTGAATGGGGGACTCAGACTGAGACCCGTGAAATTCCTGGGTTTTTAGTATAGTGTGAATGGGGGACTCAGACTGAGACCTGGGAAATTCCTGGGTTTTTGGTGTAGTGTGAATGGGGGACTCAGACTGAGACTCAGGAAATTCCTTTCTTTTTTGCAGTAGTGTGAATGGGAAACTCAGACTGAGACCTGGGAAATTCCTGGGTTTTTGGTGTAGTGTGAATGGGGGACTCAGACTGAGCCCCGGAAAATTCCTGGCTTTTGGTGTAGTGTGAATGGGGGACTCAGACTGAACCCGGAATATTCCCGGGTTTTTGGTGTAGTGTGAATGGCGGACTCAGACTGAGACCTGGGAAAGTCCTGTTTTTTTTGCAGTAGTGTGAATGGGAAACTCAGACTGAGACCCAGGAAATTCCTGTCTTTTTTGCAGTAGTGTGAATGGGAAACTCAGACTGAGACCTGGGAAATTCCTGGGTTTTTGGTGTAGTGTGAATGGGGGACTCAGACTGAGACCTGGGAAATTCCTGGGTTTTTGGTGTAGTGTGAATGGGAAACTCAGACTGAGACCTGGGAAATTCCTGGGTTTTTGGTGTAGTGTGAATGGGGGACTCAGACTGAGACCTGGAAAATTCCTGTCTTTTTTGCAGTAGTGTGAATGGGAAACTCAGACTGAGACCTGGGAAATTCCTGGGTTTTTGGTGTAGTGTGAATGGGGGACTCAGACTGAGCCCCGGAAAAATTCCTGGCTTTTGGTGTAGTGTGAATGGGGGACTCAGACTGAACCCGGAATATTCCTGGGTTTTTGGTGTAGTGTGAATGGGGGACTCAGACTGAGACCTGGGAAATTCCTGTTTTTTTTGCAGTAGTGTGAATGGGAAACTCAGACTGAGACCCAGGAAATTCCTGTCTTTTTTGCAGTAGTGTGAATGGGAAACTCAGACTGAGACCTGGGAAATTCCTGGGTTTTTGGTGTAGTGTGAATGGGGGACTCAGACTGAACCCCGGAAAATTCCTGGCTTTTGGTGTAGTGTGAATGGGGGACTCAGACTGAACCCGGAATATTCCCGGGTTTTTGGTGTAGTGTGAATGGCGAACTCAGACTGAGACCTGGGAAATTCCTGTTTTTTTTGCAGTAGTGTAAATGGGAAACTCAGACTGAGACCCAGGAAATTCCTGTCTTTTTTGCAGTAGTGTGAATGGGAAACTCAGACTGAGACCTGGGAAATTCCTGGGTTTTTGGTGTAGTGTGAATGGGGGACTCAGACTGAGACCTGGGAAATTCCTGGGTTTTTGGTGTAGTGTGAATGGGAAACTCAGACTGAGACCTGGGAAATTCCTGGGTTTTTGGTGTAGTGTGAATGGGGGACTCAGACTGAGACCCGGAAAATTCCTGTCTTTTTTGCAGTAGTGTGAATGGGAAACTCAGACTGAGACCTGGGAAATTCCTGGGTTTTTGGTGTAGTGTGAATGGGGGACTCAGACTGAGCCCCGGAAAAATTCCTGGCTTTTGGTGTATTGTGAATGGGGGACTCAGACTGAACCCGGAATATTCCTGGGTTTTTGGTGTAGTGTGAATGGGGGACTCAGACTGAGACCTGGGAAATTCCTGTTTTTTTTGCAGTAGTGTGAATGGGAAACTCAGACTGAGACCCAGGAAATTCCTGTCTTTTTTGCAGTAGTGTGAATGGGAAACTCAGACTGAGACCTGGGAAATTCCTGGGTTTTTGGTGTAGTGTGAATGGGGGACTCAGACTGAGACCTGGGAAATTCCTGGGTTTTTGGTGTAGTGTGAATGGGAAACTCAGACTGAGACCTGGGAAATTCCTGGGTTTTTGGTGTAGTGTGACTGGGGGACTCAGACTGAGACCTGGAAAATTCCTAAGATTTTGGTGTAGTGTGAATGGGGGACTCAGACTGAGACCCAGGAAATTCCTGTCTTTTTTGCAGTAGTGTGAATGGGAAACTCAGACTGAGACCTGGGAAATTCCTGGGTTTTTGGTGTAGTGTGAATGGGGGACTCAGACTGAGACCTGGGAAATTCCTGGGTTTTTGGTGTAGTGTGAATGGGAAACTCAGACTGAGACCTGGGAAATTCCTGGGTTTTTGGTGTAGTGTGAATGGGGGACTCAGACTGAGACCTGGGAAATTCCTGGGTTTTTGGTGTAGTGTGAATGGGGGACTCAGACTGAGACCTGGGAAATTCCCAGGTTTTTGGTGTAGTGTGAATGGGAAACTCAGACTGAGACCCAGGAAATTCCTGGCTTTTTGGTGTAGTGTGAATGGGGGACTCAGACTGAGACCTGGGAAATTCCTGGCTTTTAGTGTAGTGTGAATGGGGGACTCAGACTGAACCCGGGATATTCCCGGGTTTTTGGTGTAGTGTGAATGGGGGACTCAGACTGAGACCTGGGAAATTCCTGGGTTTTTGGTGTAGTGTGAATGGGAAACTCAGACTGAGACCCGGGAAATTCCTGGGTTTTGGTGTAGTGTGAATGGGGGACTCAGACTGAGCACTGGGAAATTCCTGGGTTTTTGATGTAGTGTGAATGGGGGACTCAGACTGAGACCTGGGAAATTCCTGGGTTTTTGGTGTAGTGTGAATGGGAAACTCAGACTGAGACCCAGGAAATTCCTGGCTTTTTGGTGTAGTGTGAATGGGGGACTCAGACTGAGCCCTGGGAAATTCCTGGCTTTTTGGTGTAGTGTGAATGGGGGACTCAGACTGAGACCTGGGAAATTCCCGGGTTTTTGGTGTAGTGTGAATGGGAAACTCAGACTGAGACCCAGGAAATTCCTGGCTTTTTGGTGTAGTGTGAATGGGGGACTCAGACTGAGACCTGGGAAATTCCTGGCTTTTGGTGTAGTGTGAATGGGGGACTCAGACTGAACCCGGGATATTCCCGGGTTTTTGGTGTAGTGTGAATGGGGGACTCAGACTGAGACCTGGGAAATTCCTGGGTTTTTGGTGTAGTGTGAATGGGAAACTCAGACTGAGACCCGGGAAATTCCTGGGTTTTGGTGTAGTGTGAATGGGGGACTCAGACTGAACCCTGGATATTCCCGGGTTTTTGGTGTAGTGTGAATGGGGGACTCAGACTGAGACCTGGGAAATTCCTGGGTTGATAGGCCTGGGTCGTAGCCGTGTATTTCCCAGGTCTTACGTATAAAAGTGGTATAACTGGAGTTCTTCTACACATGTGAAGCAAATCAGCGTATTAGTACACAATTACACATACACTGCTGGAGAATTGTGTATTCTTTATGGCCATTTTTTTTAGTTTTAATCAAGTCAAACTTGCATGTTCTCCAACCTTCAATTTGAAACCGTAACCCTATCAAACGTTATATATAAAAACTGTGCAAATGAACTGCACAAAAAATGGTAGTTTATTTTATTTAGACTTGTTTCTGTATCCATGTGCATGCTGTCACTTATAGGGGGTTATTCCGATTGATCGCTCACTAGCAACTTTTTGCAGCGCTGCGATCAGATAGTCGCCGCCTATGGGGGAGGGAGTGTATTTTTGCTTTGCAAGTGTGCGAGCGCCTTTGCAGCCGAGCGGTACAAAAACAGTTTGTGCAGTTTCTGAGTAGCTCTGGACTCACTCAGCCGCTGCGATCACTCCAGTCTTTTTGGTCCCGGAATTGACGTCAGACACCCGCCCTGCAAACGCTTGGACATGCCTGCGTTTTCCCAAACACTCCCAGAAAACAGTCAGTTGACACCCATAAACGCCCTCTTTCCGTCAGTCACCTTGCGATCGACTGTGCGAATAGAGTCTTCGTTAAATCCATCGCTCAGCACCGATCCTCTTTGTACCCGTACGACGTGCCTGCTCATTGCGATGCATGCGCAGTTTTGCAGTTTTAACCTGATTGCAGTGCTGCAAAAAGTTGCTTGCGAGTGATCAACTCAGAATGACCCCCATAGTGCCACAAGTAAGCATCATGAAATAGTACGTATTGATCCCTTCAAATTATTATAAGTATTGTCCTCTTAATCTATTTTTAAATCAATTTCGCCCTGAAAAAGATCATTAAAACTAATTGGGATCCCGTCATGTAAATAATAATTAATATGGAACCCATAATTAATAAATAACGAACGGTCTCATTATTTACAGATGTGTCCACTTACATCTTTGCTATTTTGCTCAATTTGGCACAACATGCAAAACACGGCTAAGCTCTTTTTCACGAGTACCGAGTGGATGGATTTTAACATTTTTGTTGGCCATAATAGAATATGTATAAAGTAACATATTAAAGAATGAAATTAAGAAAAATCACAAGGCATGGCTAAATCTCTGAGTATATGGCATGCAAAACCGTGCCACACAGTACATGGCGGGATATAGCAAAGATGTATGTGGACACACCTGTATATGTGATTTGTGTTTCCTCTTATTTATTTAACGTTAAGGCATACTTACCTACTTTTCTTCTCTCCTCTCCGGGAGATACTCGGAGAGGAGAAGCAGGTGGGTGGTGACGGAGGCGGGGCCGGGTCAATTACGTCATCAGGCCCCACCCACTTCACAAGCAAATACCGCGATTGGGCGGTATTTGCATATGGGCAGAGCTTCAATGACGCGATTAACATATAATCGCATCATTAAGCCCCGCCCCCTCCGCTTGGTCCCCGATTCAGCACTGTTTAGCTCCCCATTCAGCCCACTTTCCCAGTAAGTGGGCAGAATGCGGGAGGGGTGCCCACTCTTCCGGGGCTGCGGGGGACTACCCGAGAAACCGGGTGTCTCCCGCAGAATCCGGGAGAGTAGGCAAGTCTGCGTTAAGGTAGTAAATTTCTTTTCTCCTGCAGTTTATTGTAAACTGGATGTGGCTTACAGTAAGCACAGTATTTGCAAACCACCACATATCATAGGCAGCAGGGGTTTCAGCTTATAAACCTCATGTCTGTTGGGGCTAGGAAGTACTGTAGGAACCGCGTGCAATGTGAGGTTGTTTTAAAAGTGTACACAACACTGCACTTTGACGAATTTCCACAACATGATCTAATACCGTATATATTCTTTCAACCATTGTGTTAACTTAATTTACAGTTTGTTTGTTTATGTTTGCTTCATTAAAATGCAGTTTAAATCGGAAACCAATGTTATATATAATAGGCCCCAGCTCAATACCAACATCAAGATTGTTAATTAAAAACATTTTTGTTCCAGGAGCTCTTACATGTTTCCTGTATTGTGCATTGATTAGAAAAACCTTGAGCATATGTTTTATCTCACACTTTGGGGGGTTGCTAACTAGGGGAGTCCTCACAGCAGGGGAAATCTGTTCCAGGCAGAAAGTGAGTATTACTCCAGATGCTACAGCCATTAGCATGAAAAGTCGTCTGTACCGGATTTTATGTGTGTTTTATACTAGTTACCAGCCTGTCAAAACGACAGAACATCTTAACAATAATATCAGCGTCCGAATGGAGCAAAACTTGAATTGCTCCGTCGGACGCCATCTAGTGGCCGCCGGCGCACAAAACATTTGAATTTACCCTGTAGCGGTAAGGAGCAGTGTTAGCCTTTTATTCTATAGGATATATTTTATACTACTTACCAGTGCTTTTTTTGTAGAAAAATAGGTTCAGGAACTCCCGGGGGTAGGCAGCGGTGGGTGAAGCTCTCAGCAATGTGGGCGGAGCTACAGTGGAAGAATAAATAAAGTAAATAAATAAATAAAAAAGAATAAAGAATTTTCCTAGAAAAAATAAAGAATTTGCGTGCCAAGAAGGTGGTGTGGCCTTGCTGCAAGAGGCATGGCCTTGCAGGAAAATACTACACTATACCACAGTTTTGCAACCTGCACCACCAGACATTGGCCACCATAGGCAAAAAAAAATCCTGATTTATGCCCTTACATTATTTGCCATTTTTCTTCCTTATAGTAATGCCCATTACACAATATGACACACACCATAATGCCCATTGCACATGATGTCACACACTGTAATGCTCATTTCACATTATGCCACACACTGTGATGCCGATTACACAATAAACCATACACCATAATACCCATTTCATATTATGCCACACACTGTAGTGCCCATTACACAATATGCCATACACTTTAATGCCCATTATACATTATGCCACACACCGTAATGCTCATTACACATTATGAGGGACATGTATAAAGCAGTGATAAAAGTGTAGAAGTGAGCCAGTGAAGAAGTTGCCCATGGCAACCAATCAGCTGTTCTGTATATTCTATATATATTAGTATGCAAATTATAAAATGTTACGTCAATGTGATTGGTTGTCATGGGCAACTTCTCCACTGGCTCACTTCTCCACACTTTTCATGCTTCATACATTTACTCCTTAGCCCTGGAAGCCCAACATCGATTAAGATCGATTCTTAATAGATATGAAATTGACGGAGGTCGATTAAAAACAACCTTTAGTAAATATACCCTCAAGAGTCCAAACAAACGATCTTGTAACCTAGAGGTCTGTATCCTCTTTAGGAAATGCAATCCCCGATGTCCAGATGGCAGCTTTAGAACAATGGGGGTCATTCCGACCCGATTGCAATCTGCAATTTGTCGCAACGCAGCGATCAGGTCGGAACTGCGCATGTGCCGGCGTCGCAGTGCGCCGGAGCATGGCAGCTTTCGTTACCTAGCGATCACCTCTGAGACAGAGGCGGTCGCTAGGTGGGAGGGGGCTGAACGGTGTTTAGGGGGAGCGGTCCGGCCAACGGAGACGTGGCCGGACCGTTGGGGGGGGCGGGCCACAGCGGCTGCGTGACGTCTCACGCAGCCGCTGCAGCCAACGGGAGCGACAAGCAACTCCCGGCCAGCCGCAAGAGCTGCGCTGGCCGGGAGTTACTCCTCAAATACAAAGGCATCGCCTCTGTGCGATGCTTTTGTATTTGTGCGAGGGGGGGGGGGGCGCACTGACATGCGGGGCGGAGTAGCCCTGTGCTGGGCATACCCCCGCATGTCTGAGTTAACGATCGTAGCTGTGCTAAATTTAGCACAGCTACGATCAACTCGGAATGACCCCCAATATCCTACAGCTTACATACAGTAGGTGCAAATCCTGAAAGACAGAGACCAAAAGCGCCTCCTAGTGCAATATAATAGTGAGACTGTAAAATTTAATCCAGTAAATTCCCAAGTGCAAACGTACCGTTTATTAAGGCAAAACAATGCCTTATATGAGCCTTTTAGCATCCATGAAGTGCATCCCCATTTCATATGTATAAACCAACTTCTAGCCTCTATAACCACTCTTGGCTCCAAGGAATATGATGAACATAGAATAGCAGCATATGGGGGGTGATTCCGAGTTGTTCGCTCACTAGCTGCTTTTAGCAGCATTGCACACGCATTGCACACGCTAGGCCGCCGCCCTCTGGGAGTGTATCTTAGCTTAGCAAAAGTGCGAACGAAAGATTAGCAGAATAGCGAATAGAAATTTCTTAGCAGTTTCTGAGTAGCTCCAGACTTACTCTGCCACTGCGACCAGCTCAGTCCTTTTCGTTCCTGGTTTGACGTCACAAACACACCCAGCGTTTGCCCAACCACTCCCCCGTTTCTCCAGCCACTCCTGCGTTTTGCAACTCGAACGCCTGCGTTTTTCCGCACACTCCCATAAAACGGCCAGTTTCCGCACAGAAACACCCACTTCCTGTCAATCACACTACGATCAGCACAGCGATGAAAAAGCTTTGTTATGCCGTGAGTAAAATACCTAACTTTTGTGTAAAATAACTAAGCGCATGCGCTCTGCGAACCTTGCGCATGCGCAGTAAGCGACTAATCGCAGTATAGCGAAAATCGGCAACGAGCGAACAACTCGGAATGACCCCCATGGTGTAGTACGTTTAAACCATATTTATTGCATACATAATTAAGGTACATTCAGAACATTCAGTGCAGCTTATCAGAGTAACAGGAGCAGAGCAGCAAATCAAGATGGAGTCTTCCAATAGGAGGACAAAGGTGTATAGATTCAAATACATTTTGTTTGAATGCCTGGTTGCTCATTAGCATACAAATTCATTGCTTGAACTCTTCTTTTTGTGTCAAAACATTTTTTTCAAGTCTGTGTTTATTACCAATGGCATCAATTATGTCAACAGCTTTTCTGTTTATGAGGAAAACTTTGCAATTAGCATGTTATCTAATCAGCAAAGAAAATGTGTACAGCTGTAAAAGGGCATAATTTAAACTGACTTATTTTTCTTTTAATTATTAATACCACATGTAGACCTGCACAATTAGAGTGTGTATTTATATTTAGCACTTCAGGTTTAATTTATTTCTTTTATTGAGTAACACTTGAGAGCTTATCGTTGTCAGTAGTTGTCACCCTTACTGTTCAAGTAAACCATTCAGATGCACCGTAGTTCTGTTACCCTTGTAAAACCTGACGCCTCAGATTAAATATATAACAAATATGTTACAGCTGTGGTTATAGAGTTACATTATATAGAACATCTTCTCTCTGCTTCATTCCAGAAAGCTACAGTCTCCTTTCTATCTCCTAATGGACTCTAATAAGTAACAAAAACCTAACATTTCAGTCTCATAAACTACTGTAACATATCTGATTCTGGTCATGGGTGTGCATTCAATCCGTACAGTGGATTTCTGCGGAGCAGACCAGCTCTGCAGGGGCATATAGAGAAGCAGCTGTTTCCCAACATAGTATACCTACTGTACAGTGGTGATAGACAGCATTACTGTAGGACAGATATTCAGGCTTTGTGTCTACTTGGCTTACATATAGACAACAACAAAAATTTCCCTTGATGCACAAGGTTTAAAAAGTGAGCACATGTAATGTACACTTTATACACATTATGCCATGTTAGAGTCCCTTACACACGTTACACCACAGTAGAGCAGAGCCCCTTATATACATTACACCATGTAGAGCTCCTTATACACGTTACTCCAGGTAGAGCCCCTTTTATACACGTTACGCCAGATAGAGCCCCTTTTATACACGTTACACCAGGTAGAGCCCCTTATACACGTTACACCAGGTAGAGTCCCTTTCATACACCTTACACCAGACAAAGCCCCTTTATACACGTTATACCAGCAAAGCCCCTTATATACATTACACCATGTAGAGCTCCTTATACACGTTACTCCAGGTAGAGCCCCTTTTATACACGTTACGCCAGGTAGAGCCCCTTTTATACACGTTACACCAGGTAGAGCCCCTTATACACGTTACACTAGGTAGAGCCCCTTTCATACACCTTACACCAGACAATGCCCCTTTATACACGTTATATCAGGTAGAACCCCTTATACACGTTATGCCAGGTTGAGCCCCTTATACACGTTACACCAGGTAGAGACCCTTACACACATTACACACCAGGTAGAGCCCTTTTCTACAAAGAGTGAGAGAAAAGAAAGTGTGTGTGTGTGTGTGTGTGTGTGTGTGTATGTCCGGTCCGCCTCGTTGTCTGTGTCCCTGTCATTCACTGCACATCAGCTCTGGGTCCCGCCTGCCGAGGCATTAGGGCTAAGTGAGCAGCGGATGGGCACAGTCAAATTAGATGGCAGGATGACTGCGGCTGCACACTCAGGCCGCAGTCATCAACCGTCCTGCTTGCTCGCCCCTAAAACCACCACTGATTATAGTAAAGCTGTAGGTTTAAAGAAATAAAATCTTAAAAAATGATAAGTATCTCCAGTGTACCACAAGTAACAATAATTTATTAAAAGAGCAGCTAAAAACAATATACTATTACAGATAAATCCAATACTGACTTTCTTGGAGCGGGTCTGGGACTCAGGGTCGACAACAAAAAGGTCGACACACCTTATGTCGACGCCAATTAGTCGACACACCTTAGGTCGACATGGACAAAAGGTCGACATGGAGAAAAGGTCGACATGGAGAAAAGGTTGGAGCAGCAAAAGATTGTATAATGATGTTATCCAATAGGAAATACGTATGATTAAAAGTAAAAAGGTGTAAAAGCAGTAGTCAGTGAAAGTGTTCTTATGTAACTCTGCGCCAGTGCCATTTCTAGCGGCAGACGAGCTGTGTGATCGCACAGGGCGCTCGCCACAGCACTTGCTGGGTCCTATCCTGTTCCCCATGCTCCCGCCGATATTACTTTGCTCAGGAAAGAGAGTTTTGTGAAATAACTCGGTTGCGTTTTGATGTCGACCTTTGTTGACCTTTTGACCCTGTAGACATTTTGACTGTCGGCCTTTTGACCCTGTCAACCTTTTTGTCTGTCAAGCTAATGGCTGTCTATCTTTTTAATGTCTATATTCTGTATCTGAACCAGTACTTTGCTGGTAAGTATTCTCGGGAGTAAGCTGGAGCAGTGACATATGTAGAAGGGGTCTAAGTTGTGCAGTGAACACGGACACCCATTTCTTGAAAACTTACCTTTGTACAGAGTCCCACAGTGGCAGCCCTGCAAAACTACCGGGAAAATAGCACAGCGGCCATTTTCCCAACATTTTGCGCATGTACAGTAGGAAAAGCATCGGGGAAAATGGGTGCCGCACCCTTTCCCTGGAGTCCTGCGCATGCACAGTAGACTCTGGCAGCTCCAATATCTACTACTAGTGCTTGGTGTGATGCACTTCCAGCTAGAGGGGAGGGTTTCCAGACAGAGACTGCAAGCGGCCCTTCCTCTTTTGATAAGCCCCTACGATGGAGTATAAAGTGCTGCCAAATCGATTCGGTATCATTAAAACCAGTGTCACAGGTGTTTACTGATATGTTTCTGCGCTGATTGCACTTTCTCAAATGTAGTGAGCAGCCAATAGTAGGGGTTGGGCATTCCTGAGGATATCTCATCACTGCTGCTAGGGAGAGCCTGGGTAAGAGCAGGCTAGTAGACAATCCTGTTAGGGCCAGTGTCTGTCGCAAGGGGAGAGAAGGGAAGTCGCGGCCCCTTGAACTCAGGCTGCAGGAAGATTTATCTAACAGGATAATCTTTCTGTACTCAGGCTGGGATGCAGAGGAGAGTGCAGCAGCCATTCAAGGGGGAAGAAGGACCGGCTGGGTAAGCTATGCCCGACTGCAAGTCTAACACAGTTGAATCAGATGTGACTGACAATGCCAAGCAAGTGGTAATGAGACCATCCCAGAAGCACACCCCATCCACATTCCCCTCAGCCTTTTTCCCTCCTCATTTACAGAGCTCCTTACTCCGCCTTGTTTGTTCTACTTGTTTTGTTTAAAATAAAATGAAGAAGAATTAGATCATTTATATTAATTATTTGACGTGATTTTAATTACTACCATATTGTCTTGTCTCAGATATGTGTAATAATAATAACTGCATGTTATGTGACTGATTTATTCTAAACTGTGATGATCTTCAATAGAAATAGATCATAGAATCATATGCAGCATTTCATACATTGCAATGACAAATACTCTATTCGAGCCTTACTTTGGAACACCTGAGTCATCACAGAACTAACGAATGACACAAGTTGTATGTGTAAACTTTGTTTCTTATGGAAGTACATTTGTCACCACAATCACACTGCATAATTTTGACAAGAGCCATTCATAACTCTTCAGTACTGTCTGACAACTAGAATAATTTCACTATCTAACTCTTAAGGGTAAATTTATCAATTACTGTTGTTTTGGAGATCTTGTAATGGCTGCGCACACACACACACACACACACACACACACACACACACACACACACACACACACACACACACACACACACACACACACACACACACACACACACACACACACACACACACACACACACACACACACACACACACTCTCTCTCTACCTTACCTGCACTATAAGGCTGGCTACTACCTTCTAATAGTTGCTATGACTTGCACAGGGGCGCAGCCAGAACTTAATGGGCCCCATAGCAACATTTTGAAGGGCCCCTGTCCTGTTAATTTTATGCCCCATAATAATGCTCTAGTTCATTTTCTGAACCACAGTAGTGCCTTACTTAATGTTATGTCCCATAGTAGTGTGCTAGTATATTTTATGAACCACAGTAGTGCTCTAATTCACATTATGTCACATTGAAGGGCTGCCTGTACATATTATGCAAGACAGTATCCCCAATTCAAATTATGATAAAGTTCATATTATGCCACACTATAGTGCCTTCACTTTATAGTGTGCCACATTACAGTGCTTTAGTTTATATTATGTAACAGTATAATGCACTCCAGCTCATTTTATACCACATTACAATGAGCAGGTCCAGGGGACCTATATAAATAGATATATTGTAGCCCCCAAGGTAAAAGTTTGCAAGTGCCCCTATGCATCTACCAACAGTGAAAAATCTATACAGTGCAACATATTTAATTTTGACAGGGAAGGTGGGCCCCTCTCAGGTCTGGGCCCCATAGCAGCTGCACTACCTGCACCTATGGTAGCTACGCCCTTGGACTTGCAGGAGTTAGTAGTTGAAGAGTGACTCACACTGCATGATTCTTTTAGCAGTGATCTGCCCTACCCTTGTCTGATACTTCTACTGCCGAGTCTGGGGTGGGGTGGCAGGGTCAGACTGGCCTGTCGGGGAGCCAGGTGAATAACCAGTGCTTTGGAGCTCCGCCCACTACCATAGGGTGCAGGACCATGCAGGGGTAGGCTGGTCCCTATACTATGTCCATACTACATGGGTCATCTTACAGCTGTACAGCAGCTGCTTTGTGCAGAAACAGGAAACTTTGTTCTCACATTGTCCGCTCAGCATGGTTGTAACTAGGGTGGTGCGGCCGATGCCGCCACACAAAGCACATGATGCTCTTGGGTTGGAGCCAGCCGTCGCTGCAATGTACATTTGCAGAGAAACTGCTTGGATGTTGTTACTAGCACTCACTATCTCCCCTTCTCAGCACTGGAAGCTCCGTCTTACAGCTCACACAGCAGTGTGTGTATAGAGCGTGGAGTAGCTGTTGGGTGGCACAGTAGTAAAGGCAGCATGATGCCTCTGGTTTAAAGTTGGGGAGGCAGGGAGACAAATGACCAGGATCAGTAGTGAGTTACAGTGTACAATTGGTGGGCACATCCTCTTAGGTACCTGTATACTTGATGATGGTCAGTAACTGAGTTAAGCCAGGTAGAGCCCCTTATACACGTTACACTAGGTACCATTGCTATATTTACCCATTTTTGTACACGCTTGGCTAAACTGGGCCAATAAAAGCCCACAATTTGTGTAGTATTCAAAATTTAAAATCTGGTATTTTAAGAGGCGTGTGATGGCATATTATATTAAAATGCATATTTTCCATAATGTATGCAAATAGTGTATAATCCACTAATAGCTTATCATACACTAAGGGGTATATTTACTAAAGTGCAGGTTTTTAGAAGCAGAAATATTGCCCATAGCAACCAATGAGAATCTAGTTTTTATCTCCTAGAAGGTGCTAGGTATTTTATTACTTTTTCCATGCTGCACTATAGATCCCAGTTGGCCCTGTATAGAAGCATATGCAGACCAACTCAGGGCTAGTTGGTACTATGGCTAGTTGGCACCTCTGCCACCAGCCCTGGCAGGCATGAAGTAGTGCTGGTATTGACAATTTCTAGGGTATACAGCCCCCCCCCCCCCCCAAGGGTGTTTTGAGGAGAGGGTCTGTGTGTAGCCTCCGTTCGGGAATCTGAGGCGAATAATATTATGCCATAACCTTTGTGGAATGGACAAGCCTTTCCAGTTGATGACCACACCTACCTAATGGGCGGTAAACAAACAGTGCGAGTTAGATTTTGCATAAAAGGGTAAAACAATCATGAGCATACTGAATCTGAATTTATAAACAATTATATGTGGAGAGTGTGTCAATGATCATGTCTCTGGTCTACATTTCTGCATATTATGGTTCTGTAGCTCCTCCTACCTCATGCCTCTCCTCTACACACTTCACCACTGACCATACATTGGTCTTCCAAAAGGTTTTCCACCTCTGCCATATTGCCATAGACAGGTTTGCAAAGAGGGATGGGTAATATTTAATAAGTTTCCTAGACCTTAAGGGGACAATGGTTTTCAGCATTCAATGGGGGGAACTCAATTGCTTTTCCCCACGGCCGCCACTAGATTGCGCCCGATGGAGCAATTCAATTGTTGCTCTATTTGGACACGATTAGCCACGTGGTGACACATTGCAGCTCGCAGCCCACTGCATTGGCTAGCAGAAATGTGTGAAAAGTGACCTGTCTGGGCGCCCAAACAGCACTTTTCGCGTCTCACCCCAGCACTATGGTTGGGTTTAGCCATTTGTACACCATCCAAAAAAGTGATCAATTTGCTGCTTTATAAATTTATCTATTAGTCTGTATGTTCCCTAATAAACATAATTATACTGGCCTAGGGTAATGCAGCACTTTCCTGAATCACACGGTCACACAAGCAGTCCCCGCCTCCTGCAAGATAAGTACTGAATTACTGAAATTTTTGCTACTGTAGAATTCTAGTGTCATGCAGTGTAGGGACCGGCGGTATCAGTGGCTTACCATGTATTTGCAAATGCATGCAACAAATATCTCTGAATTTCTATTATCATATACTTTTTCAAGTATTGTTGCAAGTTCTATTTGGTGTGCTGGGGGACACCTGGAGGGACAACCCCTCTTTCTGTTTTCTGTTTGGTATGACCCTTCCCTTCACACACCTGAAAAGTGCTGCCAGATTGATTTGAAGAGCTTCCACTGTGTTTGCTGTTCTAGGATTCAAATGATCTGTTTGGCTATAAAATGACACTACCGACGTCAGAACTAGAGATAAGAGATGCAGTACATGGATGTGCAGAAATGAGGATTGATGACTTTTGTCACACCCACATTTAAATGATTACTTTTATCTTTATTCAGACCAGGACATGAAGTTTAGTTTAATTTTTTTTGTTATATTCAAAACTAATGAATGTCTGACCCAGAGGCATTTTATAGAGGAGGAATCCTGTGTGCAATCTCGTGTCGCCCCAGCCCCAATCCTTTTTTGTGTTGAGTCTCCTATGCATGCACATATCTCTGGGAAAATGGTGCTGGCTCCATTTTTCCTTGTGGTTTCTCTACTCCTTATAAACATTCCCCCAGAAAATTATTTTCCCAGTAGCGGCTGCAAGGTAATTATATTCAGTGGAGACAAGGTGTGCAGTGTGGAGACAAGGTGTGGGGTGTGGAGAAGAGGAGTGCGGTGTGGAGACAAGGTGTGGGGTGTGGAGAAGAGGAGTGCGGTGTGAAGACAAGGTGTGGGGTGTGGAGAAGAGGAGTGCGGTGTGGAGACAAGGTGTGCAGTGTGGAGAAGAGGAGTGCGTGGTGCAGACAAGGTGTGCGGTGTGGAGACAAGGTGTGCAGTGTGGAGAAGAGGAGTGCGGGGTGCAGACAAGGTTTGCGGTGTGGAGAGAAGGGGGGTCATTCCGAGTTGATCGCATGTAGCAACTTTTTGCTGCCCGTGCGATCTAGACGCCGCCTATGGTTAAGGGCTTTTTCTATAGCAAGGCTGCGAATGCTTGTGCAACCCTGCTATGCAAAAAAAGTTTTGTGCAGAAGTAAACTAGTGTAAGACTTACTTACCCTGTGCGTTCGATCCAGCGATGCAGGTCCCGGAATTGATGTCAGACATCTGGTCTCCAAACGCCTGGACACGCCTGCATTCGCCGCACCACTCCCAGAAAATGGTGAGTTGCCGCCCCGGAATGCCTTCCTCCTGTCAATCTTCTTGCGGTCGCCGCTGTGACCGCTTTCTTCATTCACAGCGTCGCTGCCATCGCCGGTCAACGACGCGCCTGCGCAATGTGGACACCACGCATGCGCATTTCCAACCCGATCGCATGGCTGCGAAGAAGTGCAGCGTGCGATCGGGTTGGAATGACCTCCAAGGTGTGGGGTGTGGAGAAGAGGACTGCGGGGTGGAGACAAGGTGTGCGGTGTGGACACAAGGTGTGGGGTGTGGAGAAGAGGAGTGCGGTGTGGTGACAAGGTTTGCGGTGTGGGCCCCCTTGGCTCAGGAGCCTGTGTGCTCCACATATCCTGCACTAGTGTATCTGACATGGGATGTAGACAAAATGTCAACAATAGCAAATGTTGACTGTTATGATGTCGGTAGTGTTAAAATGTTGACATGCATGTCAATATTCTCAGAACTGCAGTTAGGGTTAGACTGCAGGGGTGGGGTTAGGGTTAAGCCCTAGAAGGAGGGTTAGGGATTAGGGTTATAGATACTGGAGAAATACCAAAACTCAGGAGGATCAGAGGTCTGACCGGGAAGTGTTGGTCACATGACCCCCTGGAAAATGTCAACATTCTAACATGTCAACATTTCATCACTGCTTATATGATGACTGTTGACATTATGAAAAAACAAAAATATATATTTTGTGTGCTCACAGGTACCAGGGGAAACACCAGAATTTTTCTGATGTTCCCACGTGTACCAGTGAGTGAACAAAAATCCAGGCGCAACAGTTAGTGGTTAGATCACCAATTCATCAATAAATGGCTAAGAATTATACTAATCACCAGGCAATTATACAAGCTGCTCCCACTTAATAGCCTAGGGTTAAACTATAGTCAATATACAAACATAAGGTACTTAATAGAGAGCGCTTAAATTCCAATCACATTTATTAGATATATTAAAAAGTAAATATAGATAAAAATAATCACATTTATATACATAAATTATGCATGTATGGCACTTAAAAAAGCTGAAAGACACCTCAATTGATACTGAAACTGTATGGCTAAAAAATATTCTTAAAGTTCATAAATGTATAGGCAGTCCATAGCCATATATTATGTATCTCAGTAGGCTAGTTTGGCCAGAATTACTTGATATCCAGTTATTTATATATCATAGGAATTCTTTGTGTATAAGGATATATACACTGACTATAGCAAATTTGCTGTTATTGAGAGTCCAGATATTTAAATGGATAAAAAAGCTGCAGTCATTAGATCCAAAATCTACTTTCAAAAAAGAGGTGGACTGCAATAAATTTTTTAATTATTCTAGCTGTCACCATTTACCATGGCTTAGAAACATACCAAAAAGCCAATATAATAGACACAGACGCAATTGTACAGATATTGCAGAATATGATCGACAAGCTCGTGATCTCACCCTTGCACTTATAGAACAAAACTATCCTGAGAATTTGTTGAATGAAGCAAGGGAACAGAGGCGTAACTAGGGTTTTTTGAGCCCACGGCAAGATGTAAAATGGCGCCCCCCCCCCCCCCTCCCCCACAAAAAGAGTCATGTGTGCGCGCCGAAGAATGGGTGTGGCCACACATCAGAAGGGGTGTGGCCACGCTCCAGAAGGGGTGTGGACACTGAAAATGGCCCACAGTGGCAGTTACATTGCCCCACAGTGCCAGATACAATGCCCCACAGTGCCGGATACATGCCCCGCAGTGCCGGATACATGCCCCACAGTGCCAGTTACATTGCCCCACAGTGCCAGTTACATTGCCCCACTGTGCCAATTACATTGCCCCACAGTGCCAATTACATTGCCCCACAGTGCCAGATACAATGCCCCACAGTGCCGGATACATGCCCCACAGTGCCAGTTACATTGCCCCACTGTGCCAGATACATGCCCCACAGTGCCAGTTACATTGCCCCACTGTGCCAGATACATGCCCCACTGCCCCACTGTGTCAGATACATGCCCCACAGTGCCAGTTACATTGCCCCACTGTGCCAGATACATGCCCCACAGTGCCAGTTGCATTGCCCCACTGTGTCAGATACATGCCCCACAGTGCCAGTTACATTGCCCCACAGTGCCAGATACATGCCCCACAGTGCCAGGCCCCACTCAGTGCCAGTTACATGCCCCATTTGGTGCCAGATACATGCCCCACTGTGCCTGCCCCCCCCCCCCCCCGTTCATTCACCGGCCGCTTATGTGAGGGGAGGAGAGCGCAGCGCCTCTCCTCCTTCCCCTCACCGCCTCTCCTTCCCCTCACCGCTCCGTCCAGGTCTCCCGTCCCGTCTCCGGCGGCTGTGTCTGGCGCCGGTTCGCTAGCCAGTCAGAGCTCGCGGACCAGCAGCCAATCAGGAGCCGGTCTGCAAGCTCTGATTGGCTAACGCCGGAGACCGGACACAGCAGCTGGTCAGCGCTGCTAGTGCTGGCAGCGGCGGTGAGGGGAGGGAGAGACGCTGCGCTCTCCTCCCCTCACATTTAGGGTTGATGGGGGCGAGTGGGGCATGATGCCCTGGCCGCCGGTGGCGCCCCCCTCTCCTGGGCCTGCCAAGGCGCCCAGGGCACGTGCCCCACTCGCCCTACCCTAGATACGCCTCTGCAAGGGAACAAGCTAGAGAGAGAGACCGAAAATCACTGTTGACCGTTAACAACATTAATCCCATTCCTCCTCAGGAAAATATTGAGCTTAGATTTATAACTAAGGGGTACATTTACTAAGCAGTGATAAGAGTGGAGAAGTGAGCCAGTGGAGAAATTTCCCCATCAACCAATCAGCAGCTCTGTATCATTTTATAGTATGCAAATTATAGATGTTACTTCAGTGCTGATTGGTTGATGGGGCAACTTCTCCACTGGCACACCTCTCCGCTCTTATCACTGCTTAGTAAATGTCCCCCTAAATATAATTCCAGCTCAAGAGAAATCAAATCCTTGATTAAGAAAAATATGTCCGTCTTGAAGGCAGATAAACTATTAGTACCGCTATTAGAAGTAGAACCGCAGATTGTTTTCAAAAAAACGAGAAACCTGCAGAGTTATCTTACCCCCAGCCATTATGTGGGTACATCTCAAGCAGTAAAAACAGACAAGACATGGCTTAACCATATTCCTCTGAAAAATGGCTGCTTTAGATGCGGTCGTGTAAAATGTATAACATGTAAACATATAATACATAATAGCACACACTTTCGCTCGACAACCTATAACACTGTATTTGAGATTAAGGGACATATTGATTGTAACGCCACATACGTGATCTATTTGATCACATGTAGATATGGCGTGCAATATGTGGGTCGTACCACTAGAAAACTTAACATCAGGTTCCTAGAGCACAGACGAAATATATTGAAGGGTACAAGAACACACAGTCTATCAGCACATATGAAAAATAAGCATCAGGGTAGTCTGGATGGTCTAGAGCTACAGGGGATTGAACATATACCAATAACAGCCAGAGGAGGTGATAGATATAATAGATTAAGTAGAAGAGAGGCATTTTGGATTTTCTCTCTAGGCTCTCTATCTCCGCTAGGTCTAAACGATAACATAGAAATGAACAACATATGAAGTCAAAACACAATATATGGCTATGGACTGCCTATACATTTATGAACTTTAAGAATATTTTGGAGCCATACAGTTTATCAGTATCAATTGAGGTGTCTTTCAGCTTTTTTAAGTGCCATACATGCATAATTTATGTATATAAATGTGATTATTTTTATCTATATTTACTTTTTAATATATCTAATAAATGTGATTGGAATTTAAGCGCTCTCTATTAAGTACCTTATGTTGACATTATGGCTGTCCAAAATTCGTACCCAACCTGTCTGACACACAGGGCTGGCACAACACACTCAGCAGAGTATGCAAAGCTGGGAGGCCCAGCTCTGCTACCCTGCTGCTGACTATTGGTGTTACCAGCTGACACTCTGACTGTCAAACTATCTGACAGGCAGCAACGTCGGCAGCTTGTAGCACCCTCTCACCCCCCTGTGAAGGGTTCACTATGGTATGCCGGCGGTCGGGCTCCCGGCGACCAGCATATCGGCGCCGGGAGCCCGACCGCCGGCTTACCGACAGTGTGGCGAGCGCAAATGAGCCCCTTGCGGGCTCGCTGCGCTCGCCACGCTGTTTTATTCTCCCTCCAGGGGGGTCGTGGACCCTCACGAGGGAGAATAAGTGTCGGTATGCCGGCTGTCGGAATCCCGGCGCCGGTATACTGTGCGCCGAGATCCCGTCAATCGGCATACTGAAGACCACCCCCTGTGAAAGCATCAGTGATCAGGGCCTGAAAAGTGGGCTGAGCTACATGGGACTGAGTGAGCAGGGCTGCTGTATGTCAGAGGGAGAGGAGGACCTGCTACAGATCCAGCTAGACAGACATTGGGGCCCATATATCAATGAGTGATAAAACTCATACCCTCCAGCTGTACCTTTTGTTAATGGTCTGTACCGATTTTTGGCTCTCCAAACTTCCATTGAAAGTATAGGAAAAGGGCCCTTTAGCCATGACTATGCCCCTTTTCGGATTTTATACTGATTTTTATGTGCAAAATGTTGGAGGGTGTGAAAACTCTTTGTCAGTGATAAAATGTGAAGCACCATTCAACGTATGCAACAAGTTTTATGATCCACAACGAGTATTATCACGCGTTGGAAAATGAGCCACTTTGGAAAGTGGTAGGAAACAGGGTGAGAGTGTGTGAGTGTGTGTGTGTTTGTAGCATGTTAGCTCAGTGAAGGAAGACGTGGGGGATTGAGGTGCTGTGTGGGAGAAATTAATTTGGGTGATTAATTTAGACATGAACGGTTCTGAGACATTAGGGGAGCAGTAGGAGGGTAATGAGCTGGCTGGGGAGGGGGAGCAGTAAGGTATGATGACAGCAGTGAGCTGTAATGGGGCAGTAAGGTGTGAGGTTGAGCAGTGAGGTATGATGAGAGCAGTGACATGTAAGGGGGAGCAGTGAGGTGTGAAGCTGGCAGTGATATATGATGAGAGCAGTGAGGTGTGACGCTGGCAGTGAGGTATGATGAGAGCAGTGAGGTGTAACGGTGACAGTGAGGTACGATGAGAGCAGTGTGGTGAGGGCAGTGATGTGTGAGAGGGAGCAGTGAGGTATGATGAGAGCAGTGAGGTGTGACGCTGGTAGTGAGGTATGATGAGAGCAGTTAGGTGTGACGGTGACAGCGAGGTACGATGAGAGCAGTGTGGTGAGGGCAGTGATGTGTGAGAGGGAGCAGTGAGGTACAATGACAGCAGTGAGGTGGGACGCTGGTAGTGAGGTATGATGAGAACAGTGAGGTCTGAGGGGGAGCAGTGTGGTATGATAAGAGCAGTAATGTGTAAGGGGGAGCAGTGAGGTATGATGAGAGCAGTGAGGTGTGACGCTGTCTGTTAGGTATAATGAGAGCAGTGAGGTCTGAGGGGGAGCAGTGAGGTATGATGAGAGCTGTGATGTGTGAGGGGGAGCAGTGATGTATGATGAGAACAGTGAGCTGTGATGGGGCAGTGAGGTGTGAGGTTGAGCAGTGAGGTATGATGAGAGCAGTGACATGTAAGGGGGAGCAGTGAGGTGTGAAGCTGGCAGTGATATATGATGAGAGCAGTGAGGTGTGACGCTGGTAGTGAGGTATGATGAGAGCAGTGAGGTGTGACGGTGACAGCGAGGTATGATGAGAGCAGTGTGGTGAGGGCAGTGATGTGTGAGAGGGAGCAGTGAGGTATGATGAGAGCAGTGAGGTGTGACGCTGGTAGTGAGGTATGATGAGAAAAGTGAGGTCTGAGGGGGAGCAGTGAGGTATGATGAGAGCAGTGATGTGTAAGGGGGAGCAGTGAGGTATGATGAGAGCAGTGAGGTGTGACGCTGTCAGTTAGTTATGAAGAGAGCAGTGATGTGTGAGAGGGGCAGTAAGGTATGATGAGAGCAGTGAGGTATGAAGATAGCAGTGATGTGTAAGGGGGAGCAGTGAGGTGTGATGAGAGCAGTGATGTGTAAGGGGGAGCAGTGAGGTATGGTGAGAGCAGTGAGGTGTGACGCTGGCAGTAAGATATTATGCGAGCAGTGAGGTGTGACGCAGGCAGTAAGGTATGATGAGAGCAGTGAGGTATGAAGATAGCAGTGATGTGTAAGGGGGAGCAGTGAGGTATGATGAGAGCAGTGATGTGTGAGGGGGAGCAGTAATGTATGATGAGAACAGTGAGCTGTGATGGGTCAGTGAGGTGTGAGGTTGAGCAGTGAGGTATGATGAGAGCAGTGACATGTAAGGGGGAGCAGTGAGGTGTGAAGCTGGCAGTGATATATGATGAGAGCAGTGAGGTGTGACGCTGGCAGTGAGGTATGATGAGAGCAGTGAGGTGTGACGGTGACAGCGAAGTATGATGAGAGCAGTGTGGTGAGGGCAGTGATGTGTGAGAGGGAGCAGTGAGGTATGATGAGAGCAGTGAGGTGTGACGCTGGTAGTGAGGTATGATGAGAAAAGTGAGGTCTGAGGGGGAGCAGTGAGGTATGATGAGAGCAGTGATGTGTAAGGGGGAGCAGTGAGGTATGATGAGAGCAGTGAGGTGTGACGGCAGTAAGATATTATGCGAGCAGTGAGGTGTGACGCTGGCAGTAAGGTATGATGAGAGCAGTGAGGTATGAAGATAGCAGTGATGTATAAGGGGGAGCAGTGAGGTATGATGAGAGCAGTGAGGTGTGACGCTGGCAGTAAGATATTATGCGAGCAGTGAGGTGTGACGCTAGCAGTGAGGAAGGGTGCAAATTAATAGTTTGCAAGGGGGCGCCGAACACCCTAGTACCGGCCCTGTTGATGCAGCCCAAACCAACCAAACTCTAACAGCCCTGCTGTTGTTATCCTAAGGTGAAATCTCCCTGTATATGGCCTCACCTTCTTTAGTGACAAATGTTCTAGTGTGACTTGATATTATCCATTTTCGAATTTTAACCATTAATATAAATAGCCATTTAATTTGTTTTCTTTTGTCTTGTATGTTCTACCCAGGTTGAATGTTCTTTCAGTATATCTATTGTGTAATCATTTAAGCTCAGTCACTGTGTTATGAATGTACCGGCCACTTCGTATTGACATTGTCAATTCTACGAAAGACTTCAGGTTTGTCATTTACTATTCCCGCAGGAGTCCTTCGATCGAATTCACTGGGTATAAATTATTCATTGTATTTTTGTCGCTTGTGATGGTATCTCTCTGTCATGCTTGCTTTTGTGTATACAGTTTTCAATATTTATGAGAGCAGTTAATCCAACAACACCAGATCCTAATTGGTTAAATTAATGTTAACCCTTTCATGTGTTTTTAAAAACAAGTTCAAATTTAAACTCCCTTTCATCTGCAAACTCCCCGGGTCCTTTTCATTTTTATATGTTTTATATTATTTGTTTTTATCGATTTTTTTTGTTTTTTTGTTAAGCGATTTAATTATATTTTTTAAATGCAGTAAAAGTGACATTGAGACAGAACAAAAAAAATAAAAATAAATAAAAAATAGAAAAACATCACAATAACTTCCAATCCCGGGATTTCAGGATCAGTGTTTGCGGTATGTATTTATTATTTATTTATTGTGTATGTCGAGCAGCGCTGAGCACCTGCAGCACTCGCTCAAATGCTGTGTGTGGCGTGACATAACGTCAGAGATTACGATGTGCAGCCTCATGCTGGTCTGTAGTGTCTCACAGGGTCACACACAGCAGCTCGGGCAGCCATGGAGAGAGGAGCAAAGCGCACAAGTGGGGAGGAAGTCTGACTCATGGTCAGTGCTCGAGGGAAATAGGGGGAGGGGTTTGAGAGAGATATAAGGTGGGGGGGGGACTTATTCACTTATACAATCATTACGTTCAATAACCTGTGCCATCTCTACTTTCTGCAGTTCACTTAGTAAGTACCATGACATAACCTCTGCCATTACATATCCCCAGTTACCAAACGTTTGGCTCTGCTGGTGCTAGCTACATGTGACAAACAGCATCATTGCCATTATCTAATTCTCTTGCATACTGTCAAGCAGGGACAGGTTGGGGCTGTTGGCCCTGATTCCGAGTTGTTCGCTCGGTAAAAATCTTCGCATCGCAGCGATTTTCCGCTTAATGCGCATGCGCAATGTCCGCACTGCGACTGCGCAAAGTAAATTTGCTATGCAGTTAGGAATTTTACTCACGGCTTTTTCATCGTTCTGTCGATCGTAATGTGATTGACAGGAAATGGGTGTTACTGGGCGGAAACAGGCTGTTTTATGGGCGTGTGGGAAAAAACGCTACCGTTTCCGGAAAAAACGCAGGAGTGGCCGGAGAAACGGAGGAGTGTCTGGGCGAACGCTGGGTGTGTTTGTGACGTCAAACCAGGAATGACAAGCACTGAACTGATCGCATATGCCGAGTAAGTCTGAAGCTACTCAGAAACTGCTACGAGGTGTGTAATCGCAATATTGCGAATACATCGTTCGCAATTTTAAGATGCTAAGATTCACTCCCAGTAGGCGGCGGCTTAGCATGAGCAAATCTGCTAAAATCCGCTTGCGAGCGAACAACTCGGAATGACCTCCGTTATACAGCCCTGGCATGTTTTTGTGTGCACCTGACCGAAAAGAGGCAGACCGTGAGCAGGGCAGTAGAGAGCCTGGCCGGGCCCAGGTACGTTTCAATGGGTGTGAACTAATCAGAGGAGGCATGGTTATGAGCCCATCAAATAAAATACAGAACAAAATAGTGTTTTAAGCGCCTCCCTGGCCAGGCCACACTGCAGCCCAGCACACAGCAGCGTGTGTTGAGCTGAGGAGAAGAGCTGCAGCTGCCAGGTAAGGGGGGAGGGGACACCTGGGCCTCTTCTGGGCCCTTCCATCAGACCTGGGCCCAGTTAAATTGTACCCTTCTCCACCTCTCGGCACCACTGGTCGTGAGTCACAGAACTCTGGCCTCACCCACAGTGCCTTAACTAGACATTTTAGCGCTGTGTGCAAGAGCATGAGCGCACCCCCTATATAAAATGGTGTCAGTGCGTGCTGTAGGCAGGCAGAGTCCCCCTTTTTACACATTACGCAGGCAGAGTCCCCCTATTTTACACATTAGGCAGGCAGAGTCCCCCTTTTTACACATTATGCAGTCAGAGCCCCCCCTTTTTACACATTAGGCAGGCAGAGTCCCCATTTTTACACATTAGGCAGGCAGAGTCCCCCTATTTTACACATTAGGCAGACAGAGTCCCCCTTTTTCTACATTAGACAGGCAGAATCCACCTTTTTACACATTAGACAGGCAGAGACCCCCTTTTCCACATTAGACAGGCAGTCCCCCTTTTTACACATTAGACAGGCAGAGTCCCCCTTTTTTCCACATTAGACAGGGGGAGAGAGGGAGAGACTTGCCTGCCGTCGGGCGGAGCCGCCAATGTTCCTGTGAGCGCACAGCACGGGGGGAGTCACCTCTCTGCTCCTAGAGGCCGGCTCCGCGAGACAATAGCGGGGAAGGGGGGGGGAGCAGCTACTCCTGTAACAGTGACAGCCAGCGGGGGAAACCACAGCATGGAGACCACAAGCTACAGCACCCGGCAGCCAATCTATATCACAAACTGACAAGGTTGCTGTCAGGTTTCTGATTTTGTCTGTCCCCGGAGGGGGCACTAGTGGGTCAGTGTTGGTACAATATATAAAACGTGGAGGCAGAATAAAAGTCCTGCGCATATGTGCTGATGTTTAATGCGCACAGAGGTCACAGAGCAAAGATGTTACAACAGATGGTACTTAGCATCGGTAATGGCAGAAATGAAATAATGAAACGGTAACTGAATCAAAGGTAAAAAGTTTCTGACAACACAAATATATATTGAGAATAACTTGATGGCTGAATGCGGAAGGGTTAAGGCCAGAGATTTTCAACCCTTTACAACTCGCGGCACACTGAACAAGATTTAAGTATTGCCAAGGCACATTCAAATATAATGGTGATGCATGGTGTAGTTGCATGTCCTATGATGTCATGTTGCAGCTTCTCCATAGGTAACGCCTGAGCCACATCTGAGAAAGCCAGAAGAGCCCAACACTGCCCGGGTCCAAAATAAGAACTGGCTCTGCAACCACTAAACCCACCAGCATTGATCGTTCCAGGGCCTCAGTAGCGGCAAAACACTGACGGGCCTGGCTGTGCTTCTATGGCGGCACACCTGGAGACTGCTCAGGGCACACTAATGTGCCACGGCACAGTGGTTGAAAAACACTGGTTAAGGCAAATTAAGTCTCTGATAACAAAACGTGGAATAACTCGGTAAATGGATGCAAATGGTTTAGAGAACAAAACTCCGGTGTTACTTGTAAAGCAAATAAAGTCTCTGATAACAAAACGTGAAATAACTTGGTAAATGAATGTAAATGGTTTAGAAGACAGAACTCCAGTAATACTTGTGAAGCACACAGTCTCTGTATAGCTCAGTTCTTATTACCACACAGGGCCCAAGCAGGAGATAGTCCCAATACAAAAAGCTTTGTATAAATTGATATAAAGCTAACGAGGTGCACAGGTAAAGCAATGGAACAAACACCTGAGGAGAGTCTCTTACCGCTGATGAGCTGCGACTGGCTGTGGCTGGAGTCTGTAGCAGAATGAAGGAAATGCAGGATGATGAAATGAACGATGAGAAGGATCACAGGGAACCACTGAAGAACATGAGAACCAGGAGAACTTGAGGCACCAATGTGACTCGTTGTCCGAGGCGATGTGACTGAGCCACGGACTGGAACTTATACCCCTTGCTCTGTGGTGATTGGCTGTTTAACCTCTGGGGGCAAGCACAGTGCTGGTTTGGATGCCTGGGTCAGCTGACTGCAGATGTCATGGCGGCGCCCATGCAGGCCGGATGCCAGCACCCAGCAAGGCACAAATGGAACTTGACTCAGGGGTACTTAGTGACACTGAAGATGATGCTCGCAGTCAGCGCATCCATGCAGCCGCGACTGGGGCCATGACCTCCGGAGGCCTGCACACCAGCGCGCTGGTAAGTGAGACGCTGCTGAATGCCGATTCCTGACAGTTGCCGGGCGCTGCAGCTTGTCGACTGCACGCTGGCTTCTCTTGTGCGACGCGGCCCTATGTGACGTGTGTGGGCCAGCGGATGTGCCTACAGTGCAGATGCGCTGTGGGCAACGCACCGTTGGCCCAGACGTAGTTACGGCTATGCTCACCCATCTCTCTATGCTGGGTGGATGAGCAGAGTGCCAGGAGGCAGAACGCTCGGCTAGCACCTGTCTATGGGAGCCGGGCAGCCAAGCAGATTGTCGAGTGGCTGAGCTGCTCGGCCAGCCCGGTCTCTCCGTTTGGCCAGCCCAGCCCATTGGCCCATCTGGAATTTGCCAGAAGTGCCAGATGGGCAGTCCAATTGGAATGGATAAGGTATGTTAATTATGACAGACCATTGGAAAAACAAGAACAATCATATAAAATCTTTTGATTGGGGTTCTGTATAGCCCTGAGTGATGCAGCAGTTACAGTGGAGATTGTGGGCCTTAGTGTGAGTTACACATTAGTTTGAATGCAGTCACATCAAATGAGTTTTAGCCGCCAGTACATGTGCCGTAGCGAATATAGACATCTTGGCGTATGTCCTGGTGATCCAGAGTCAGACGCATCTCGGACACTTCTCTCCATCCATAAAATAGGAATTTACGGATGCCAACTGGGAGGACCGCAGGTGCATGCACAGAAGACAGACGAGAAGCGTCTCATGGGAGGATCATGGACTAATAGTGGACGTGTAGCCAGAGTTACACCATACTATATATGAGTTGTACATATGCTGGAGAAACGCATATTTCATTCGTATAGTTTGCACCTAACATGAGGTAGGTGTGTGCTGCTGCTGCTGATAATGATGATGACTACTGTCACATGTATGGATAAGTGCGGCAGTGCAATGCGTGCACATTATAATGTTCTTGTAATCATAATAGTATTCAGTTTGCATTCCATTCGCATTCAGAGTGCGGTCACATTTGGACCTGCATGCGTCTCGGAATCAGCTGTCACAAATAAGTTGTGCACTAAATAATGACATTTTTACTACTATCAGTAGACAAGAGAGTAATTATTATAAGTCCAAAATTATTTGCAAAGTTACTCACCAAGTTAGTATTTGAATGAAGTGATCAAAGGGAGATTCTCATAACAGGTATAAAATACTAACGGGTGTGGATTATTAACTCTACACTAAAAAGGTCTACAGTCAATAGGCCTACCACTAATAGTAGACATGCATTATGTCAACAGGCAGGCTTGGACTGGCCCACAGGGGTACAGGGTCAGGTTCTAGACTGTGCACTTGAATTATACATTATACATATGTTACTTTATACTGGACTATGGTGTATTTTCTACAGTGCATTGCTGTTATTAATCTGTAACATTATCATGCATGCAGCAGCTGAATTTACTGTATATATTTATGAAGCAGCCTAGACGTTGCATGTTCTAATGGTTAGTCAAACCAATGAGGTGGCAGGCCACACCCCCTCTGCAGACTGGTCACACCCCTAACATGGGCCCTTACCACTGCATTCCCCCGGTGGGCCCTACATGCCCCAGTCCGACACTGTCGACTATGTCAAAAGGTCGACATAGAATAGGTAGACAGTAGGAAAGGTCGACAGGGTCAAAGGGTCGACATGTAAATGGTCGACGCAAGAAAGGTAGACACCTTTTTTTTTTTGAGGGGGGGGGGGGGGCGTTTTGTTACTTTTCTGCCACAAACAAGCCTCTTTGGTGTTCTTCTGCACTCGGCACAGATTACTATTCCCAATCTTAGTCTACGTGGATGGTAAAGTATGAGAAAGTTGAAAAAAGTTAATTTAAAAAAAACAAAAAACTTGTGTCTACCATATGTATTTCGACAATTGTCATGTCGACCTTTTGACCATGTCGCCATTTCGACCCTGTCAACCTTTTGAACTGTCTGCCTTTTACATGTCGATCCTTTTGACCCTGTTGAGCTAATACATCTTTACCATTAGTAGTAGACCTATTGACTGTAGACCTTTTTATTGTAGATCTATGGGGGGTAATTCAGGGTTAATCGCAGCAGCAAATTTATTAGCAGTTCGGCAAAACCATGTGCACTGCAGGTGTGGGGCAGATATAACATGTGCAGAGAGAGTTAGATTTGGGTGGGGTGTGTTCAAACTGAAATCTAAATTGCAGTGTAAAAATAAAGCAGCCAGTATTTACCCTGCACAGAAACAAAATAACCCACCCAAATCTAACTCTCTCTGAACATGTTATATCTGCCACACCTGCAGTGCACATGTGGGGTCATTCCGAGTTGTTCGCTCGTTGCCGATTTTCGCTATATTGCGATTAGGCGCTTACTGCGCATGCGCAAGGTTCGCAGAGCGCATGTGCTTAGTTATTTTACACAAAAGTTAGGTATTTTACTCACGGCATAACGAGGATTTTTCATCGTTCTGGTGATCGTACTGTGATTGACAGGTAGTGGGTGTTTCTGGGCGGAAACTTGCCATTTTCTGGGCATGTGTGAAAAAACGCTGGCGTTTCTGGGAAAAACGCAGGAGTGTCTGAAGAAATGGGGGAGTGTCTGGGCGAACGCTGGGTGTGTTTGTGACGTCAAACCAGGAACGAAACTGACTGAACTGATCGCAATGGCTGAGTAAGTCTGGAGCTACTCAGAAACTGCTAAGAAATTTCTATTCGCAATTCTGCGAATCTATCGTTCGCAATTCTGCTATGCTAAGATACACTCCCAGAGCGCGGCGGCTTAGCGTGTGCAATGCTGCTAAAAGCAGCGAGCGAGCGAACAACTCGGAATGAGGGCCATGGTTTTGCCCAACTGCTAACAAATTTGCTGCTGCGATGAATTACTCCCATTGGCCCTCATTCCGAGTTGTTCGCTCGCTAGCTGCTTTTAGCAGCATTGCACACGCTAAGCCGCCGCCCTCTGGAAATTTCTTAGCAGTTTCTGAGTAGCTCCAGACTTACTCAGCCATTGCGATCAGTTCAGTCAGTTTCGTTTCTGGTTTGACGTCACAAACACACCCAGCGTTCGCCCAGGCACTCCCCTGTTTCTTCAGACACTCCCGCGTTTTTCCCAGAAACGCCAGCGTTTTTTCGCACACGCCCAGAAAACGGCAAGTTTCCGCCCAGAAACACCCACTTCCTGTCAATCACAGTACGATCACCAGAACGATGAAAAATCCTCGTTATGCCATGAGTAAAATACCTAACTTTTGTGTAAAATAACTAAGCGCATGCGCTCTGCGAACCTTGCGCATGCGCAGTAAGCGACTAATCGCAATATAGCGAAAATCGGCAACGAGCGAACAACTCGGAATGACCACCATAGTCCGGATACCATCTGCACAGAGGCCAGTTATGTCATGAAAAGCTGAAAAATATGAACTGAATAGTAGCTCAGGGAAATGGGTGAAAGGCTACAAGTGAGCGAGGTAATGTGGTTGTTTGTACTAAAAGAAAGCCAAGTGATCTGGTGGACAATAGTCATCACTAGCACATGTTCTATACTGTTTAGGGTATTTATCTGTCTAGTCTGGGTGACTTTCAAATTTTTATATGATTGACCGGTATCTTAATTTATACCTAAAATTTAAAAGGATACAAAAAATCCTTAATAAGTTTTCAATGAAACACATATTTATTCACAGAAATACCTGATTAAGATCAATGGACTGTTCAGGACAATTCAGCAACCTGATCTTACGCTTTATTTTGCCAAGTGATTTGAAGATGTCCAACACCAGTGGCTGACATGCATTCCCAGAACATGACTTTTACCTCCTAATGCTGCACCCTCATGCTTAAATACTCGAAACAAAATCCTTTTGTGGAAATTGTCAATATCTTGCTTAATTGCCATAAAGACGTGACTGACACTAGAAATAACATTGATCAAGTCTACGGAATCCAGAGACGGACTGGGGGCCTCAAACGGCCCTGGCATTCTAGGTCACAGCTCAAGGGTGTGTGGCTTAGCAGCATGTTCTCGTCTTTCTGTATGTCGGGCACCCGAGCAGAGCACCATGAGGTGGAGCTGCTCGGCCAGCCCCTGGCTCTCTGTCTGTTGTACATCTGAGCACAGCTACTCGGCCAGGCAGTTATGAGGGACTGGCCCATCAGCACTTCTGGCATTTGCCAAAAGGCAAGTCCGACCCTGCCTGGATCTATGCTCTTTTGCCCAAACTAGTAGGCACCTGCATTGAAACTTTATCAGCAGCGGCTTTCTCCTTGCCCTCCATGATTTGAGGCCAAATTTTCTGAAATCTTCAACCCACCATTCTTGTTGACACATCAGAGAGCAAATCAGGAAAGGTCAAGTAAGGATTATTTAGGCTAATGCACTACAAAGTTTGATCTTGAGTTGAAGGTCTTCTTTTGACTCCAAGATCTTGGCAGGTCATATTTAGATCCTGTCTTCTTAATTTTGGTAAGTATCCTGGCAACGGTAGACTGGTTATAGTTGATCCTTTGAGCTATTTGTCTTCTAGAATACACCTATTCAGCAAGCATGATCACCTGAACACAGTTTTTTTGCAGACACAGGTCAGATGCTTCAACTGCTTTATATATAAAAACAACTGAGGTACTGTATTTATAGCTGACAAAATTTCTCCAGTGGCCTACCTACCTGCAAGTGCCCTTTAAAATTAAGCAGTAAGGCAAATGTACCTACACCATCCACCAAGTGAGCAAGAGCGTTTACATTTTTCTGTCTTAAATTTAATTGCTGCTAGCCAAGGCTGGATTGGTCATTTAAAGTGTGGATGGAAAATATTGTAAAAAATTGACTCTTGTTGCAGGTGGAGCCAAATTGTCAATAACCAGGCCATATTATATAAAGGCAGGGATGGACATTTGTTACCAATACTCAACTGTTGTGCATGGCTCTCATGCTGCAGGATTAGGCATGGCTATTGCTTTAGACAGTGTTAGGGTACCCACCAACCTTTTTTCCCCCTTAAAACACACCTACAGTAGCAATGCACACTATTGATACTTGTGGCTTCACCCTTGCAAACAAAGCAGCTTTTACAGGGACTTAATTTCCTGCTCTTTTTAGTCTTTGTCTTAATAGGCCTATTAATTAATAACTGCTTTCTCTTTACTTCCATGTTCAGAACCAGTCGAGGTAATATGCATGCCTGGCCAGTGATTTGCAATATTGTTGTCTATAACCAATGGGGTTATTATGAAGTCCACACAGAAAGCTATGGGATCTGCTTTTACGTTCATTAAGGAGAACCAGTGATTTTGTAGGAATTAATTTTTTTTTTTTTTACAAACTGTTTTATTGAGATAAAAGCAGTATAAGATATGCATGGCCGAAAAATGCTCTGATCAGATAAAAAGAAAGCCAGAAATATTTCAGTATAGTGCCACCAAACCATCATATATGTCACATAGTATTACAGTGCACTACTAGGGTAACAATAGCGAATAGGAGAAAGATAAGAAAAATAAATGAGATGAATGAAATGTCAAAAGAAAGGTGATGGGACAAAAGAGGGGGAAGAAAAGGGGAGGAAGGGGGGGGGGGTGGGGTAAAAGTCAGCTGTGTTAATCACACCCACGTTGTTGTAGACAAGGAAAAAGAAAGGTGTTCACTGCAGTCAGGGTTTTTTTTTTTAAACTGACCAGTTATGCCAGGTAGCCATAAAATCAGAAGAAGGTGACTTCATGAAAGAGGATAAGTCATCCATGAGCATATGATGATCTACTGTATCCTCTGGATCCACCGAGCGATAGGAGGGCAAGTCTCAACTCTCCAGTAGCACGGTACAGTCGCTATTGAGGCATTCATCAGATGGGAAAGACATTTTTTAATTATCATTAATAGGCCTCATAAGCTCAGTCCCTGCTAAGCTGGATTCTGGAATGTTAAGTACATGTGTGGATCTATGGAAAGATCAGCACTGACTGATCACTCTAGACCTCCCTCACACAAAGCATTTGCCAACAATAAGTTCTGACATTAAATTAATAGCATTTCTATTTAATAAGTAGGCCTCTTTTTGCCCCAACCAGACCCACACTGAGCAGCCATCAAATTAGCCCTACCTACTATTAATGCACAGATTTATCAAGCCTTGGAGAGTGATAAATTGCATGGCGATAAAGTACAAACCAATCAGCTCCTGTCATTTTTTAAACACAGCAGTTAGGAGCTGATTGGCTGGTACTTTATCACCGTGAAATTTATCACTCTCCAAGGGTTGATAAATTTTGGCCTAAATGAGTAAACCCACAAATAACTTAATGACCCCACCACGTTACATAGTACTCCTTCTTCCCCAGTTGGTTTCTTCCATATGAAGCTGTGTGTCGCCTCTTCCTTCTCTTGCTGCTTACACTTGTGGGGCAGTACTGTTATTGGTGGGGTGGGGGTAGGGAAGGGGACATGCAGCCTGAGTGGAGCTTCATTAACTGACAGGGGGTAAACATATAAACAATTTAATGATATAATATCTGGTCCCAGAAGATGGGCAAACTCCTAGTAAGCACATCAATGTTAGTGGGTACCTTCTATGAGCCAGTGTTGGCCCCTTCCATGTTCAGAAACTGTAAATACATGTAAAAACAATCTTCTGTCATGGGGGCACCGGCCTTTGTGAAACTCCTGGTAAGGTCTGTCCCCAATACGCAAGGTCGGACTAGCCCACAGGGGAACCCACCGGTGGGCCTCATTGCCTGTGGGCCCTCCTCCTCCTCTAGGGATCAGGTTCCAGACTCTATCCTAGTGCACTTGAATTATGCATTATACTTATGTTACATTATACTTCACAAGAATATGGTTTACCATATAATTATCAAGGGGAACAGAACATGTACTCTGTAAGGGTTAGCCCAGTGCCATAACTAGGTATTTTAGCGCTGTGTGCAAGGAATGGCATTGGTGCCCCCCCCCCTACGCAAGATAGGAGCAGTGCGCGCCGCAGGCGCGCGATAAATATATAGGGATGTGGCTTCATGGGGAAGGGGCATGGCCACAAAATAATGGCAATTCATACTACGGTGCATAGTAGTCTCCATTATTCAAATTACGCTGCACAGTAGCACCACTACACCAGGTAGAGCCCCTTTTTACACATTACGGCAGACGGCGTGCCTTTTTACACATTACGGCAGACAGCGTCCCCTTTTTACACATTACGGCAGACAGCGTCCCCCTTTTTACACATTACGGCAGACAGCGTCCCCTTTTTACACATAACGGCAGACAGCGTCCCCCTTTTTACACATTACGGCAGACAGCGTCCCCTTTTTACACATAACGGCAGACAGCGTCCCACTTTTTACACATTACGACAGACAGCGTCCCCTTATTACACATTACGGCAGACAGCGTCCCCCTTATTACACATTACGGCAGACGGCATCCCCTTTTTTACACATTACGGCAGACAACGTACCCCTTATTACACAAAATACCCTAAATATAAAAAAAAAAAATAACTTTGAAAGCAACATTTAAAATACTTTTTTCTCTTTGCTAATAATAGTCAAATATTTACTAACCTTACCAGACAGCAGCACTGACACAGGCTCTTCCACGTTCTAGAGGCTCGAGTCCAGGGCTCCTCGGTGTGCAGCAGTAGAGTGTGGGCGCAGGGCAGTGTGGGAGAGACGTCTGACATCATCACGTGATGTCTCTCCCGAATTGCAGGGGAGGGGGGCCGGGCTGCCGCTGGGCCATCATCAGACTGCTGTCATCATACAGTAACAGTGAAGCCGCAGCGCTGCGGCTTGAAAACCTCTGAAGTTGAAGCCGCCGCCGCCGTCCGCCTGCCCATCCGTCCGCCTGTGTCCAGCTGAAGCCGACGGCTTCAGTTAGACACAGGCGGGCAGGCGGACGGCGGCGGCTTCAACTTCAGAGGTTTTCAAGCCGCAGCGCTGCGGCTTCACTGTTACTGTATGATGACAGCAGTCTGATGATGGCCCAGCGGCAGCCCGGCCCCCCTCCCCTGCAGGCAGCGGCTGCAGAGGGACACGGGCGGCGCCACCGTCCGCGGACACAGGCGGCGCCGCCGCCGCCATCAGCAGGCAGTCAGTCAGAGGCAGAGCTAGCAGCGGGTGTGATGGCCGATGGTGCGCCCTCAGTGCATTTGCGCTGTGTGCAAGGCACCATCGGCACACACCTAGTTACGGCTCTGGGTTAGCCAAACCTCTGTGGTGGCTGGCCATGTCCCAGTGGAGCCTGGACACACCCTAAAGCATGGGCCCCTACAACAGCATCCCCCCGGTGGGCCCTTCATGCCCCAGTCTGACACTGCCAATACGTCACTAACAGCCACTCCTTAGGTAGAACATTTTAATTAAGCAGAAATTCCAAATGATTTAAAAGAAAGCTGTCTGTTATGTATGTAGCTTTGTGGATGGCATTTCAAATGTGTTACCACCATGCAATCATCCTTTAGGTTTTAGCAGCACCATTCTTGTGTAGGATGTGAAGATGATGAGTCCGCTTTAAGATACTGCTCTTTTTTGCATATGTCTTCTCACGATTGCTCCTTTTCTATAAATCCATTGTGAAGATTTGCACCTGTCCCCCCAGTAAAAACTGCACTAAGTGAGATGCAGCACTCTCTTATCTGGTATAATGGATGTGCTAGCCTTTTGATTTACTCTACCGGGGTAATCGATCCCGTCTCTGTGTGTTTTGTGTTCCCAGCAGCCAGTATCAGAAAGAACTTGTCAAGATTAAATGGTATTTGGATATGAGCCTGACACCAAGAGTATGTGTTTAATTCACTCCTTTATGGAAGAATAAGCCAGTCATACTCTAAATGGAAAATCACAGATAAACCACATCCTCACTGTTTATGTGTCCATATTGGTGATCAACAGGTAAACGCCAACATACTGTACTGTACATTGGCGTCAGTATATTGGACATGAATTGTGTCTAATAGTATTAGAGTAATTACATTGTCTTCTATGTTTGGCCTTTCCTCATGTTTCAGTTCTTAACTGTTCACCTTCAATGTTTATTATATAAAGATTCATCATCGTCATTTTATATGTTTGTACGTAATGCAGATGTTCACGTGAGGGAACGATAATAGGCAGACTGCACATGTGCCATGATTACATTGCGCCAAGGTGCCTTTGCACTCACACTCGTGCTGAGAACCTTAACGCAGAGTGATGGACAGCAAGGGACCATTATGGGGAGGTTATTGGGAGTGGCGGCAAAAACACAGGTGTGTAATGGTTGTTTTCAGGGCATGTATCTGCCTTCACCTGCCATCATGTAAGTAGAGAAACATGGCCCCAGCATCGCTACCACCGTGACCAGTCTGCATAGCCATAGGGCAACCCTTGGAGTTGATGTTGCTTGCTCTTCTGCAAATGTGTATGCGGTTCCGAATGAGTTTGCGATCACTCTGTTGGGCGGCTTTTTTAATTTCAGGGCCGCAGCTTCACTTGCTAACATTAGCATTTCCATAGCCTAAAGCATTGTGTACAAACATGACTTATGCCCTAGATATGCTAGTCTAAGTCTATCAGCACAACTGTCCCATTAGATCTGGTCAGCCATTTATTTTCACATTTGCGGTTGCAGGTTCAAACGCCCTCTTAAAACCAAGGCCTGCGCATGCCTCCGTGGTACCTGCACAACCTGCTGAGCCTGTTCAGTTTCATGACCCTGGGTCCTTTCTGCCAGGTGGTAGAGTCTCAGGAATCTCACAGCACCCTGCATGTAAGCAAAACAGAAGTGTTCAGCAGTGACGTGCGGTGAAGTCAATGGCTGGGGAGGCACTGGCTTCTCATGTACATCCACAGTCGCACAAGAACACAAACCTCAGCTCACTTTTTAGGGAAAGCAAATACATTAGAGTGCACAGGGGGTAGTGTGGTACTGCAGCAATTGTGTATATACTGTGATTACAGGACAGATCGCAAAGTACCCATAGTATTCACTCTAGGATTTTTTTAGGGCAGGGTGCTGATCACGGGTAGGGCACATTTTTCATTCGGGAGGACACATTTTTAAGTTACAGATGGGTCCACGGTTATCTTGGCTAGTTTGCTGCGCCTAGGCACACCATGGTTTATTAACATAAACCCTTCATCTATTGTTCTCAGCTGCAATACAATACAGAGAACAATACAGCAGGGGATTAAGTCATTACAGCAGGGGATTAAATCCGACTGCCCAATCTCAGTTAATCCTATTAAAGGTCAAGATAAACATGGACCCATCAGTAGATGGGCAAAATTAGGTACATACTATAATGCTTGGTCCTCCCATTCCTACACGTGAAAGCATGGACAGTGCGCGCCGAAGGCGCGCAGCAAAAATTTAGGGGCGTTGTTTCATGGGGAAGGGGCGTGGCAACATAATCCTGGCAATTCACATTACACCACACAGTAGTGCAGCTAATACACATTGCACCATGTAGAACCTCCTATACACACTGCGACAGGCAGAGCACGTTATACATATTGCGCCACATAGAGCACGTTCTACACTTTGCGCCAGGCAGAGCACATTATACACATTGCACCAGGTAGAGAGCACTGAGACACACTGCACCAGGTAGAGAGCACTGAGACACACTGCACCAGGTAGAGAGCAATGAGGCACATTGCACCAGGTAGAGAGCACTGAGACACATTGCATCAGGTAGAGAGCACTGAGACACACTGCACCAGGTAATGAGCACTGAGGCACATTGCACCAGGTAGAGAGCACTGAGGCACATTGCACCAGGTAGAGAGCACTGAGGCACGCTGCACCAGGTAGAGAGCACTGAGACACATTGCACCAGGTAGAGAGCACTGAGACACGCTGCACCAGGTAGAGAGCACTGAGACATGCTGCACCAGCTAGAGAGCACTGAGACACACTGCACCAGGTAGAGAGCACTGAGACACGCTGCACCAGGTAGAGAGCAATGAGACACATTGCACCAGGTAGAGAGCACTGAGACACGCTGCACCAGGTAGAGAGCACTGAGACACGCTGCACCAGGTAGAGAGCACTGAGACACGCTGCACCAGGTAGAGAGCACTGAGACACACTGCACCAGGTAGAGAGCACTGAGACGCTGCACCAGGTAGAGAGCACTGAATAGTTACCGTCACAGAGAGGTTAGGGTGCGGGGGAGGGAGGGTTAGGTACCGCCGCAGGGAGGTTAGGTACCGTCGGTACCGTCACAGGGAGGTTAGGCTGCGGGGGAGGGAGGGGTAGGTACCGTCACAGGGAGGCTAGGGTGCGGGGGAGGGAGGGTTAGGTACCGTCACAGGGAGGTTAGGGTGCGGGCAGGGAGGATTAGGTACCGCCGCAGGGTGGTTAGGGTTAGGCTGCTGGGTGGGAGGGTTAGGTTTAGGTAACGCCACGGGGAGGTTAGGAACTATGGGGGGAGATTAGGGTTAGGCTGTGGGAAGGGTGTAAACTTCAGGATCCCGGCGTCGGTCTTCTGATTGCTGGGATCCCAAGCGCTGGCATCTCATACTATATCCCTCACTACAAGTGGACCAAACAAAAAAAGCTATATGCTATATTGCACAATCACCTCTAATCTCCCACCACCAATTTGGGGCCCCCAGCCCTCCCTACCTGCTGCTTCTCCATGGTCCCTGCAGAGCAAAGATGAAGTCTGGGGATCCATGTAGGGACAAGTGGAAGTACCTTGTCTGATCTGTGGCGGCGGGCCCTCTCACATGGAAGAGCAGTCTGGGCTGGAGCTGGCAGCGCTGGGTCCCGCGCAGAAGCCACCGTCGGGAGAGTGCAGTAGACATTGTGGCGGAGGAGGAGATCACCGGCCGCCGCACAATTTCTTCCCTAGGTCTGGGCTTCCCACCGATGCTGCTGCACGGCGGCACTTGGCTGTACCCCCTCCCCGGTTCTTCTACCTGTAAATCACCGGGTGATGGCGGGTGACGGCATGGCGGGTGCTGGCAGCTGATGGCATGGCGGGTGCTCGCAGCTGATGGCATGGGGGGTGCTGGCATGGCGGGTGCTGGCAGGCTCCCTCCGGCCTCCGGTGGGACAGAAGTCAGGGGGAGATGAAGAGAGGGGAGCTCTGAGTCCCTTCCTTGTCCTGCCACTACGTATTGGTGATTGGGCCAGCGGATCCAGTGCTGGATCCGCTGTCCAATCAAATGTGCCTCGCTAGCAGGGGCGTGCTTTCCCTGCCAGCGAGGCACTTACATAAGTGCCGCTTTCACTGTTTTTTGTAATGGGCTTTTTCAGCCCAGTGATTGGCCCCGCCCCCAGCTTTATCCCCCGTTCCCACTGTGTACCCACTGTCTACGGGAGGCACTTGCTATCAGTGCCTCCTAAACTAGTTTAATAGACTAGAATTATTAGAATAATATAAACAGTATACATATGACACAAAATATGTGTCATATGTATCTTTTTGTATTATTTTAATCATTAATGAATGACAGGGAGGCACTGCCTCCCCTGCCTTCCCTGACTGCACGTTCCTGGTGTTCAGCCATTCTGACATCAGACAAGTTGATGCAGGTGCTTGGTCCCCTTTTATAGGCATCATAAGTGAGTACACATTGATGTTTAAGTACTCACACATGTCAAACACTCTTGGGAAAAGGTAGTGTATTTCAAACTTCTATTTTGTGCTGAGTTTCCACCATTTACTGTACACCCGTGTTACTCCCGTGTTTGCAAACACGAATTAAGGTAAATTCCTGTGTTTCATTGTTGCCTATGAAAAAGACATCTGAGTTTGGCCGATGGTGTATTTACTTGTATGTCCATATCCTCCTATGTTTTGTACTTCTATTTGTACAAACACTCTCGTGTTTGTTCTGTGGTAAATTTCTGTGATTGGAAAAAAGGGCAAACATTCCCGTATTTGCAAACTCAGGCAAATACGGAGCTTAGTAAATTCACCCCTTAGAGTGCCCCCAAAAAGAGTCTTTTTTTTTCACCAGCCATACTAAATTACCAGAAGGGCTCATGTGTATGAGAATATAAGTGGGCTTCTACCCATTTGTTAAAATGTTTTACCCTTAGCCCTCTCAGTTTAAGCAGCACAGGTCCAAGATGTTGCGCAATCTGTGGAGAATCTGTTACTTTAATAGATATACAGAAGGGATATAGGGCTTAATTCAGACCCGATCGCTGCAACATCAGCGATCGCAGACTGAAGCCCTTTGTGTAGTGCGCGTGCGCACACAGTGAGATGCTAAATTTTAGCACATCTACGATCAGCTCTGAATTAGGCCCATAGATAATCACAACTTCAACTTGTGGCTGTGGCAGAGAAGAAACTATCATTGGTGTAGCAGGTACATTGCACCAGGGCCCCTGAGAACAAAGGGTCCCACTGCTGTCCAGACCAACAATGTGTTATCCCCCCCCCCCCCCCACCGCAGACCATATTGAGAAATGTCATATGAATGGCCCTGGGCAGAGAGCAGGGTGGGCCTCACTGTCTGCCGAATCTACCAATTACCTTAGGTAGGCAGGGCTGACCTTGTGTGCACTGATAGAGGAGTCCCACCACCTATTAGCACTGATGATAACAGCCACATACTGCCTCTAAGTAACAGACATCTGTACATTTTTTTCTGATTCACTGCTGTCTGTGAATTAAAGGCACATCATAACTAGTGTGACTGGCACTGTCAGAGTCTGCCTGACCGACTGCCAAACTGAGACAATCACCAGCAAGGTATAGGTGCCCTTGTCATAGACAGAGCAAAGGCCCAGGGCTGCCATCAGAAACTGTGGGGCCCGGGACTGATGAAATAGGCAGCCCCCCCCCTCATAAAAATGGTGGGTGGAGCTACAGCCGGCGTAGGGCATCAATTAGTGTGTAAAACAATTTTTCCTTTTAATTTTTTTAAGTTTGGGATATGGTGGTGGGGAGTCGATAATAAATATATAGTGATGAGGCAGGATGAGGGGCAGGGCAAGAGGAAAAGTGGTTTGTGAAGGGCACAGGGAAAAGGTGGGTGGCGGAGGCTTTATATGAGATCAGTGATGTGTGGATATGGGAGGACTGAAACTGAAGGTCACGGGACAGGGAAGACAGGACCAAAGGGGGATGCAGGGACAGGAGGTCTGAACCAACTGGAGGCACAGGGTTGGTAGACATGGTGAAGATGGCACAGGGCAGGAAAGAAGGTGTGCAGGGCAGGAGAGACTGTAGTCAAACTGGACCATGCTTATGCTCTGTCTCAGGTCTGCATAAACTCCTGGCTGTATTGCACTTTCTGGCTACTGGGAGGTTTCAGAATTTGATCGGTAGAGTTATTTGGATCTCACAGGCCACCTCTCCAAATAATATACCTCACACAGGTGCTTTATGCTTCTCAGCCCTCATAGACACCTCTATCTGCTTCCCTAACCAAGAAGCACAGTGGCATGTAGTCAGGATAGCTTTTTATCATATTGCAGGCATGTCTAATGTCCTGGGTGCGATTGACTGCACACACATTAGGCTGAGATCACCTAGGGCCAGGTAATAATATCACCCTGAACAGACATCTTGTGCACTCAACTAATGTGCAGGTGGTTTGTGATGCAAACATGAAAATCACGAGTCTAGTGGCAGGCTACTCTGGTGCATGTCACGATCCCTTCATTCTCAGCCAGTCAGCATTCTATGATAAATTTGAGGCAGGACAAATGCCAGAGGGTTATCTGCTGGTTACTAACCAATATCAATGGCCATTTAATGCAAATACACAATCCAAAAAAAAGGGAAAGAGGGCTGCGCTGTCAGAGGAAAGAACAATACCATTCACTAAGTGTGTAAATTTTAAAACAATTTATTATAAAACAATAACTCATTAAAAAAGACAGTATTTTGTGCAAATAAGCCAATTATAAGCAAGATGTATTTTTGCCAATTATATATGATGGATGAAGTTTACCCGAGGTAATGATTCAGGACTGATGTTTTATATTCTGTAGGATCCGTTCCACATTTTGCCCATAGATGATATGTCCAGTTTGATTCCACTGTAAAGAGTCCCTTTTAGATGGTATTATAGAGAGTCCAAAGGAAGTTCCATATGCCGCTAGAGGGTTATTGCAATGTCCCATGTATGGTGGGTACCTCATGCAGTGCGGAGATTGAATGGTGCCTCTCTTGGACTCCACTGGATAGCTGGTAAGCGATGTGGGCTGGTTCGGGTCCAATTCAGGGTTGTCCTGTTCCAAAGGGTAAATGGCTGACGCGTTTCACTGCATAGACCTTGCAGCTTTTTTAAAGGTGTACTTTGCTGTCTGGGTTTGAGCTTTATATACCCTAGACAAAATGGTGGCTTAATTGGCATATATAGGCATATATAGGATAATAGGCATATATAGGATACAGTGAGCAGGTAGTGGAGTTTGGACGGGTATAGGTCATTAGGTCGACCGCACTTAGGTCGACAGTCATTAGGTCGACCACTATTGGTCGACATGCATTATGTCGACATGGTCACTAGGTGGGCATGTTCATTAGGTCGACATGAACCAGATCGACCTGGGAAAAGGTCGACATGAGTTTTGTTACTTTTTTTGATGTTGTTTTCTTTGTAAAGTGAAAGGGAACCCCAATTAGTGCACCGTGTCCCCTTGCATGGCTCGTTTCGCTCGCTACTGCTGCGCTCGGCACAGGTTACTATTCCCAATCGTAGTCCACGTGGATCGTAAAGTATTAAAAAGTAAAAAAAAACAAAAAAAAAACGCATGTTGACCTTTTTCCATGTTTTCCTAATGACTGTCGACCTAATGACCGTATCCCGTTTGGACAACTTGAGCACTTAAAGTGGGAGGCAGGTAAGGTAGCAGATCATTGATGAGTACTTCACCAGTAAGTATATGGCTCACAATAAACCCTTATTGAACCATCTCAAAATGTATTAATAAACTAATGGGTTAATATTATTATGCCACCATACAGGTATACAAAATATCATGTTCCTAAAAATGTCTGAGTTATGTAGTGTAAAGAACATTCATTAATGTTCTTTGTATTACAAATACATCCTCATACTTTTGTTGTTCAGAAACTGACTTGCATGTGTTGCTTGATTTGTATTTAAAAAAATACATATAATGGTTTGGTTTTTATTACATAGACTACCCTTATATTTCTTTTGTATGTATGTGTCCTACAATTGTGATGTTCACATTTAACAATGTGTTGGATATTGATTAAAGTGTACATTGTTATATATTTAGATGTTGGCCATAGCAACCAAGCACATTTTCCCTTTTTTTTTTAATCAACATAAAACTATTTTTCCATCTGTTTGGCTGATTCTGTATGGTTGTTTTAGTCAACATCTCCACTTTTCTATGCCCTCAAAGTTATAATTATAGGCAAATTGTGTGTATAATTAGACACAATATTACATACATTTAAAAAATGAAACAAATAAAAAATACATTCCTTTGACGTTTTTTAGTCAATGTATGTGCAAAAGCACAAAGTACATTACTTAATGGATTATTCAAAATGTAGTTTTCAAAATTACCAGGGCTGTAACTAGCGGTGGGCCAGCGGTGCCTGGCACACAGTGCATATGCACTGTGGGCGTAAGACCGCTGGCAACACCCACATGGCGGCCCCTGTCCGTCCAACGCACCAGCTTCCCCTCTGTAGCTTACCGTTCGGTGTCAGCAGAGCTGTAGTGTTTGGGCAGGAGGAGGCTGGTAGGAAGCAGCTGCTGCTCAGGACCAAACGTACTGTAAGTATAAAACACACTCTCACTCTCTCTCTCACTCACTCTTACATATAAAAGGGGGCTCTACCTGGTGTAATTTGTATAAGTGTTACTACTGTGTGGCGTAATTTGAATAATGGAGACTACTGTGTGGTGTAACTTGTACATTGGTATTATTTTGTGACCACACCCCTTCCCCTATAAAGACACCCCCCTATATTTCTGCCATGCCTTCTGTGTGCACTGTCTCTGTTTTAAATGTGTGTGTGTGTAAGTGTGGAAGGGGTGGGGGGCACCAATTCTCTTTCTTGAATAGGGCACCAAAATGTCTAGTTACGACTCTGAAAATAACATTTAAACCGATACAAATATAAAATAAAAACAGTTACATCGGTGGAGTAATGATAGAAATAAACAGCTGCAAAATGTTATCTGCAACAAAACAACATAAAACATGTTTTTTATTTTCACTGACGACCCCTAGTTGATGTTGTTGCTCTGTGCTGTGATCCACGCCCATCATGACTGCGCAGTGCATGCCTTTGGGGACTCCCCAGAGGAGTAGATTGTGGGGTTGTTCCCCCTGAGGTGATGTATTTGGCTCAGGTAAGCAGCTGATCAGTTGCGTTCCCAACTGGCCAATGGTGGTATTTAAATCCTGGCAAATAGCATTTTGGGAGTCCATTAGCCGAATCACAGTTTGTTGGTTGTTGGTATTTGATTCCAATAGATAAATTTAGGCCTGGTGAAATTTTTTATTATCCTCCATTAGCTTTCAGAAGGAGTCATGGTATCAGTTGTTATTTACTCTCATTTGGTAAGGTGTTGGCCACTTGTCATTTCTGCTGTGAGGTGGCTGATATTGAGGTGAATCCGATGTGTGCTTTTAGTTTGGCCAGCTATTTGTTGGACTTCCCTTTGTAAGCAGTCAAGCTGTTGTCCTTGGTGGTGGGACCAGCTGTTTGAAAACAGATGCTTAGGGTTCTGTTGTGGCTCAGATGTCTGGCTGAGTGTTGGTGCCAGTGGTGTTGGCTTCAATGGAGGTGAGGGAGATTCTTGGTTGATGGCCTGCAAATTTAAAGTGGATGTGTCTTCTTTTGTTTCAGACCCCACTGTGGCTGCAGGCTGCTGGTCGGCCAGGGTCTCTGAAACTAAGGCTGAGAAGTGTATAAGTATTTTATATTTTTAAGAAACATCTTCCCACACATTTATATTACTACTAAAAAGAGGGAATGGAACAAAGACAGACAGGAGCGAGAGAGAGAGATGTAAGGGAGAAAGAGAGAAAGGGATGAGGGGAGGAGAAAAAAAGGGCATCAAGGAGAGAGAAAGGGGGTCAGAGAGAGAGATAAAAGGAGGGAGAGAGGGAGGGGAGTGAGTGAGAGAATGTCAGGGAGAGAGAGAGAGAGAGAGAGGTTGTCAGGGAGAGAGAGAGAGAGAGAGAGGTTGTCAGGGAGAGAGGTTGTCAGGGAGAGAGAGAGAGAGAGAGACAGAGAGAGAGATGTAAGGGAGAAAGAGAGAAAGGGATGAGGGGAGGAGAAAAAAAGGGCATCAAGGAGAGAGAGAGAGAGGGTGTCAGAGAGAGAGATAAAAGGAGGGAGAGAGGGAGGGGAGTGAGTGAGAGAATGTCAGGGAGAGACAGAGAGGGGGAGAGAGAACAAGAGAGAGAGAGAGAGAGAGAGAGAGAGAGGTTGTCAGGGAGAGAGGTTGTCAGGGAGAGAGAGACAGAGAGAGAGAGAGAGAGAGAGAGAGGGAGAAATGTGTAAGCTAAGAGCCAGCAGACTCATCAACAAGCTGTGGAGAATGGAGTTCTACACGTAGTACCCCATTTTTGTTATTTAGTTACTGTAATGCCAAGTTTTGTCTCCCTGTACTGTCCTTTGTACGGCGCTGCAAAACACTTGTGGCGCCCTATAAATAAAATGTAATAATGACAATGTACAGAGACATCCTAGATGAAAACCTGCTTCAGAACGCCCTTGACCTCAGACTGGGGCGACGATCATCTTTCAGCAGAACAATGACCATAAGCACACAGCCAAGATATCAAAGGAGTGGCTTCAGGACAACTTTGTGAATGTCCTTGAATGGCCCAGCCAGAGCCCAGACTTGAATCCGATTGAACAACTCTGGAGAGATCTGAAAATTGCTGTGCACCAACACTTCCCATCCAACCTGATGGAGCTTGAGAGGTGCTGCAAAGAGAAATGGGCGAAACTGCCCAAAGATAGATGTGCCAAGCTTGTGGCATCATATTCAAAAAGACTTGAGGCTGTAATTGCTGCCAAAGTTGCATCAACAAAGTATTGAGCAAAGGCTGTGAATACTTCTGTACATGTGATTTCTTAGTTTTTTTATTTTTAATAAATTTGCAAAAATCTCCCAAAAAAATTATTTCACTTTGTCATTATGGGGTATTGTGTGTAGAATTTTGAGGGGGAAAAATTAATTTATTCCATTTTGGAATAAGGCTGTAACATAATAAAATGTGGAAAAAGTGAAGCGCTGTGAATACTTTCCGGATGCACTGTTGGTACAATTAGCTGAAGACACTTTATGAAGAGAAATGTCAGTTTGTGGTATATTACAATACAACATTACACTTAAAAAAAAACATTCTGAAGGGGGATAAACATTTGTTAAATACACAACTTTTTTAGGTAGTTTAGCCATCTGTGGTGCATAAAACACACTTGCCACAACTTTTAAGTCAGACCTTGATAACCAGTAGCTCTATGGGGGTCATTCCGACCCGTTCGTACTGAGAATGCCAAATTGATTTCTCACAAATATTTAAAATGCCCGCTCTAATATATATTGTAAACGCCTGCACCTCTTATTGCCATATCCCATGAATGTGCGCTAAACATCGCAAAACACTGCATCCCATAAGAGAAAACAATACACCCACACATTATCTGAGTTCCAAAGCTCATTGATGTATATATTTGTTATTAAAAAGGATATGGATTCAATATATATTACAAAGTACAGTATACCTATAGTTACATGGTTACACTCACACGGTAAGCAGTTAAAACATAGATACATACAATTACATGCAGTTACATATAGTTACAGTTACATGCCAGCGATACAATAACATATCTTTCTCATATAAATTTGTTCCTCCATATGACTCTCTCTCTCTCTGTAAAATCATGCAAGACCTCCATCATCGTCTCAGACCTTACAGCCACTCTCAGACCAAAACAAAAACTACTTTCCTGTGTGACCAGCAAAATGTGTTAACTAGTTTCTGGGGGAGGGGTTCATGATGAGTCACTATTCTCTTTGTATATGCTGATCAGGTTCAGCCTTGAAGATATCCAAAGGGCTGGCCTGAGTTTCCTGTCCACTGTAACATCCATTGTTCTAACAAAAGTGATTTTAGCTTTTATACATGTAATCATAACTATTCGCTGCAATGTCCCACAACTTCATAACAAGTATCAAATTAATCTACACATTAAGCTGGTTGTTTTTATAGTAAATAGGACAGGTCTATCTTGCTTCATTCAAATAATACACATTCATGACATTAATTCATTAGATCATTTTAAATCATCATGATGTCTGGCGCTTGATATTATTATAATTATGTACTGTATGAAATAAGTGTCGAATCCATCTCTGTTGCATGTCCGTGTAAATGCGTGTGTTACCATATATTGCTGTGCTCGCTGCGCGTATTTGCAAGTATAGCGACTTAAATGTGTGTAGTTTGTATGTTCTCTTTATGTAATATTTTTTTGACTTCGACAGTCCACCCTTTGGCAGTAAACAATAACTGCCATCAATTATTAACATAAGAAAAAATATTTCATACCATAATCGGTGACCTAGACACAAGTATGTATGCATTTCGCAAATCAGACACTTGACTATATTTGGGGAAGACAGGGAGGAGGACGAGACATCCTCTATATGCACTCGGCGGTCACGGGACCACTGGTTGGGTGTGGGACAACATTCAACCTATAGAGTATGCTGGGACAGTGCTTTGGCCTATAATGTCTGATTTGCGACGAACATTTCTCACATACATGTACCTACGTCTTTGTACACTGATGTTTGGATTCGATTGAGGTTCTGCTGGGTAGGTGAAGAAGACACAAACAAATCGTGACAGTGACATATAAAATTTTCATGATCTACATATTCCTATCATTTTCTGAACATTGTTTCCATTTCTGGAACGTATGCTAGGTCTGTTTAATAATTGAACAAGGGTTATAAGTAGTGTCCTTCCTAAATAACATAAACCTTCAGAGTTCGGGGAGAGCCACTCATAAACCTTTCTTTCACATATATTAACAAGCTCTTTATCTGCAATGTGTGAATAGCCATTGTCTGACTGTTCCTGATAACCTCTGAACTCCATAACTACTAGAACTTTGATTTTTCTCTGATTTTAACAAACTGATCGGCTAATCCTGGGATCCTATAAGGAAATCACTCCTTCCTCCAGAACCAGTTCCAGTCCCACACTCGACTCCTCATAAAAAAACCTCGCAAAAATAGAATATCCTGAAAGAAAATGTTTGTCAGCGGGAAAGAGAGAAAAGAGAAATAGAACAAAACAACTCTTGTTCATAACAAATCAATTACAATGACTGGTCTTTCTGCAGTCCTTTAGTACGCTCAGGTAGTGTTCAACAGTGCCGCCTCTCAGTCTTCACGGAACAGAGTCTCTAGTGATACTTTTGCGATCTATTTGCCTTGCTCTTTGAAAACACAGTTCACTTGGAACACACAGTTCACTTTGCTCTCCACCTTGCTCTTTGAACACACAGTTCACTTGTAACACACAGTTCACTTTGCTCTCCACCTTGCTCGTTGAACACACAAACTCGATGAATGTGAGCAATAAACTACTTTGTCACGAGTTCTCTCCGGGTCAGCGACCTTCTTGCAGTGGGACGAGTGGACCCAAGTCTCTCTTTCGGCGACCTTTAGTGCTGTCAACAAATCTTGGTATGGTCCTTCCCACCTGTCTATTAGGCAACCTGAGCGTAAGAACAATCACACAGTCTCTTGGTTCATAATCAAGACAGTTAGCATTTGGCATACCAGCAATCAACAGTTTCAAGTTCTTTGTCAAGTTCTCAAATGCTGGCTCATCTCAATAAGGTACTGTACTGTCACATCATTGGTGTATTTCTGATCATTGTGCGGATCAATCATGACATGAGGTTGTCTTCCAAAAACAACCCAAAAAGACACAAATACCAAAACAAAAACAAGTTTCGAAGAGGGTGATTCGTCGAGTGAAGATATGGGAGTGGTTCAGAAGCTACATAATACTAGTGGCAGTATCTATGATCACAATAGTACAATTTCAGGCTTTGCTCCTACTTCTAGGGGTACCATTATCTACACACAAATTTCTGCGAATTTTTTACTTTGCGGTAAACACAGCAGCATCCGTGGCGGCAGGAAATGCCTCTACCCAGTTTGAGAAAACATCAGTGCACACCAATACATATACAGGGGAGGGGTCCTGGGGTGCACACCGGTAATGAGAGGTGCGACCCTGTGGAGACCTTTCAGTAGAACTGCATACAAAGAAAAAGGTTGCACCAATACATAACAATAATTCCTAAAAGGGAGGGTGTTAACTGTACGAAGTCGATTAGTATTTCCTGAAAAGATCCGTCTGCAGGAGGGATATGGGATGGCTCTGTTGGTATTGCTTTACCAATATTCTTCCTCAAGCAAGCAAAGCAGGTCATTGCTCTCTTACCTGCATGAGAATAGAATCCTGGCGCACACCAGTAGGCTCTCATCAGCCTGCACCTACCCTCTTTGCCTAGATGAGTCAGACCGTGTGCCACCTCAGCTAGACTTGGAAGGTATGCTCTGGGGGCTACTGGCTTACCGTGTCCACCTGCCCACAGTCCTGAGGACTCCTGGCCATACCCCTTTGTCCTCCAGACTGCCTCTTCCTGCAGGGAACACAATTTTTTTTTATTTTAATTTAACTATCGTGTGTTTGCAATGTAGAGTACCATGAGCGTAACTCAAAAAAAAAAGAAAAGAAAAAAGAAACATATCTGTAGGAGAGAAAGAAGAAGAAAATGAAAAAGAAAACGTCAGGTTTGCCATTCACCAACAGGCATATCAGTGTCTATACAAAATTTCCCTTCACCAGTATTCCCATTCTCCACCCTTTGTGCATGACAAGGCACACTGCAGTAATACTGGTGTCGTTGTGCTGTTGAGATATACTGGGTTTGGGCAGAACTCTGAAGGACCTAGGCATGTGGAGTTTGAACTGTACTTGGGTCCATGTATTGTACCACCCTGTGTGAACGCAAAAGATGAAGAGGAAAACTGTAGAGAAACAGAATAGAGGTTGGTGACAGATGAGTTTGTAGAGGTGAAGAAGATTTTATAAAAATTTGACAACTGGATTGGGCACTACGGGGAAGTGATTCTCTACTTGGTCTACTCCCCTTAAAAAAATTCTGTGTTTATCGTATCGCTATTGGGACTATCCCAGCCATCAATCCAGTGTCCTGTCCATCCTACATTCATAGGGAACCTGGTATCTGTGAGTTAATTTCCTCTACCTGTGATGGACATGCATCTAGAACAGTGAAATGTAACATTAGTAAGTTGCATTTATTCTGTTCTTCCCATTAACTGAATCTGTGTTTTCTATATGGCTTATGATTCCTTACTATATGTCCCTTGGTCCCGTCTGTGTTTAATAATGTGGCTTGTGTTTTCTGTCTAGGGGATCTATATTGACTATGTGTCCTACTACTCCTACAATCTCTGGCAAAATGCCCTTCCTTCCTACAAGTGTAACATATTATTGACCATTAGAGATCTGGGGTTTGGACTGATGGGTCTTTCCTGTATGTGCCAGTATGCTTACCGTCCTCAACCTCTCCACCTGTTGTTCTCTGCGCCTAGCACTATTCTTGTGATGTTCAATAGCACACTATCTAAGATTAGCTACTATGACCTCTTTCCAATTTTGCAAAGAAGTCTGCACCCTGACACTCAATGCCTTATTGAGCCCGTCCATTTGCACAGAGACAGCCACCTCCCATTTGCCGAATTAGTGTTTACCAGTGGTCTTATCCAGATTGAGAGTTTTCTATTTCTGCAAAAGACAAAAACAAAAAAAAGTTTAACAAGCTTCTAGGTCATGCAAAATATTTCATTCAATCCTTCTCATCCCATATTAAGGTTCTGTACGTGGTCCAACAAACATTTCCAAGCTCATCTTTACTAGGGGCATTACTAGGAATGAATACTTCTTATATGGTAAATGAAAGAAATACCCTGGGGTTACCTTGTCTCTGTCCGCTTTCCTACTGGCAAATACTAATGTGCAGACAGGTTTTTTTTCCCCCCTCCATTTCTGACGTTACTTTGTTGATTTTTTTTGTTTTATTTTTTTGTTTTACTATATATGTACACGAATGATACCATACTTACCTGTTCCACTGGTCTCAGCCACTTCCCCCATAGGCTACTGCTCTTCTTGGTTGGATACTCCTCTGGGTACATGAGAAATGTCTGAAAACGATCAGGTCACCTTCTCCTCCTAAATAAAACTTCAACATTCATTAGTACATATATAGGTTACAGTCATATTTTTCATATTTTTATTATTTTCTATCATTTGTATGCTGGCCGTAACTGCTTCCACATCTACATAAGGCGGTATACTTGCATTCTCTTTTTTTTTTCCTACTTATTTATTGTTGCTACAAGTTCAAACAGTTCTTATATTTCCATTCTTGTCTTATATGACTTTGGTTAAACATACCACCTGCAATACCTTAGGATCAAACTCGCCAACCCCTCTTGCTGTCACAGGTTTAAACAATTTGTATGTCTGACCCTTTGTTTTCGGGATTTTATCAGACATATTCTTATCCTTAAGTTCTGCAATACCTCTGGTTCAAAGCTGCTCACCTTAGGGAATGGTACCCTATCTTTGTCTGTCATACATTCCCAATCAGACAAAAAGTCTTCAGCGTGTGGACCATATTTCCCACACATAATACTTTTTCCTTTAAACTTCGCTGACCCCCTGGGCCGCGGCTCTTCAACCTTAACCCTGGTTAAACGTCCCTTACTTGAGCAACTGGCTCCCATAATTGTGGGCCTTTTCCCACAAACACCAAAATACTCAATATAAGTAGACGGTGGAAGTATCCCTGAGCGCCTTCCACTCGCTCTCGCCCACGCTGGCCAGTACAACGATACACTGTTGGTAGCGGATCGCAATGTACCCAACTTAGGGCTCCTATCAGACCTTACAACACCGTAATTTCTTTCGGTGGAAGTTCTGTTTGGAATATTTTATAGAGAGGCAGCGAAAAATTCCTTTTCGGTATCTTTCAACTGGAATTGTTTGTAGGGTGTAAAACAGAGAAATTAGATAACTATCCTTTACCCTTTCCAGTGAAGCCCACCAGGGAGATTTCCCGACGTTATCAAAGAAAAACCCCTTTGTCTATACAATCACGTCTGCGTATGCTCTTCCACAGCGCATATGACACAATGGTATCACATTGTGCTGTGCAGAACAAACGGACATGCGATGCAATAGCACAGCCTATAGATACTAGTTATCTATATGCCCTACAATTGCTGTAGACCACTTTAGCCTAGACCACTCCAGACCACTTTAGACCACTTCAGTTGTATGGGATCACTTCAGACCACTTCAGTTCCTAATAACGCAGGGTAGCGAACCCTACGCCGCCGGGCCTCTACTAACCGGGGGAACCACTTCAGACCACTTCAGTTTCTGGGTTCAGTTCCACTCGCTCCGCTTTCCCTCACTCAAATACACTTTGGTATTTCTGTACAGAAAATTTGGATTCATTCAGATAGGCAGCTTTACCCCAGAGGCAATACAGTTTTTAAACTAAATTTATAGTAACCTGCTTTTGAAATCTGATAGTTATGTGCTATTGTATTAAATGTCTACTATCCCACCTTTGAACTAAACGACACTATTGTATAATTTGTACTTAGCGCCCGCATTCTTACGCACTTTGCGCAAACACGCGACCGTGTGTGTCTCTTTCGCTGCGTGCGCAGTCCTTTACTTTGCCCGAGACACGTGTACAAAACCCTGCGTCCGCAATAAAACAAATCACACAGCTTCTATAAATGTGAGCAATACTAACTACTATTGCCCACTAGACACAACTTGTTCTGTATAAACTTTTATGCAGACCTGCGTTTGTGTCTTTATACTTACTTCCTTAAACATTTATTTTAGTTTTAACTATATAGCAACAAATGTATCCTATTTCACACAGATCTATAATGACTCTAGCAATAATCAATAATTTAAATGATATGATTCAGATTGGATAGCTATCTTGCAGAACATACACTGATATAAATATACACATAATTATAATAATTATATATATGTACCATTCACTGGTCTCCTGAGACTCATTTACCCATTCAGTGCTTCTAATTTGCATATCAACAGAGGTTCATATGCCTGTTCAAGAGGGTAGTGGGACAGGTTAATTAACATTTCAATGGCTATCCTAAACTAGCAAGCAGATTTTAACTAAATCCTAGAGGTAAAAGAAAAAAAAAAACTTTTCCTTTTTTTATCTGTGTGTAATTCTTACATCAAGTATTCATCTCACTATTAACTTTCACTAGGCCCAGCTGAAACTATTTGTAATTGACTATGGAATGGGTTAAATAAATGCATTGGTAACTCATAAATGGTGTTTCATGTGACCAAGGAAAGCTGATTATTCTGAGCAGTGAAAATCAGCCATTTAGAAAATGACCTTCCCCAGATGGCCGCTGCTCCTCCCCCTTCCACATCCATGTGGCCCGCAATGGGGTAAGCCATTCTGCGATGATGTTCCTCAGTTTCCGTAAGAGGTTGTCAGCTGTGTGCCTCTTCTGAAAAGCGGTGATACAAAGCATAGCCTGCCGAGGAACGAGTTGGCATTTGCGAGATGCTGCTACTGGTGCCGCCGCTGCTGTTCTTGCTGCGGGAAGCAATACATCTACCCAGTGGGCTGTCACAGTCATATAGTCCTGAGTCTGCCCTGGTCCACTTGTCCACATGTCCATGGTTAAGTGGACATTGGGTACAACTGCATTTTTTAGGAAACTGGTGACTCTTTTTCTGACGTCTGTGTACATTCTCGGTATCGCCTGCCTAGAGAAGTGGAACCTAGATGGTATTTGGTACCGGGGACACAGTACCACAATTAATACTCTAGTTCCCTGTGAATTAACGGTGGATACCGGAAACACGTTTAACACTGCCCAGGCTGCCAAGGCCTGAGTTATCCGCTTTGCAGCAGGATGACTGCTGTGATATTTCATCTTCCTCGCAAAGGACTGTTGGACAGTCAATTGCTTACTGGAAGTAGTACAAGTGGTCTTCTGACTTCCCCTCTGGGATGACGATCGACTCCCAGCTGCAACAACAGCAGCGCCAGCAGCAGTAGGCGTTACACTCAAGGATGCATCGGAGGAATCCCAGGCAGGAGAAGACTCGTCAGACTTGACAGTGACATGGCCTGCAGGACTATTGGCTTTCCTGTCTAAGGAGGAAATTGACACTGAGGGAGTTGGTGGTGTGGTTTGCAGGAGCTTGGTTACAAGAGGAAAGGATTTAGTGGTCAGTGGACTGCTTCCGCTGTCATCCAAAGTTTTTGAACTTGTCAATGACTTCTGATGAATGCGCTCCAGGTGACGTATAAGGGAGGATGTTCCGAGGTGGTTAACGTCCTTACCCCTACTTATTACAGCTTGACAAAGGCAACACACGGCTTGACAAATGTTGTCCGCATTTCTGTTAAAATAATTCCACACCGACGAGGTGATTTTTTTAGTAATTTGACCAGGCATGTCAATGGCCATATTCGTTCCACTGACAACAGGTGTCTCCTCGGGTGCCTGACTTAAACAAACCACCTCACCATCAGAATCCTCCTTGTCAATTTCCTCTTCAGCGCTAGCAACACCCATATCCTCATCCTGGTGTACTTCAACAGTGACATCTTCAATTTGACTATCAGGAACTGGACTGCGGGTGCTCCTTCCAGCACTTGCAGGGGGCGTGCAAATGGTGGAAGGCGCCACCTCTTCCCGTCCAGTGTTGGGAAGGTCAGGCATCGCAACCGACACAATTGGACTCTCCTTGGGGATTTGTGATTTAGAAGAACGCACAGTTCTTTGCTGTGCTTTTGCCAGCTTAAGTCTTTTCATTTTTCTAGTGGGAGGATGAGTGCTTCCATCCTCATGTGAAGCTGACCCACTAGTCATGAGGAACATAGGAGAGGGCCTCAGCCGTTCCTTACCACTCCGTGTCGTAAATGGCATATTGGCAAGTTTACGCTTCTCCTCAGACACTTTTAATTTAGATTTTTGGGTCATTTTACTGAACTTTTGTTTTTTGGATTTTACATGCTCTCTACTATGACATTGGGCATCGGCCTTGGCAGACGACGTTGATGGCATTTCATCGTCTCGGCCATGACTAGTGGCAGCAGCTTCAGCACGAGGTGGAAGTGGATCTTGATCTTTCCCTATTTTACCCTCCACATTTTTGTTCTCCATTTTTTAATGTGTGGAATTATATGCCAGTAATATATCAATAGCAATGGCCTACTGTACCGTACTGCTATATATTATATACTGGTGGTCAGCAAAATTATGCACTGTCCTCCTACTATATATACTGCGCACAACAACTAAAATGCACCACAGGTATGGATGGATAGTATACTTGACGACACAGAGGTAGGTAGAGCAGTGGCCTACTGTACCGTACTGCTATATATTATATACTGGTGGTCAGCAAAATTATGCACTGTCCTCCTACTATATATATTGCACACAACAACTAAAATGCACCACAGGTATGGATGGATAGTATACTTGACGACACAGAGGTAGGTAGAGCAGTGGCCTACTGTACCGTACTGCTATATATTATATACTGGTGGTCAGCAAAATTATGCACTGTCCTCCTACTATATATACTGAAGAACAACAACTAAAATGCACCACAGGTATGGATGGATAGTATACTTGACGACACAGAGGTATGTAGAGCAGTGGCCTACTATACCGTACTGCTATATATTATATACTGTTGTCAGCAAAATTATGCACTGTCCTCCTACTATATATACTGTGCACAATAACTAAAATGCACCACAGGTGTGGATGGATAGTATACTTGACGACACAAAGGTAGGTAGAGCAGTGGCCTACTGTACCATACTGCTATATATTATATACTGGTGGTCAGCAAAATTGTGCACTGTCCTCCTACTATATATACTGCGCACAACAACTAAAATGCACCACAGGTATGGATAGATAGTATACTTGACGACACAGAGGTAGGTAGAGCAGTGGCCTACTGTACCGTGCTGCTATATATTATATACTGGTGGTCAGCAAAATTATGCACTGTCCTCCTACTATATATATTGCACACAACAACTAAAATGCACCACAGGTATGGATGGATAGTATACTTGACGACACAGAGGTAGGTAGAGCAGTGGCCTACTGTACCGTACTGCTATATATTATATACTGGTGGTCAGCAAAATTATGCACTGTCCTCCTACTATATATACTGCGCACAACAACTAAAATGCACCACAGGTATGGATGGATAGTATACTTGACGACACAGAGGTATGTAGAGCAGTGGCCTACTATACCGTACTGCTATATATTATATACTGTTGTCAGCAAAATTATGCACTGTCCTCCTACTATATATACTGTGCACAATAACTAAAATGCACCACAGGTGTGGATGGATAGTATACTTGACGACACAGAGGTAGATAGAGCAGTGGCCTACTGTACCATACTGCTATATATTATATACTGGTGGTCAGCAAAATTATGCACTGTCCTCCTACTATATATACTGCGCACAACAACTAAAATGCACCACAGGTATGGATGTAAAGTATACTTGACGACACAGAGGTAGGTAGAGCAGTGGACTACTGTACCGTACTGATATAATACTGGTGGTCACTGATCAGCACAGTTCTGCACTGTCCTCCTACTATATACTACAATGCAGCACAGATATGGAACGCTTTTCAGGCAGAGAACATATAATACTGGTGGTCACTGGTCAGCAAAACTCTGCACTGTCCTCCTACTATATAATACTGGTGGTCCCCAGTCCCCACAATAAAGCACACTGAGCACAGATATTTGTAGCACACTGAGCACAGATATGGAGCGTTTTTCAGGCAGAGAACGTAGATATTTTCAGCACACTGAGCACAGATATTTGCAAGCACACTGAGCACAGATATTTGCAGCACACTGAGCACAGATATTTGCAGCACACTGAACACAACTGAGAGAACGCTGCACACGTCCTCTCCCTATCATCTCCAATGCACGAGTGAAAATGGCGGCGACGCGCGGCTCCTTATATAGAATACGAATCTTGCGAGAATCCGACTGTGGGATGATGACGTTCGGGCACGCTCGGGTTAACCGAGCAAGGCGGGAGGATCCGAGTCTGCCTCGGAACCGTGTAAAATGGGTGAAGTTCGGGGGGGTTCGTATCCCGAGGAACCGAACCCGTTCATCTCTGTGTTGAACAGTAGTAGCGTGCTCAGGTGCCTTTCCAAATAGTAATATAGATACACATACAAAGTGGATGGCACTCCAAGTCAGTCATCACAATAAAATAGACACCAGCATACCTTTATAGCACACCTACAGAACTCCCTCACCCAACAGCATGTCACAATGTAGATGCTTTGGCGCAGTGGTGTGCCGATATACAGTATATACATAAAAAACACACAAACGCCTCTTTCACTTAAACACACACACGCCTCTCACTTACTCTCACACCTTTTACTTACACACGCCTCCTTAGCTTAAACACACACATGCCTCCTTCGCATAAACACACACACCTCCTTCGCTTAAACACACACAATCCTCATTTACACACACGCCTCTCACACACATGCCTCTCACTTACACAAACGCCTCTCACTTACACATGCTTCCTTCACTTAAACTCTCACACACATGCCTCCTTCATTTAAACTCACACACACGCTTCCTTCACTTAAACACACAAACATGCCTCTTTCACTTATACACACACACACGTCTCCCTTACACGCACACACGCCTCTTTATCTTAAAAACACACTCACAAAAACAAACACATGCTTCCTTCACTTACACACACACACCTCCTTCATTTAAACTCACACACACACACACACACACACACACACACACACACGCTTCCTTCACTTAAACACACAAACATGCCTCTTTCACTTATACACACACACATACACACATATGCCTCTCTCACGCATACACACACACACGTCTCCCTTACACGCACACACGCCTCTTTCACTTAAAAACACACTCACACTCACACAAACAAAAACAAACACATGCTTCCTTCACTTACACACACACACACACACACACACACACACACACACACACACACACACACGCCTCCTTCATTTAAACTCTCACACACACACGCTTCCTTCACTTAAACACACAAACATGCCTCTCTCACTTACACACACACACACACACACACACACACACACACACACACACACACAAACACACACATATGCCTCTCACACACACACACGTCTCCCTTACACGCACACACGCCTCTTTCACTTAAAAACACACACACAAACAAAAACATGCTTCCATTACACACACACACACACACACACACACACACACACACACACACACACACACACACACCTCACTTAAACATGCACACATAAAACACAGTGCTGCCAACATTTATTAAAGACCCCCCCAGCACCCCTCCCCTTTCCAACTACACCCTACCCCCCACAGAGCAGCTTGAGGCAAGTGCTGCCAATGCCTACCTGCTGCTATCAGCCCAACGGATGAACAGAGAGCTTCACTCGGCCAGCTCATCTGGAAGGGCCTGGCTCTCTGTATATACTAGGACAGGGGTGGCCAACCAGTCAGAGGCAAAGAGCCAGAAAAGATCTGTAGTCAAGGGCAAAAGCCAGTATCATGCGCGCGTGCGCAAAAATGGGGGCATTGTTATGATTCCAGCACTCCTGACCGGAGGAGATTTTATGACAAGGACCAGAGCGCTGGAATGGAATGCAGGTAACGGGAGCAGGAAAGACTAGTTGCCCCTGGCGCCCTAACTCTATTGTCTCACCCGTGCTATCGGAAATCCCCTGCGAGACTATGGTTTCTTGAGCCCCTGGCAGCCACGTTTGAAGGGCGGATTATGTCTGCCCAACTCCGGTGCCCCCCGGTCTTAGTGAGAGACAAAGGGAAATCCGAGGCAGGATGATAACAAGAGGACCTCTGACTGACAACAGGCCAGGGGCAACAAGCTAACTAACAAAACCTGAAGTATGTGCGGAAACCCGCCAGGGAAAAGGACAACCAAAATCCACTTGTCCAATACTCCTACCCAGCACCGCTGGATACCAGAGTGGACCTGTGGAAGCGGAACCCTCCGCGAAATGCTCCAAAACACAAATAATAAATAATAAAGCGGACAAGCCGCAACACACGGCAAAGCCGCGACTCACGAACACCACTGGATGTTATACGGTGATTAGTCAGGACTCCAGGAATAAGATGACAACTTCCGAGTTCAGGACTTCCGAATACTGGAATGACCGGATACAGCAAGACTGGAACAGACTCTCAGCAAACAGAGACAGCATGCAGGAAGCTATTACCGGCGTCTGTGAGAAGCCCTGAGAGTGCATATGAACAGGAGTCCTCCAATCAGGTGCTGACAGGGCTAATTACCTACATGCCATGCAGCTGCCTTGCTGCATGGTCAGGAAACAGGTGTAGGTTCATTAAACCCTGGACCCAGCAACGGGGAACGCGGTCCGTCAGTGGCGTCCCCGTTGCTAGGGTCCGTGCGGCTCAGTGCGCCCGGCGTCCAGCGTTGCCAGGGAGCCGGCGGCTGTCCGCGTACGGCGTCCCTGGTTGCTAGGCGCCGGGCCGCACCGACGAGCGGACCCCAGCGCCTAACAGTACCCCCCCCTTGAGGAGGGGTCAAGGAACCCCTAAAGCCAGGCTTCCAAGGAAATCCCCCAAAAAATGCCCTTTTGAGCCTTGGGGCATGAAGATCCTTATCCAGGACCCGGGACCTTTCCTCTGGACCATAACCTCTCCAGTGAACCAGAAAATAAAGCCGGCCCCTGGACAACTTGGAATCGAGAACCTTCTCCACCAGGAACTCCTGTTGTCCCTATACATCCACTGGAGATCTTCCCTGAGAAATCTTCCGAGGAAATTTATTGGAAGAAATGTATGGCTTCAACAGGGAGCAATGAAACATATTACCAATCCGAAGAGATTTTGGTAAACGTAACCGGAAAGCAACTGGGTTAACTTTTTTAATGATATGAAATGGTCCAATAAATTTGGGTCCCAACCTAGCTGAAGATTGTCGAAGTCTAATGTTACGAGTCGACAACCATACCCTATCTCCCACCTTAAAATTGCAAGGACGTCGGAGCCGGTCAGAAAAAATTTCCTCTCGAAAGGCCGCTTTTCTGAGAGCAAGGTGCACTTTTTTCCAAATGGCTCTGAGATGGGAGGTTAAGGTTAGCGAGGAAACTGAGTAATGTTGAAAAAAAGAATTAGCTCTGGGGTGAAAACCAAAAACTGAAAAGAATGGAGACACGTTGGTGGAGGAATGACAAGAATTATTGTAAGCAAACTCCGCCAATGGAAGAAACTCGGACCAATCATTCTGGAGTTTGGCTGAGTACAAACGCAAATACTGTTTCAATGATTGGTTAACTCGCTCGGTTTGCCCGTTGGACTGTGGGTGGTAACCAGATGTTAATGACAATCTCATCTTTAATGAAGCACAAAAACACTTCCAGAATTGTGCAATGAATTGTGGACCCCGATCAGAAACAATATCAGTGGGCAACCCATGAAGTCTGAAAACATGGCGGAGAAACAACACTGCCAATCCTTGGGCAGATGGCAGTCGGGGAAGGGCAATGAAATGAGCCATCTTGCTAAAACGGTCTACTACCACCCAAATGACTCTGCATCCAGCTGAAAGGGGAAGGTCCACCACAAAATCCATGGAAATATGAGACCATGGCCTGAGAGGGACATTCAAGGGCATAAGTTGCCCGATAGGCAAGGAACGGGGAACCTTATGCTGTGCACAAACCTGACATGAAGAAACAAACTCCTTAACGTCTTTAGAAAGACCAGGCCACCATACTGAGAGGGAGACTAACTCCAATGTCTTAGAGATCCCTGGATGCCCGGAAACTTTGTTATCATGGAACTCAGTCAAACAGTAGCTCTCAAGAACTCAGGGACGTAAAGACGACCAGCAGGAGTATTTCCAGGAGTTTGGTGTTGAAGCTGTTTTAACTGGGTAAATAAATCTTGTGTGAGGCCTGCCCAAATGACTGAAGATGGAAGTATGGGAGTAACAGGACTGTTATCATGAACCGGAAGAAAACTGCGTGACAGAGCATCTGCCTTGGTATTCTTGGAACCTGGCCTGAAAGTTATAATAAATTTGAAACGAGTAAAGAACAAAGCCCAACGAGCCTGCCGGGCATTCAGCCGCTTAGCTGATTCGATGTATTGCAGATTCTTATGGTCAGTCAATACTGAAATGGTATGTGTTGCTCCCTCCAGCCAATGCCTCCACTCCTCGAAAGCCCATTTTATTGCCAGTAATTCCCGGTTACCAACGTCATAGTTGGATTCAGCGGAGGAGAATTTCCTGGACATAAAGGCACAAGGATGTAGTTCCAGAGACTCTGTATCCTTTTGAGATAGTATAGCCCCTACTCCAACCTCCGAGGCATTAACCTCCACAACGAAGGGCAATCCTGGATTGGGATGTCTGAGGACTGGAGCCGAGACAAAAGCTTGTTTCAAGGCCCGAAAGGACAACTCCGCTTCACGCGACCAGTTGGTAGGATCCGCTCCTTTCTTTGTCAGGGCCACAATGGGAGCAACCAGGTTGGAAAAAGAATGAATGAACCTCCTGTAATAATTCGCAAACCCTAAAAAGCGCTGAATTGCTTTTAAATTGGTGGGTTGCGCCCAACTAAGGATGGCCTGGAGCTTCTTTGGTTCCATGAAAAATCCCCGAGGGGAAATAATGTACCCTAAAAAAGATACCTCCGTGACATGAAACTCGCATTTTTCCAGTTTGGCATATAGATGATTCTCACGTAACTTTTGAAGAACCTGACACACCTGGGTAACATGTTGTTCAATAGAGTCAGAATAAATCAGGATGTCGTCTAAGTAAACGACCACGAATTTCCCTAGGAAGTCACGGAGCACATCGTTAATGAGGTCCTGGAAAACTGCTGGAGCGTTAGACAAGCCGAACGGCATCACTAGGTACTCGTAGTGACCCGACTGAGTACTGAAGGCTGTCTTCCACTCATCTCCGGACCTGATTCGAATGAGGTTATACGCTCCTCTTAGATCAATTTTGGAAAAAATCACAGCCGAACGCAGCTGATCAAAGAGGACAGAAATCAGCGGCAGAGGATAAGTATTTTTAACTGAGATTTTATTAAGGGCTCTATAGTCAATGCAAGGTCTGAGCGAGCCATCCTTTTTCTCCACAAAGAAGAAGCCTGCACTTAAAGGAGATTTAGATGGCCTAATAAATCCTTTCCCTAGGCTCTCTTTAACATAGTCATTCATGGCCGCAGTTTCTGGCCCGGATAAAGCATATAACCTTCCCTTTGGCAATGCGGCACCAGGAATTAGCTCAATGGCGCAATCATAAGGCCGATGGGGAGGCAGAATGTCTGCATTGCCCTTGGAGAACACATCAGCAAACTCCTGGTACTCCACGGGAATGAGTTCAGGAATGGCAGCAGCTATTCTGACTGGAAACGAAATACATTCCTTATCACAGAAGGCACCCCATTGAGAAATCTCCCCTGACCGCCAATCAATGGTGGGATTGTGAAAGGCCAGCCAAGGGTGACCCAGAACCACTGGAACTGCTGGGCAATGGGTAAGGAAGAACTCGATTTTTTCAGAATGAAGAGCTCCTACCGTAAGTAGTTGTTAGGGTCTCCTGCCCTGTGCTGCCACGTCGTCATGGCAACCGGGAGACAAGTGCTAGTGGAGTAACCTGAGCGCAGCTGATACTCCGGTTCGGGTCTTTTGCTGTGCAGTGGTTATAGGCTCTGTGCACGGCAGGGGATCCGGTGCTGGTTTTTGTGCTCACAGTCTGTGAGGTCTGAGTGGGGCGTGGACAGCACCTGCTTTATAAGGCCTCTTTTCAGGGTAAGCAGATGCTGCTGAATCTTTGTTGGTTAGTCAGTTCATGAAAGTTAGCCAGTACTGTGTAGCTTTGTATTTGTTTGTTGCTTACTGCAAATAGGCCTGGGGATTTGGTATTACACTCTGCCAATCCAGACCTAGCAGTAAGACTGGAGTCAGTCGTTTAGCTTGCTGGGGTTCTGTTACTACTCTGTGAACTTAGCAAGTTTGCGGCTGTATTCTAAGACTTGCCTGTCTAATCCTGTCTCACTGTGCTAGGTGTCAGGGGTCAGTTTAGTGGCAGTAAGCTAAAACCTGTGCACTGCAAGTGAGAATTAGGATTGTGGGGACTCTCCTTGTGTCTATCATTCCATCTCTGACCAAGGAGTTTACTGCCACACCCGTTGGTAACCCTTTAGGGTTTTGCTGTTGCCCTTAGCAACAGCATTTCGGGTTCTCTACGTATTAAAACACAACATCTTGCTTTTTCCATCTGAGCAGTTATAATACAAGGGAGATACCCAGTTCCTTAGCCTCTGGGCTTCTCTGTTCACTTTGTGTGTATTTTGTTACCCTATCACCTTCTGTGTACGTTATGTCATATTCCCCAGTTTGTCTGTGAGTCCATTTGTTTTGCATAACAGTTCTGACACCAGTACTTTCCTGCAGGCACTGGTGTGCATAACATATTCAGCAGCCTAATACTCCTGTTGAAATTTTGTGGGAATATGGAGCATACCCCTCAAAATACGTTGCAACAGGTGGTCGATCAGGTGCAGGTCCTGACTCGACAATTTAATGATTTGTCCATTAAAATGCACACCTCCCAGGCTGCTGGCGGAGCTCCCGCAGCAGCAGCACCTGCAGGGGTTAAGGAGCCGAAAGTAAATCTCCCGGATCGTTTTTCTGGAGATCGCTCGCAGTTCTTTTGTTTCAAGGAGAGCTGCAAGCTATACTTCCGGCTTAGGCCTCAGTCTTCTGGGTCGGAGATTCAGCGGGTGGGCATAGTGATTTCCTTGCTACAAGGAGACCCACAGGTCTGGGCATATGGGTTGCAGCCTGACTGTCCGTCGCTTAAAAGTGTTGATGCTTTTTTTACGGCACTGGGCATGTTGTATGATGACCCTGACAAAACGGCCTCAGCCGAGGCTCATATTTCGATCCTTAAGCAAGGGCGAAGGCCAGTTGAGGTTTACTGTACGGAGTTTCGGAGGTTGGCCCATGATACCCAGTGGAATGACCCAGCCCTGAGACACCAGTACCGAAGAGGTCTTTCTAACCAGATAAAAGACCAACTGGTACAATATCCCTTGCCTGATAGCTTGGATCAGCTCATGCAGTTATCCATCCGGGTGGATAGACGGCTGAGAGAGCGTAGGCTTGAAAAGGAGACTGAGATTTCCTTCCTTCCCAAGGGAACCTCAGACTCTGAGGAATTTTCTGAGGAGCCTATGCAGATTGGGGCTACCCGCCTCTCCTCGCGTGAGAAGACGCGGAGGAGACAGCAGGGGTTGTGTTTGTACTGTGGGAATAAAGGTCATGTGGTAGTATCATGCCCAGAAAAGCCGGAAAACTTCAGGGCCTAAGGGTGATGGGAAATATCCTGTCAGGCCAGAAGTCAGAATTTCCCAAGAAGACTTTTATCATTCCGGTGACCTTGAAGATCCTCGGTCAAACTGTCAAGACTGAGGCCTTTGTGGACAGTGGGGCCGACGGGCTTTTTATGGACCGCCAATTCGCCCTGAAACACTCTGTTCCCTTAGTACCCTTGGCATCGGAAATTGAGATTTGTGGGTTAAACGGGGAACCATTATCCCAAGGTAAAATTACCTCTAGCACTAGCCAGATTTCTTTGTTTATTGGAGCCACACACTCTGAAAAATTGTCCTTTTATGTGACTGTCTGTACTTTTGCCCCATTGGTGTTGGGGTTACCCTGGTTAAGGGCCCACAATCCTCAATTTGACTGGGTCTCTGGGGAGATTCTTAGTTGGGGTACTGATTGTTTCAGGAGTTGCTTGAGCCTTCCAGTCAGGCTCTCGCAGCTAAGTTTGCCAGGATTGCCAGGGTGTTATGCAGATTTTGCGGACGTGTTCTCCAAAAAAGTTGCAGAGGTACTACCTCCCCATCGCCCCTATGACTGTGCCATTGATTTGTTGCCAAATGCTAAGCTTCCCAAGAGCAGGTTGTACTCCCTGTCACGTCCTGAGACTCAGGCTATGGCAGAGTACATTCAGGAGAACTTGGCTAAGGGATTTATCAGACCTTCACAGTCTCCAGTTGGGTCGGGGTTCTTCTTCGTGGGTAAAAAGGACGGTTCGTTGCGACCCTGCATCGACTTCAGGGAATTGAACCGTATCACGATTAAAAACTCATACCCACTGCCTCTCATTTCGGTCTTGTTTGACCAGCTTCGTACTGCCACCATTTTTTCTAAGATTGACCTACGCGGTGCGTACAATCTAATCCGAATAAGAGAGGGGGATGAATGGAAGACTGCCTTTAATACCCACTCAGGGCATTATGAATATTTGGTGATGCCTTTTGGGCTCTGTAATGCCCCGGCAGTCTTCCAGGATTTCATGAATGATGTGCTCAGGGAATATTTGGATAGATTCTTAGTTGTATACTTAGATGACATCCTAATCTTCTCCCATTCCCTGGACGAACATCGGAAGCATGTACGCTTAGTCCTCCAGAAACTCAGAGACCACCGGCTTGGGGCGAAGCTGGAGAAGTGCGAATTTGAAGTTCAGCAAATCACATTTCTAGGATATATTATCTCCCCAGAAGGTTTCCAAATGGAGGGTTCCAAGGTACAGGCAGTCCTGGATTGGGTGCAGCCCACTAGTTTGAAGGCGCTTCAGCGTTTCCTGGGCTTTGCGAATTTTTATAGACGATTTATCGCTGGATTTTCGTCTATAGTGGCGCCCTTGGTGGCACTCACTAAGAAAGGGGCGGATGTTGCTCACTGGTCTTGTGAGGCTAAAGCGGCTTTTGCCCGTCTCAAAAGGGCATTTGTTTCGGCCAAGGTGCTGCGACACCCAGATCCAGAGCGTCCTTTTGTGGTGGAGGTGGATGCCTCTGAGATGGGTATTGGGGCAGTGCTTTCTCAGATGGGAGTGTCTGATAATCGCCTTCATCCCTGTGCTTACTTTTCCCGTAAATTTTCGCCTGCCGAGATGAATTATGACGTGGGTAACCGGGAATTGTTGGCTATTAAGGATGCACTCGAGGAGTGGAGACACTGGCTTGAGGGGGCTAAGTTTGTGGTCTCAATTCTCACTGACCATAAGAATCTGGCATATTTAGAGTCAGCGAAGCGTCTCAATGCCAGGCAGGCACGATGGGCTTTGTTTTTTGCTCGCTTTAATTTTTTGATAACATATCGCCCTGGGTCAAAAAACATCAAGGCTGATGCGCTCTCGCGGAGTTTTGCTCCAATCCAGGAGACCACCGAGGAGCCATTGCCCATTGTTTCCCCATCATGTATTAAAGTGGGCATTACCCAGGACCTCTTATCATTAGTCCTTAGAGCACAGGAGCAGGCTCCTCCAGACCTTCCGGTAGGTCTATTGTTTGTGCCTCCTAGGTTAAGACAGCGAGTGTTCCTGGAATTCCATGCCAAGAAGTCGGCAGGTCACCCGGGTATTGCCAGAACTCGGGAGTTGCTATCTAGGGCGGTGTGGTGGCCCTCGGTGGCTAAGGATGTGGATCAGTGGGTTCGGGCATGTGACATCTGTGCCCGAAATAAGACTCCTAGAGGGGTTCCTGTTGGCCCATTACATCCACTCTCTATCCGATCTAAGCCATGGACCCACATTTCAATGGATTTTGTGGTGGACTTGCCCAAATCCTCGGGGATGACAGCCATCTGGGTTGTCGTTGACAGGTTTTCGAAGATGGCGCACTTCGTTCCACTGGTTGGGCTGCCATCAGCCAGACGCCTGTCTGAATTATTTATGCTGCATGTTGTGCGTCTCCACGGGTTGCCACTTGATGTGGTCTCTGACCGCGGATCCCAGTTTGTGGCCAAATTCTGGAGGGCATTTTGTTCCGATCTCCAGATTTCTGTCAGCTTGTCGTCAGGCTACCATCCGCAGTCTAATGGGCAGACTGAAAGGGTGAACCAGTCCTTGGAGCAGTTCCTCAGGTGTTATGTCTCCAAGTGTCAGACTGACTGGGTTGCTCATCTGTCCATGGCGGAGTTTGCCTATAACAACGCGGCTCACTCTGCTACAGGGATCTCTCCCTTCCTTTGTGTGTATGGGCATCATCCTAAGGCCAATTCTTTTGACCCCCTGGACTCCACGCCTGGTGGTTCCTCTGTGGTTTCGGTCCTTAGAGGTATTTGGCGGAAAGTGAAGAAAGCCCTTGTGTCTGTGTCATTAGTGACCAAAAGGGTTTTTGATAAGCGGAAAAGACCCTGCAGCTTCAAATTAGGAGACTTCGTCTGGTTGTCTACCAAGAATTTGAAGTTGAGACAGCCATCTCATAAGTTAGGCCCCCGGTTCATCGGCCCTTATAAGATCACCAGGGTTATCAATCCGGTGGCATTTCAGTTAGATCTGCCCCGTTCTTTGGGTATCAATAAAACATTTCATTGTTCCCTTTTAAAACGGGCGATTAGTAATCCTTCTTCCAGTGGAAGACCTTCCCCTCTTCTGATACGTGGCCAGAGGGAGTTTGTTGTTGAAAGGATTCTTGACTCCAAGGTGGTTCGGGGTCGGCTGTCATTTTTGGTGCACTGGAAGGGGTATGGCCCGGAGGAGTGGTCGTGGGTGCGCAGTTGTGATCTTCATGCCCCCAGACTGATACGCTCTTTCTTCTCGCAGTTCCCCGATAAACCCGGTGGTAGGGGTTCTTTGACCCCTCGTCAGAGGGGGGGTACTGTTAGGGTCTCCTGCCCTGTGCTGCCACGTCGTCATGGCAACCGGGAGACAAGTGCTAGTGGAGTAACCTGAGCGCAGCTGATACTCCGGTTCGGGTCTTTTGCTGTGCAGTGGTTATAGGCTCTGTGCACGGCAGGGGATCCGGTGCTGGTTTTTGTGCTCACAGTCTGTGAGGTCTGAGTGGGGCGTGGACAGCACCTGCTTTATAAGGCCTCTTTTCAGGGTAAGCAGATGCTGCTGAATCTTTGTTGGTTAGTCAGTTCATGAAAGTTAGCCAGTACTGTGTAGCTTTGTATTTGTTTGTTGCTTACTGCAAATAGGCCTGGGGATTTGGTATTACACTCTGCCAATCCAGACCTAGCAGTAAGACTGGAGTCAGTCGTTTAGCTTGCTGGGGTTCTGTTACTACTCTGTGAACTTAGCAAGTTTGCGGCTGTATTCTAAGACTTGCCTGTCTAATCCTGTCTCACTGTGCTAGGTGTCAGGGGTCAGTTTAGTGGCAGTAAGCTAAAACCTGTGCACTGCAAGTGAGAATTAGGATTGTGGGGACTCTCCTTGTGTCTATCATTCCATCTCTGACCAAGGAGTTTACTGCCACACCCGTTGGTAACCCTTTAGGGTTTTGCTGTTGCCCTTAGCAACAGCATTTCGGGTTCTCTACGTATTAAAACACAACATCTTGCTTTTTCCATCTGAGCAGTTATAATACAAGGGAGATACCCAGTTCCTTAGCCTCTGGGCTTCTCTGTTCACTTTGTGTGTATTTTGTTACCCTATCACCTTCTGTGTACGTTATGTCATATTCCCCAGTTTGTCTGTGAGTCCATTTGTTTTGCATAACAGTTCTGACACCAGTACTTTCCTGCAGGCACTGGTGTGCATAACAGTAGTACAGGGGTGTACAGAGGGAAATAACCCCATTGGACAGTGGACTCCCATCTAAGCCATGCATGGTGACACACCTACCCAAAGATAACTGAGGAATGCCTAAAGCCTTAGCCCAAGTTAAATCCATAAAGTTTCCTGCGGCTCCACTGTCGACAAAAGCCGACACCGAGGAACTGAGGCTGCCAAAGGAAACCTTAGCTGGGACTAAAAGGGAGTTATTCGAGGAGATAAGCTGCAGACCTAGGTGAACCCCCGCACAATTCACCTGGTCAAGGCGTTTCCCGACTTATTCGGACAATTACGAGCAAAATGTCCCTTACCCCCACAGTACAAACAAAGACCAGAGTTTTGCCTTCTGGCTCTCTCTTCAGGAGACAACCGGGGGAGACCCATCTGCATGGGCTCCTCTATGTCCTCAGGGATGGAATATACACATGGAGATGACCTGACCGATGCTCCTTTTTCAGCCTTCCGCTCTCTGAGACGACGATCAATCTTAATAGAAAGCTCCATGAGTTTATCGAGAGTCTCAGGAGCGGGATACTGGAGGAGACTGTCTTTAATAGATTCTGATAAGCCGAGGCGAAACTGACTGCGCAGGGCTGGGTCATTCCAGCCACAGTCGTTCGACCACCGGCGAAACTCCGTACAATAAACCTCTGCAGGATTCCTACCCTGTCTGAGAGCGCGCAATTGACCTTCAGCGGATGCCTCTCTATCAGGGTCATCATATAACAGTCCTAAAGACCCAAAGAAAGCGTCTACTGACAAAAACACCGGATCATCTGCTTTTAAACCAAATGCCCAAGTCTGGGGATCCCCCTGGAGCAAAGAAATAATAATCCCGACCCGCTGAGATTCAGTACCCGAGGAGATCGGTCTTAAACGAAAATAAAGTTTACAGGATTCTTTAAAATTAAAAAACTCTTTTCTATCACCAGAAAAACGGTCAGGCAAATGCATTTTTGGTTCAGGAACTACCCTCTGGGAAGTTCGTAAAAGATCTTCCTGCGACTTCACCCGAAGGGAAAGATCCTGAACCATCTGAGTAAGTTCTTGAATCTGACTGACTAAGAGCTGACCAGGATTTGGTCCTAACCCTGTTGGATTCATGAGGTCGACAATTTCTTACAAAAACTGAATAAGAAAAAATTAAACTCCGTTTAATTTTAAGTTTTGGTAGGGCCGGTAATAATGTTATGATTCCAGCACTCCTGACCGGAGGAGATTTTATGACAAGGACCAGAGCGCTGGAATGGAATGCAGGTAACGGGAGCAGGAAAGACTAGTTGCCCCTGGCGCCCTAACTCTATTGTCTCACCCGTGCTATCGGAAATCCCCTGCGAGACTATGGTTTCTTGAGCCCCTGGCAGCCACGTTTGAAGGGCGGATTATGTCTGCCCAACTCCGGTGCCCCCCGGTCTTAGTGAGAGACAAAGGGAAATCCGAGGCAGGATGATAACAAGAGGACCTCTGACTGACAACAGGCCAGGGGCAACAAGCTAACTAACAAAACCTGAAGTATGTGCGGAAACCCGCCAGGGAAAAGGACAACCAAAATCCACTTGTCCAATACTCCTAGCCAGCACCGCTGGATACCAGAGTGGACCTGTGGAAGCGGAACCCTCCGCGAAATGCTCCAAAACACAAATAATAAATAATAAAGCGGACAAGCCGCAACACACGGCAAAGCCGCTACTCACGAACACCACTGGATGTTATACGGTGATTAGTCAGGACTCCAGGAATAAGATGACAACTTCCGAGTTCAGGACTTCCGAATACTGGAATGACCGGATACAGCAAGACTGGAACAGACTCTCAGCAAACAGAGACAGCATGCAGGAAGCTATTACCGGCGTCTGTGAGAAGCCCTGAGAGTGCATATGAACAGGAGTCCTCCAATCAGGTGCTGACAGGGCTAATTACCTACATGCCGTGCAGCTGCCTTGCTGCACGGCCAGGAAACAGGTGTAGGTTCATTAAACCCTGGACCCAGCAACGGGGAACGCGGTCCGTCATTGGCGTCCCCGTTGCTAGGGTCCGTGCGGCTCAGTGCGCCCGGCGTCCAGCGTTGCCAGGGAGCCGGCGGCTGTCCGCGTACGGCGTCCCTGGTTGCTAGGCGCCGGGCCGCACCGACGAGCGGACCCCGGCGCCTAACAGGCATGGCCTAGTTTTCACAAAGCCATTTTGTGCGCACACCTTTCGTTATGACGTTTGTAGGAGTATGACCTTGTGTCATAACTCCATTTTTAGTCATGTTATACAGTGCCACATACATATAAAAATTTCAAAAATAAGTGCCTCCACAGTGCCAGATACATATATGCCCCCACAGTGCCACATTCACATATGCTCCCACAGTGCCACATACACATATGCCCCAAAGTGCCAGATACATATATGCCCCACAGTGCCAGATACATATATGCCTCACAGTGCCAGATACATATATGCCTCACAGTGCCAGATACACATGACCCCCCATTGCCAGATATACATTTCCCCCCAGTGCCAGATATGCCCCAGTGCCAGATGTTTATATGTCCCCACAGTGCCAGCTATGCCCCTGGTGCCAGATATATATTTCCCCAAAGTGCCAGCTATGCCCCCAATGCAGTGTCCCCACAGTGCCAGATATGCCCCCAGTGCCAGATATACATGTCCCCACACAGTGTCAGCTCTGCCCCCAGTGCCAGATATACATGTCCCCCCAGTGCCAGCTATGCCCCTGTGCCAGATATGCCCCCAGTGCCAGATATATATGCCCCCACAGTGCCAGCTATGCCCCTAGTGCCAGATATATATGTCCCCAAAGTGCCAGCTATGCCCCAGTGCCAGATATGCCCCAGTGCCAGATATATATGACCTCACAGTGCCAGCTATGCCCCTAGTGCCAGATATATATGTCCCCACAGTGCCAGCTATGCCCCCAATGCCAGTGTCCCCAGTGCCAGATATGCCCCCCAGTGCCAGAAATACATGCCCCCCAAGTGCCAGATATATATGTCCCCACAGTGGCAGATATATATGTCCCCACAGTGCCAGCTATGCCCCCAATGCCAGTGTCCCCAGTGCCAGATATGCCCCCCAGTGCCAGATATACATGTCCCCCAAGTGCCAGATATATATGTCCCCACAGTGGCAGATATATATGTCCCCACAGTGCCAGCTATGCCCCCAATGCCAGTGTCCCCACAGTGCCAGATATGCCCCCCAGTGCCAGATATACATGTCTCCCCAGTGCCAGCTGTGACCCCAGTGCCAGGTATACATGTCCCCACAGTGCCAGCAATGCCCCCAGTGCCAGATATACACGTCCCCCAAGTGCCAGATATATATGTCCCCACAGTGCCAGATATATATGTCCCCACAGTGCCAGCTATGCCCCCAATGCCAGTGTCCCCCCAGTGACAGATATGCCCCCCAGTGCCAGACATATATGTCCCCACAGTGCCAGCTATGCCCCCAATGCCAGAGTCTCCACAGTGCCAGATATGCCACCCAGTGCCAGGTATACATGTCCCCACAGTGCCAGCAATGCCCCCAGTGCCAGATATACATGACAACCCCCCCATGCTGCTCACCGCGCTGCTGCTGTCTGTGAGGGGAGGAGAGCGCAGCGTGCGCCTCCCCTACCCCTCACTCTCCGGCGTCTGTGTCTCTCTTCAATTAGGCGCCGGTCCGTGAGACAATCAAAGCCCGCAGACTGGCAGCCTTAGCTGCCGGTCCGCGAGCTCTGATTGGCTCATGGACCGGCGCTGAATTGAAGCATGACGCCGCTGCGGGAGAGTGAGGGGCAGGGGAGGCGCACGCTGCGCTCTCCTCCCCTCACAGACAGCAGCAGCGGCGCGGTGAGCGATCGTCAGCGGGAGACAGTGAAGGAGAAGTGCCCCCTTGAGGTCAGGAGCCCGGCGGCAGCCGACTCCACTGCCTCCCAGAGTTCCGCCCCTGGTTCCCGCCCTGGAGCTGCATCTCTGTCTTTTCCTCACTCCCTGTCAGTGTCTGCGGCGCCATTATCCCTCAGCTCACTGTTCCTGGGACTGCTTGGGCAAATCCTCCTATGTAAAGCCGCCTGGTTGTCAGCGCTGTGCCTTTACATGACACTTAAGTATTCTTCATGCCTTTTTAGACAGTGATAGTTAAGAAAGAGTGCACTTAGTCAGGGTTTTATAGTACAATTACCCTGTGATATACATACAGTTCTTACTGTGTACTGTTATATCTCTTGTTATATAGCTGTGTAAGCTGGTCCAGGGCAGTATTATTGTCAGTAATAACCTCTGCATTGTACAAACTGTGACTTTCTGTGTGTGCATTGATAGCTGAGTGGTGTCCATTTCGTGTCTTTCACTCAACTTGCTATCCCTATATTCTATAACCTAAGGGGGCTTGGTGCGTCAGGTTTTATCTAATATAGGATTTTCACAAAGATATACTGTATTACGTATTTTTCTCTGTGATTTAGTCACCATATCGCTCCTTTATCTCTGCTAGTGCTGACTACACTGCGCAGGGGTTTGGGTTTAGAGGTATAGTGCTGCTGATAATTGTACTGTGTTACCTCATACTGCAAGTTATATCATGTCTGCTTCTCAGGGTAACGGTTCTGGGGCTGAACACACTGCCGGTGTTGCTGAAGCCACAGACCCATATGAGGAGAATATAGCAGCTGTGGGCTCTGGTTCTGGGGGCTCCTTGCCCCCCAGTGGGACTGTGGCAACGGAGGCACATACTGACCCACCGTGGGCCGCTTTTTCCACGCTTCTGCATATGCTAGTTCATAAACTAACACCCCCTATGGGACCCCCAATGCCGGTACAACCGTATGTGGTCCCTGCAGCTAACCCACCGTGGGCGGACGATTTATCTGCTCAATTAAAGAAGTTGAACCAGTCCCTGACTACTAAAAAGTCTGACCATCGCTCGCCTAAGTCCAAGGGGTCCTCTAAGCGAGCGCTTGTCTCCTCACAATCCACTGCTGTCACTGACACCTCGTCTGATGAAGACGGCACGTACACTGACCCCACAGGTTCTGACTCAGATATGGCTGATGGGGAGGGTAGTTCACATGTGGATGTTCCTGATCTTTTGGAGGCTATTAAGTTAATTCTACAGATTACAGATGATCCCGAGCCATCATTCCCTCCTAAGAAACCAGATAGGTTCAAGCGTCAGAAGGTGGTTAAACAAGTTTTACCTCACTCTGACCACCTAGTGGATATACGTCAGGAACTCTGGGAAAACCCGGGTACGGAGTTTGATCCTCAAAAGAAGATGCTGGCTCGCTATCCCCTTGCGCCAGAGCTGTCTAAGAATTGGGAAACGCCTCCTCCAGTGGACTCACATGTGGCTAGGATGGTGGTTTCCTCAGCTCTGCCTGTCACTACCGTCACGTCTCTAAAAGAGCCTACGGATAAGCGTGTGGAGGGTTGTCTGAAAGCGATTTACACCCTCACGGGTGCTGCGCAAAGGCCCACTATTGCAGCTACATGGGCTGCCGAGGCAAAAATAACACCTACCTACTAAATGGGGTAAAATTAGGGGATTCTGTACTGGAAAAGGACTTAGGTGTCCTCATAGATAGCAAACTAAGCAGTAGTACCCAAAGTAGGACTGCAGCAAAGAAGGCTAATAAGATATTAGCATGCATAAAATGGGGAATTGATGCTAGGGACGAGAGTATTATACTCCCGTTATATAAATCACTTGTGAGGCCACACCTTGAATACTGTGTACAATTCTGGGCACCTTACTACAAAAAGGATATCCTGGAGCTAGAAAAGGTTCAAAGGCGGGCGACCAAACTAATTAAGGGTATGGAGACGCTGGAATACGAGGAAAGGCTTGCAAGACTAGGCATGTTTACACTGGAAAAGAGGAGATTAAGAGGGGACATGATCAACATTTACAAATATATAAGGGGACATTATACAGATCTTGCGCAGGACCTGTTTTTGGTTAGATCAACACAGAGAACTCGTGGACACTCGCTTAGGTTAGAGGAGAGGAGATTCCGCACAATACGGCGTAAAGGCTTATTTACGGTAAGGACGATACGTGTTTGGAATTCCCTGCCTGAGGGAGTTGTAATGGCAGACTCAGTCAACACCTTTAAGAATGGGATAGATAAATTCCTAATGGATAAGGATATCCAGGGTTACGGGGCATAGTCACGCACTATGGTTATTATAAAAAAGAGGGGTAAAACGTAACGGCAGTCATCAACTTCAGTCAAAATTTTATACAAAATAATCATGCATAGGAGACCACAAATAGGTTGAACTCGATGGACAATTGTCTTTTTTCAACCTTAGATACTATGTTACTATGTTACTATGTTACTATTGAAGCATGGGCCTTGGAGTTAGAAGCTGAAATCTCCTCTGACCATGCTAGACAATGCTTGTCATATATTGTCACAGCTTCTCGATATATTAAAGAGGCGGCTTCGGATGCCGGTATCCTAGCAGCCAAGGCCTCTACTACGTCAGTCCTGGCTTGCCGGATATTGTGGCTGAGATCCTGGTCTGTGGATCTGGACTCTAGAAAAACCCTGGAGGTACTCCCTTTCAAGGGAGATATTCTGTTTGGGGAGGACTTAAATTAGATAGTGGCTGACTTGGCTACTGCCAAAACTGCCTGTCTGCCAAATACCGCTCCTTCTGTGTCGAAGGCTAAAGGTATGTCCTTTTGCCCCTTTCACCCTTCAGGTAAAGCAAAAGGTCAGGCGTACCACAAGCAGGCCCGCACTTCCAAACCTGGTAAACCGAAGCCCAAAAGAGCCTGGGCTGCCCGTCAGCCAGCTTCCAAGACCAATAAGCCTGCCGCATGACGGGGTGGGCCTCCCCCTGGGGGATCCCAGGGTGGGGGCCCGGCTTCTAGGGTATACCCAGGAATGGTTGAAGTCGTCACTCGAGGTTACACCATAGCCTTCAAAAACCGACCCCCTCATCGATTTTGCCAGACAGACGTCCCATCGGACCAGACAAAAGCAAACAGTCTGCATTAGGTGGTACAGACCCTCCTGGATACAGGAGTTGTAGTACAGGTGCCTCTTGCTCAGAGGGGCCGGGGGTACTATTCTCCGCTGTTTCTAGTCCCGAAATCGAATGGGTCCTCCCAGCCCATTCTCAACCTCAAGGCATTGAACAGGTTTGTGAAGGTTTCCAAGTTCCGTATGGAAAGCCTTTGCTCTATAGTTCTGGCCTTGGAACCTGGGGACTACCTGCATATTCCTATAGCAGCGTCACATCAGCAATACCTGAGGTTTGCTATTGGCAACCTCCATTACCAGTTTCGGGCGTTACCTTTTGGTTTAACAACGGCTCCGCGAGTCTACACCAAAGTAATGGCGGTGATGACGGTGGTATTCCGCCGTCAAGGGTTCAGGATACTGCCGTACCTGGACGACTTGTTAATCCTGGCAAATTCCCCAGAACTTCTCCTACGTCATCTGGATATGACGGTCCGGTTTCTACAAGCCCACAGGTGGCTCATCAACTGGAAGAAATCCTCCCTGGTCCCTGCTCAGAGCATGGTGCACCTGGTAGCGCTATTGGACACTCACAACCAGCGGTTGTTCTTGTCTCAGGAGAAAGTCCTGAAGCTTCAGGACAGGATTTGTTGCTTCCTTTCTCGTCCGCAAGTGTCGATACAGTCGGCAATGCAGGTGCTGGGCCTCATGGTCTCAGCATTCGACATGGTGGAGTATGCTCAATTCCATTCTCGCCCCCTCCAGAGGTTGATTCTAGCCAAGTGGGATGGCCTACCTTACCGGATCAGGTCTCAAATGATCTCATTGACTCCGGAGGTCCGTCTGTCGCTACTTTGGTGGCTCCGGGACCAACAATTGTGCAGGGGCCATCCCTTCTGGATATCCAACTGGGTCCTGTTGACGACAGATGCCAGTCTAAGAGGTTGGGGCGTGGTGCTGGAGCAACACTCCCTTCAGGGTTGGTGGACCAAGGAGGAATCTCTCCTCTCGATCAACATTCAGGAATTGCGGGCGGTCTTCAATGCGTTGAACCTGGCCCAGCATTTAATTCAGAACCATCCTGTTCAAGTACAGTCGGACAACGCCACCACAGTGGCTTACATAAATCATCAAGGCGGCACTCGAAGCCGTTTGGCAATGAAGGAAGTCTCACAGATTCTACGTTGGGCGGAACGCCATCTACCGGCCATATCGGCAATATTCATTCCGGGAGTCCTGAATTGGGAAGCGGACTTTCTCAGTCGTCAGGACATGCATACCGGTGAGTGGGGCCTCCATCCAGATGTGTTTCAACTCCTAGTGGAAAAGTGGGGTCTTCCAGATGTAGATCTGATGGCGTCTCGACACAATCACAAGGTTCCGGTCTTCGGAGCAAGGACAAGGGATCCTCAAGCAGCATTCGTGGATGCGCTGGCGGTGCCGTGGAGGTTTCGGCTGCCGTACGTGTTCCCTCCGGTGTCACTCCTGCCCAGGGTAATTCGGAAGTTCAAGCAAGAAAAAGGAAATCTGCTTCTCATTGCTCCGGCATGGCCCAGATGGCACTGGTTCTCAGACCTGCAAGGCCTATCGTCAGATCATCCACTTCTACTTCCACAACGCCCAGACCTCCTCGTTCAGGGCCACTGTGTCTACCAGGACCTAGCCCGGCTGTCTTTGACGGCGTGGCTCTTGAAGCTTCCGTCTTGAGGGCTAAGGATTTTTCTGAAGAGGTCATTAAAACTATGTTGCGGGCCCGGAAACTGGCTTCTGCTCGGATTTACCATAGCGTCTGGAATTTACTACTTTGTTTGGTGCGCATCTAATAATTATGATTCTTCCAAGTTTAGTACAGCCAAACTTTTGGCTTTTCTGCAGCACGGCCTAGATTTAGGCCTGCGTCTGGCCTCCCTCAAGGTTCATATTTCTGCCTTGTCGGTGTGGTTTCAGAGAAAAATTGCGACTTTACCTGATGTTCATACTTTCACTCAGGGTGTGTTGTGTATCCAACCTCCCTATGTCCCGCCTGTGGCTCCTTGGGACTTGTTGGTGGTTTTAGAGGCGTTGCAGGAGCCTTTGTTTGAACCCCTGGGTTCAGCTGACCTTAAGTGGCTTTCCCTTAAGGTGGTGTTCTTGCTGGCTATTGCCTCTGCTAGAAGAGTGTCGGATCTGGGTGCCTTGTCTTGTAGTTCCCCATATCTGATTTTTCACCGTGCCCGGGCGGTTCTTAGGACTCGTCCCGGATATTTGCCTAAGGTGGTTTCTTCGTTCCACCTTAATCAGGAGATTGTGGTTCCGGCCTTTGTCTCTCCTGATTTGTCTCCCAAAGAGCGGTCTTTGGATGTGGTACGGGCTCACCGTATCTATGTGAAGAGAACTGCTTCTATTCGAAAATCTGATTCTCTCTTTGTTTTGTTTGGATTTCACAAACGTGGCTGGCCTGCTCACAAGCAGACCCTGGCCAGATGGATTAGAATGGTGATTGCACATGCTTATGTGAGGGCTGGTCTGTCAGCTCCTGCTCACATCACGGCCCATTCTACTCAGTCTGTTGGACCTTCTTGGGCGGCCCAACGTGGTGCGACCCTTGATCAATTGTGCAAGGCGGCTACGTGGTCCTCAGGGAACACGTTAATAAGGTTCTATGCCTTCGATACTGCCACTTCCCAGGATGCTTCCTTTGGATGCCGGGTTCTTGTGCCCGCTACAGTGCGTCCCCTCCCATAAGGACATCCCCATTGTCCAATCCTTGTGGAGCCCAGCAGAAAACGAGATTTATGGTAAGAACTTACCTTTGTTAAATCTCTTTCTGCGAGGTACACTGGGCTCCACAAGGCGCCCACCCTGACGCACTTAGCTTCTTTAGGTTGGTATGGCATTAGCCGCTGACACTTCTCCTGTCATGAGAGTGTGGTTTATGTAGCTACTAACCATTGTCGTCTCTTTTCCTGCTACTGCATTGGGCTGGTTAACTAAAAACTGAGCTCCTGTGCAGGGAGGCGGGGTTATAGAGGAGGCGGCGCTGTGCATTCTGGGAACAGTCAAAGCTTTGAGCCTGTTGGTGCCTCGGATCAAGATTCTACTCTACACCCCATTGTCCAATCCTTGTGGAGCCCAGTGTACCTCGTAGAATGAGATTTAACAAAGGTAAGTTCTTACCATAAATCTCGTTTTTAATGGTTACACTGTGAAGATATCGGGTTCCAAATCATTCAAGCTTGGTGGTAGATGAAAAACCAACTGGGGTTTATTGACAGAATAGGTTATAACACAGTTCAGCACACTTCTGTAATTCAATTCTACATGACGATTCCCTCTTGGGACTCCTGACAGAACTTTACCTCTTAGCCAGTCATCTGCAACATTCTACACTTACCACAGCTCACACTCTCCCTGTTCCTCAGTCGAGGTCACTCTCCTTGTTCCACCCCCCATCTATACCTCACACAAGCCGGTCAGTGAGGGTGTCACAGAGGAGTGGAGATGAGGTGTCTGAGTTCCTGCACACAATGGGGTGTACATGATCAGATTATCTGCAGGCCCATACATAACCTGTTTACTGTTTAAACTGCTCATCTTACTCCCATCTGATTGTGCAGCTAGGGGACTTAAATTACAATGGACTGACTTAACTATATTAAACAACTCTGGCATCCACTTATCCTGTTAACAGTTACATTGCACACAGTATAACTAAATAACCTACATCTTCCAAATATAGCAGATAAACATTAGAGATGAGCGGGTTCGGTTTCTCTGAATCCGAACCCGCACGAACTTCATGTTTTTTTCACGGGTCCGAGCAGACTCGGATCCTCCCGCCTTGCTCGGTTAACCCGAGCGCGCCCGAACGTCATCATGACGCTGTCGGATTCTCGCGAGACTCGGATTCTATATAAGGAGCCGCGCGTCGCCGCCATTTTCACACGTGCATTGAGATTGATAGGGAGAGGACGTGGCTGGCGTCCTCTCCATTTAGATTAGGGTTGAGAGAGAGAGAGAGAGATTGACCTGAGGCTGTGATACTGTAGAAGAGAGTGCAGAGTTTAGTGACTGACGACCACAGTGACCACCAGACAGTGCAGTTGTTTGTTTTATTTAATATATCCGTTCTCTGCCTGAAAAAAACGATACACACAGTGACTCAGTCACATACCATATCTGTGTGCACTGCTCAGCCCAGTGTGCTGCATCAATGTATATATATATCTGACTGTGCTCAGCTCACACAGCTTATAATTGTGGGGGAGACTGGGGAGCACTGCAGTGCCAGTTATAGGTTATAGCAGGAGCCAGGAGTACATAATATTATATTAAAATTAAACAGTGCACACTTTTGCTGCAGGAGTGCCACTGCCAGTGTGACTAGTGACCAGTGACCTGACCACCAGTATATATAATATTAGTAGTATACTATCTCTTTATCAACCAGTCTATATTAGCAGCAGACACAGTACAGTGCGGTAGTTCACGGCTGTGGCTACCTCTGTGTCGGCACTCGGCAGCCCGTCCATAATTGTATATACCACCTAACCGTGGTTTTTTTTTCTTTCTTTATACATACATACTAGTTACGAGTATACTATCTCTTTATCAACCAGTCTATATATTAGCAGCAGACACAGTACAGTGCGGTAGTTCACGGCTGTGGCTACCTCTGTGTCGGCACTCGGCAGCCCGTCCATAATTGTATATACCACCTAACCGTGGTTTTTTTTTCTTTCTTTATACATACATACTAGTTACGAGTATACTATCTCTTTATCAACCAGTCTATATATTAGCAGCAGACACAGTACAGTGCGGTAGTTCACGGCTGTGGCTACCTCTGTGTCGGCACTCGGCAGCCCGTCCATAATTGTATATACCACCTAACCGTGGTTTTTTTTCTTTCTTTATACATACATACTAGTTACGAGTATACTATCTCTTTATCAACCAGTCTATATATTAGCAGCAGACACAGTACAGTGCGGTAGTTCACGGTTAACTAAATAACCTACATCTTCCAAATATAGCAGATAAACATTAGAGATGAGCGGGTTCGGTTTCTCTGAATCCGAACCCGCACGAACTTCATGTTTTTTTCACGGGTCCGAGCAGACTCGGATCCTCCCGCCTTGCTCGGTTAACCCGAGCGCGCCCGAACGTCATCATGACGCTGTCGGATTCTCGCGAGACTCGGATTCTATATAAGGAGCCGCGCGTCGCCGCCATTTTCACACGTGCATTGAGATTGATAGGGAGAGGACGTGGCTGGCGTCCTCTCCATTTAGATTAGGGTTGAGAGAGAGAGAGAGAGATTGACCTGAGGCTGTGATGCTGTAGAAGAGAGTGCAGAGTTTAGTGACTGACGACCACAGTGACCACCAGACAGTGCAGTTGTTTGTTTTATTTAATATATCCGTTCTCTGCCTGAAAAAAACGATACACACAGTGACTCAGTCACATACCATATCTGTGTGCACTGCTCAGCCCAGTGTGCTGCATCAATGTATATATATATCTGACTGTGCTCAGCTCACACAGCTTATAATTGTGGGGGAGACTGGGGAGCACTGCAGTGCCAGTTATAGGTTATAGCAGGAGCCAGGAGTACATAATATTATATTAAAATTAAACAGTGCACACTTTTGCTGCAGGAGTGCCACTGCCAGTGTGACTAGTGACCAGTGACCTGACCACCAGTATATATAATATTAGTAGTATACTATCTCTTTATCAACCAGTCTATATTAGCAGCAGACACAGTACAGTGCGGTAGTTCACGGCTGTGGCTACCTCTGTGTCGGCACTCGGCAGCCCGTCCATAATTGTATATACCACCTAACCGTGGTTTTTTTTTCTTTCTTTATAGTCATACTAGTTACGAGTATACTATCTCTTTATCAACCAGTCTATATTAGCAGCAGACACAGTACAGTGCGGTAGTTCACGGCTGTGGCTACCTCTGTGTCGGCACTCGGCAGCCCGTCCATAATTGTATATACCACCTAACCGTGGTTTTTTTTCTTTCTTTATACATACATACTAGTTACGAGTATACTATCTCTTTATCAACCAGTCTATATTAGCAGCAGACACAGTACAGTGCGGTAGTTCACGGCTGTGGCTACCTCTGTGTCGGCACTCGGCAGCCCGTCCATAATTGTATATACCACCTAACCGTGGTTTTTTTTTCTTTCTTTATACATACATACTAGTTACGAGTATACTATCTCTTTATCAACCAGTCTATATATTAGCAGCAGACACAGTACAGTGCGGTAGTTCACGGCTGTGGCTACCTCTGTGTCGGCACTCGGCAGCCCGTCCATAATTGTATATACCACCTAACCGTGGTTTTTTTTTCTTTCTTTATACATACATACTAGTTACGAGTATACTATCTCTTTATCAACCAGTCTATATATTAGCAGCAGACACAGTACAGTGCGGTAGTTCACGGCTGTGGCTACCTCTGTGTCGGCACTCGGCAGCCCGTCCATAATTGTATATACCACCTAACCGTGGTTTTTTTTTCTTTCTTTATACATACATACTAGTTACGAGTATACTATCTCTTTATCAACCAGTCTATATTAGCAGCAGACACAGTACAGTGCGGTAGTTCACGGCTGTGGCTACCTCTGTGTCGGCACTCGGCAGCCCGTCCATAATTGTATATACCACCTAACCGTGTTTTTTTTTTCTTTCTTTATACATACATACTAGTTACGAGTATACTATCTCTTTATCAACCAGTCTATATATTAGCAGCAGACACAGTACAGTGCGGTAGTTCACGGCTGTGGCTACCTCTGTGTCGGCACTCGGCAGCCCGTCCATAATTGTATATACCACCTAACCGTGGTTTTTTTTTCTTTCTTTATAGTCATACTAGTTACGAGTATACTATCTCTTTATCAACCAGTCTATATTAGCAGCAGACACAGTACAGTGCGGTAGTTCACGGCTGTGGCTACCTCTGTGTCGGCACTCGGCAGCCCGTCCATAATTGTATATACCACCTAACCGTGGTTTTTTTTTCTTTCTTTATACATACATACTAGTTACGAGTATACTATCTCTTTATCAACCAGTCTATATTAGCAGCAGACACAGTACAGTGCGGTAGTTCACGGCTGTGGCTACCTCTGTGTCGGCACTCGGCAGCCCGTCCATAATTGTATATACCACCTAACCGTGGTTTTTTTTTTCTTTCTTTATACATACATACTAGTTACGAGTATACTATCTCTTTATCAACCAGTCTATATATTAGCAGCAGACACAGTACAGTGCGGTAGTTCACGGCTGTGGCTACCTCTGTGTCGGCACTCGGCAGCCCGTCCATAATTGTATATACCACCTAACCGTGGTTTTTTTTTCTTTCTTTATACATACATACTAGTTACGAGTATACTATCTCTTTATCAACCAGTCTATATATTAGCAGCAGACACAGTACAGTGCGGTAGTTCACGGCTGTGGCTACCTCTGTGTCGGCACTCGGCAGCCCGTCCATAATTGTATATACCACCTAACCGTGGTTTTTTTTCTTTCTTTATACATACATACTAGTTACGAGTATACTATCTCTTTATCAACCAGTCTATATATTAGCAGCAGACACAGTACAGTGCGGTAGTTCACGGCTGTGGCTACCTCTGTGTCGGCACTCGGCAGCCCGTCCATAATTGTATATACCACCTAACCGTGGTTTTTTTTTCTTTCTTTATACATACATACTAGTTACGAGTATACTATCTCTTTATCAACCAGTCTATATATTAGCAGCAGACACAGTACAGTGCGGTAGTTCACGGCTGTGGCTACCTCTGTGTCGGCACTCGGCAGCCCGTCCATAATTGTATATACCACCTAACCGTGGTTTTTTTTTCTTTCTTTATACATACATACTAGTTACGAGTATACTATCTCTTTATCAACCAGTCTATATATTAGCAGCAGACACAGTACAGTGCGGTAGTTCACGGCTGTGGCTACCTCTGTGTCGGCACTCGGCAGCCCGTCCATAATTGTATACTAGTATCCAATCCATCCATCTCCATTGTTTACCTGAGGTGCCTTTTAGTTGTGCCTATTAAAATATGGAGAACAAAAATGTTGAGGTTCCAAAATTAGGGAAAGATCAAGATCCACTTCCACCTCGTGCTGAAGCTGCTGCCACTAGTCATGGCCGAGACGATGAAATGCCAGCAACGTCGTCTGCCAAGGCCGATGCCCAATGTCATAGTACAGAGCATGTCAAATCCAAAACACCAAATATCAGTAAAAAAAGGACTCCAAAACCTAAAATAAAATTGTCGGAGGAGAAGCGTAAACTTGCCAATATGCCATTTACCACACGGAGTGGCAAGGAACGGCTGAGGCCCTGGCCTATGTTCATGGCTAGTGGTTCAGCTTCACATGAGGATGGAAGCACTCAGCCTCTCGCTAGAAAAATGAAAAGACTAAAGCTGGCAAAAGCAGTAGCACCGCAAAGAACTGTGCGTTCTTCGAAATCCCAAATCCACAAGGAGAGTCCGACTCCAATTGTGTCGGTTGCGATGCCTGACCTTCCCAACACTGGACGTGTAGAGCATGCGCCTTCCACCATTTGCACGCCCCCTGCAAGTGATGGAAGGAGCACCCGCAGTCCAGTTCCTGATAGTCAGATTGAAGATGTCAGTGTTGAAGTACACCAGGATGAGGAGGATATGGGTGTTGCTGGCGCTGGGGAGGAAATTGACCAGGAGGATTCTGATGGTGAGGTGGTTTGTTTAAGTCAGGCACCCGGGGAGACACCTGTTGTCCGTGGTAGGAATATGGCCGTTGACATGCCTGGTGAAAATACCAAAAAAATCAGCTCTTCGGTGTGGAAGTATTTCACCAGAAATGCGGACAACAGGTGTCAAGCCGTGTGTTCCCTTTGTCAAGCTGTAATAAGTAGGGGTAAGGACGTTAACCACCTCGGAACATCCTCCCTTATACGTCACCTGCAGCGCATTCATAATAAGTCAGTGACAAGTTCAAAAACTTTGGGTGACAGCGGAAGCAGTCCACTGACCAGTAAATCCCTTCCTCTTGTAACCAAGCTCACGCAAACCACCCCACCAACTCCCTCAGTGTCAATTTCCTCCTTCCCCAGGAATGCCAATAGTCCTGCAGGCAATGTCACTGGCAATTCTGACGAGTCCTCTCCTGCCTGGGATTCCTCCGATGCATCCTTGCGTGTAACGTCTACTGCTGCTGGCGCTGCTGTTGTTGCTGCTGGGAGTCGATGGTCATCCCAGAAGGGAAGTCGTAAGCACACTTTTACTACTTCCACCAAGCAATTGACTGTCCAACAGTCCTTTGCGAGGAAGATGAAATATCACAGCAGTCATCCTGTTGCAAAGCGGATAACTGAGGCCTTGACAACTATGTTGGTGTTAGACGTGCGTCCGGTATCCGCCGTTAGTTCACAGGGAACTAGACAATTTCTTGAGGTAGTGTGCCCCCGTTACCAAATACCATCTAGGTTCCACTTCTCTAGGCAGGCGATACCGAGAATGTACACGGACGTCAGAAAAAGACTCACCAGTGTCCTAAAAAATGCAGTTGTACCCAATGTCCACTTAACCACGGACATGTGGACAAGTGGAGCAGGGCAGGCTCAGGACTATATGACTGTGACAGCCCACTGGGTAGATGTATGGACTCCGGCCGCAAGAACAGCAGCGGCGGCACCAGTAGCAGCATCTCGCAAACGCCAACTCTTTCCTAGGCAGGCTACGCTTTGTATCACCGGTTTCCAGAATACGCACACAGCTGAAAACCTCTTACGGCAACTGAGGAAGATCATCGCGGAATGGCTTACCCCAATTGGACTCTCCTGTGGATTTGTGGCATCGGACAACGCCAGCAATATTGTGTGTGCATTAAATCTGGGCCAATTCCAGCACGTCCCATGTTTTGCACATACCTTGAATTTGGTGGTGCAGAATTTTTTAAAAAACGACAGGGGCGTGCAAGAGATGCTGTCGGTGGCCAGAAGAATTGCGGGACACTTTCGGCGTACAGGCACCACGTACAGAAAACTGGAGCACCACCAAAAACTACTGAACCTGCCCTGCCATCATCTGAAGCAAGAAGTGGTAACGAGGTGGAATTCAACCCTGTATATGCTTCAGAGGTTGGAGGAGCAGCAAAAGGCCATTCAAGCCTATACAATTGAGCACGATATAGGAGGTGGGATGCACCTGTCTCAAGCGCAGTGGAGAATGATTTCAACGTTGTGCAAGGTTCTGATGCCCTTTGAACTTGCCACACGTGAAGTCAGTTCAGACACTGCCAGCCTGAGTCAGGTCATTCCCCTCATCAGGCTTTTGCAGAAGAAGCTGGAGACATTGAAGCAGGAGCTAACACGGAGCGATTCCGCTAGGCATGTGGGACTTGTGGATGGAGCCCTTAATTCGCTTAGCAAGGATTCACGGGTGGTCAATCTGTTGAAATCAGAGCACTACATTTTGGCCACCGTGCTCGATCCTAGATTTAAAGCCTACCTTGGATCTCTCTTTCCGGCAGACACAAGTCTGCTGGGGTTCAAACACCTGCTGGTGAGTAAATTGTCAAGTCAAGCGGAACGCGACCTGTCAACAACATCTCCTCCTTCACATTCTCCCGCAACTGGGGGTGCGAGGAAAAGGCTCAGAATTCCGAGCCCACCCGCTGGCGGTGATGCAGGGCAGTCTGGAGCGACTGCTGATGCTGACATCTGGTCCGGACTGAAGGACCTGACAACGATTACGGACATGTCGTCTACTGTCACTGCATATGATTCTCTCCCCATTGAAAGAATGGTGGAGGATTATATGAGTGACCGCATCCAAGTAGGCACGTCACACAGTCCGTACTTATACTGGCAGGAAAAAGAGGCAATTTGGAGGCCCTTGCACAAACTGGCTTTATTCTACCTAAGTTGCCCTCCCACAAGTGTGTACTCCGAAAGAGTGTTTAGTGCCGCCGCTCACCTTGTCAGCAATCGGCGTACGAGGTTACATCCAGAAAATGTGGAGAAGATGATGTTCATTAAAATGAATTATAATCAATTCCTCCGTGGAGACATTGACCAGCAGCAATTGCCTCCACAAAGTACACAGGGAGCTGAGATGGTGGATTCCAGTGGGGACGAATTGATAATCTGTGAGGAGGGGGATGTACACGGTGATATATCGGAGGATGATGATGAGGTGGACATCTTGCCTCTGTAGAGCCAGTTTGTGCAAGGAGAGATTAATTGCTTCTTTTTTGGTGGGGGTCCAAACCAACCCGTCATATCAGTCACAGTCGTGTGGCAGACCCTGTCACTGAAATGATGGGTTGGTTAAAGTGTGCATGTCCTGTTTATACAACATAAGGGTGGGTGGGAGGGCCCAAGGACAATTCCATCTTGCACCTCTTTTTTCTTTTCTTTTTCTTTGCGTCATGTGTTGTTTGGGGAGGGTTTTTTGGAAGGGACATCCTGCGTGACACTGCAGTGCCACTCCTAGATGGGCCCGGTGTTTGTGTCGGCCACTAGGGTCGCTTATCTTACTCACACAGCTACCTCATTGCGCCTCTTTTTTTCTTTGCGTCATGTGCTGTTTGGGGAGGGTTTTTTGGAAGGGACATCCTGCGTGACACTGCAGTGACACTCCTAGATGGGCCCGGTGTTTGTGTCGGCCACTAGGGTCGCTTATCTTACTCACACAGCTACCTCATTGCGCCTCTTTTTTTCTTTGCGTCATGTGCTGTTTGGGGAGGGTTTTTTGGAAGGGACATCCTGCGTGACACTGCAGTGCCACTCCTAGATGGGCCCGGTGTTTGTGTCGGCCACTAGGGTCGCTAATCTTACTCACACAGCTACCTCATTGCGCCTCTTTTTTTCTTTGCGTCATGTGCTGTTTGGGGAGGGTTTTTTGGAAGGGCCATCCTGCGTGACACTGCAGTGCCACTCCTAGATGGGCCCGGTGTTTGTGTCGGCCACTAGGGTCGCTTATCTTACTCACACAGCGACCTCGGTGCAAATTTTAGGACTAAAAATAATATTGTGAGGTGTGAGGTATTCAGAATAGACTGAAAATGAGTGGAAATTATGGTTTTTGAGGTTAATAATACTTTGGGATCAAAATGACCGCCAAATTCTATGATTTAAGCTGTTTTTTAGGTTTTTTGGAAAAAAACACCCGAATCCAAAACACACCCGAATCCGACAAAAAAAATTCGGTGAGGTTTTGCCAAAACGCGGTCGAACCCAAAACACGGCCGCGGAACCGAACCCAAAACCAAAACACAAAACCCGAAAAATTTCCGGCGCTCATCTCTAATAAACATAACTGTACACTGTAACAATAACATCATACAATATAATACAATACAATATTGCCTAGTATATTGCCAAATACAGATCGGCAATTAGTGTAGTCCATGGGATTGGACCAGGGCCAGGGAAGTAATTGCATGTCTTTTACCACTGTGCGACACAACGCGCCGGCTGTGTCGTTACAGAGGCTATGCTGGGATTTGTTGTGTTTAGGTGCAACACCTAAAGAACCTGAGGTTGGCAAGGCCTTTACTAACCGTAGTGTTTTTTTGAGGTTTTTTTTTTCAAGGATTGGCCGTGTTTTAGAAATGACTCAGATTAATACATATTACAATTGTATGCTTCTGCAAACCACCAGGGAGTTCCTCTGACATATATACGGTAGTGATGTGCACCGGCAATTTTTCGGGTTTTGTGTTTTGGTTTTGGATTCGGTTCCGCGGCCGTGTTTTGGGTTCGAACGCGTTTTGGCAAAACCTCACCGAATTTTTTTTGTCGGATTCGGGTGTGTTTTGGATTCGGGTGTTTTTTTAAAAAAACCCTAAAAAAAGCTTAAATCATTGAATTTGGGGGTCATTTTGATCCCATAGTATTATTAACCTCAATAACCATAATTTCCACTCATTTTCAGTCTATTCTGAACACCTCACACCTCACAATATTATTTTTAGTCCTACAATTTGCACCGAGGTCGCTGGATGGCTAAGGTAAGCGACCCAAGTGGCCGACACAAACACCTGGCCCATCTAGGAGTGGCACTGCAGTGTCAGGCAGGATGGCCCTTCCAAAAAATACTCCCCAAACAGCACATGACGCAAAGAAGAAAAAAAAGAGGCGCAATGAGGTAGCTGTGTGAGTAAGCTAAGCGACCCTAGTGGCCGACACAAACACCTGGCCCATCTAGGAGTGGCACTGCAGTGTCACGCAGGATGGCCCTTCCAAAAAATACTCCCCAAACAGCACATGACGCAAAGAAGAAAAAAAAGAGGCGCAATGAGGTAGCTGTGTGAGTAAGCTAAGCGACCCTAGTGGCCGACACAAACACCTGGCCCATCTAGGAGTGGCACTGCAGTGTCACGCAGGATGGCCCTTCCAAAAAATACTCCCCAAGCAGCACATGACGCAAAGAAAAATGAAAGAAAAAAGAGGTGCAAGATGGAATTGTCCTTGGGCCCTCCCACCCACCCTTATGTTGTATAAACAGGACATGCACACTTTAACCAACCCATCATTTCAGCGACAGGGTCTGCCACACGACTGTGACTGAAATGACTGGTTGGTTTGGGCCCCCACCAAAAAAGAAGCAATCAATCTCTCCTTGCACAAACTGGCTCTACAGAGGCAAGATGTCCACCTCATCATCATCGTCCGATTTATCACCCCTTTCACTGTGTACATCCCCCTCCTCACAGATTATTAATTCGTCCCCACTGGAATCCACCATCTCATGTCCCTGTGTACTTTCTGGAGGCAATTGCTGCTGGTGAATGTCTCCATGGAGGAATTGATTATAATTCATTTTAATGAACATCATCTTCTCCACATTTCCTGGAAGTAACCTCGTACGCCGATTGCTGACAAGGTGAGCGGCGGCACTAAACACTCTTTCGGAGTACACACTGGAGGGAGGGCAACTTAGGTAGAATAAAGCCAGTTTGTGCAAGGGCCTCCAAATTGCCTCTTTTCCCTGCCAGTATACATACGGACTGTCTGAAGTGCCTACTTGGTTGCGGTCACTCATATAATCCTCCACCATTCTTTCAATGGTGAGAGAATCATATGCAGTGACAGTAGACGACATGTCAGTAATCGTTGGCAGGTCCTTCAGTCCGGACCAGATGTCAGCATCAGCAGTCGCTCCAGACTGCCCTGCATCACCGCCAGCGGGTGGGCTCGGAATTCGTAGCCTTTTCCTCGCACCCCCAGTTGCGGGAGAATGTGAAGGAGGAGATGTTGACAGGTCGCGTTCCGCTTGACTTGACAATTTTCTCACCAGCAGTTCTTTGAACCCCTGCAGACTTGTGTCTGCCGGAAAGAGAGATCCAACGTAGGTTTTAAATCTAGGATCGAGCACGGTGGCCAAAATGTAGTGCTCTGATTTCAACAGATTGACCACACGTGAATCCTGGTTAAGCGAATGAAGGGCTCCATCTACAAGTCCCACATGCCTAACGGAATCGCTCTGTTTTAGCTCCTCCTTCAATGCCTCCAGCTTCTTCTGCAAAAGCCTGATGAGGGGAATGACCTGACTCAGGCTGGCAGTGTCTGAACTGACTTCACGTGTGGCAAGTTCAAAGGGCAGCAGAACCTTGCACAACGTTGAAATCATTCTCCACTGCGCTTGAGACAGGTGCATTCCACCTCCTTTGCCTATATCGTGGCCAAATGTATAGGCATGAATGGCCTTTTGCTGCTCCTCCATCCTCTGAAGCATATAGAGGGTTGAATTCCACCTCGTTACCACCTCCTGCTTCAGATGATGGCAGGGCAGGTTCAGGTTTTTTTGGTGGTGCTCCAGTCTTCTGTACGCGGTGCCTGTACGCCGAAAGTGGCCCGCAATTCGTCTGGCCACCGACAGCATCTCTTGCACGCCCCTGTCGTTTTTTAAATAATTCTGGCGTTGTCCGATGCCACAAATCCCCAGGAGAGTCCAATTGGGGTAAGCCATTCTGCGATGATCTTCCTCAGTTGCCTTAAGAGGTTTTCAGCTGTGTGCGTATTCTGGAAAGCGGTGATACAAAGCGTAGCCTGCCTAGGAACGAGTTGGTGTTTGCGAGATGCTGCTACTGGTGCCACCGCTGCTGTTCTTGCAGCGGGAGGCAATACATCTACCCAGTGGGCTGTCACAGTCATGTAGTCCTGAGTCTGCCCTGCTCCACTTGTCCACATGTCCGTGGTTAAGTGGACATTGGGTACAACTGCATTTTTTAGGACACTGGTGAGTCTTTTTCTGACGTCCGTGTACATTCTCGGTATCGCCTGCCTAGAGAAGTGGAACCTAGATGGTATTTGGTAACAGGGGCACACTACCTCAAGAAATTGTCTAGTTCCCTGTGAACTAACGGCGGATACCGAACGCACGTCTAACACCAACATAGTTGTCAAGGCCTCAGTTATCCGCTTTGCAACAGGATGACTGCTGTGATATTTTATCTTCCTCGCAAAGGACTGTTGGACAGTCAATTGCTTACTGGAAGTAGTACAAGTGGTCTTCCGACTTCCCCTCTGGGATGACGATCGACTCCCAGCAGCAACAACAGCAGCGCCAGCAGCAGTAGGCGTTACACTCAAGGATGCATCGGAGGAATCCCAGGCAGGAGAGGACTCGTCAGACTTGCCAGTGACATGGCCTGCAGGACTATTGGCTTTCCTGGGTAAGGAGGAAATTGACACTGAGGGAGTTGGTGGTGTGGTTTGCGCAAGCTTGGTTACAAGAGGAAGGTATTTACTGGTCAGTGGACTGCTTCCACTGTCGCCCAAAGTTTTTGAACTTGTCACTGACTTATTATGAATGCGCTGCAGGTGACGTATAAGGGAGGATGTTCCGAGGTGGTTAACGTCCTTACCCCTACTTATTACAGCTTGACAAAGGCAACACACGGCTTGACACCTGTTGTCCGCATTTCTGTTGAAATACTTCCACACTGAAGAGATGATTTTTTTTTGGTATTTTCACCAGGCATGTCAATGGCCATATTCCTCCCACGGACAACAGGTGTTTTCCCGGGTGCCTGACTTAAACAAACCACCTCACCATCAGAATCCTCCTTGTCAATTTCCTCCCCAGCGCCAGCAACACCCATATCCTCATCCTGGTGTACTTCAACACTGACATCTTCAATTTCACTATCAGGAACTGGACTGCGGGTGCTCCTTTCAACACTTGCAGGGGGCGTGCAAATGGTGGAAGGCGCAAGCTCTTCCCGTCCAGTGTTGGGAAGATCAGGCATCGCAACCGACACAATTGGACTCTCCTTTGGGATTTGTGATTTCGAAGAACGCACAGTTCTTTGCTGTGCTTTTGCCGCAAGTCTTTTCTTTTTTCTAGCGAGAGGATGAGTGCTTCCATCCTCATGTGAAGCTGAACCACTAGCCATGAACATAGGCCAGGGCCTCAGCCGTTCCTTGCCACTCCGTGTCGTAAATGGCATATTGGCAAGTTTACGCTTCTCCTCAGACGCTTTTAATTTTGATTTTTGGGTCATTTTTTTACTGATCTTTTGTGTTTTGGATTTTACATGCTCTGTACTATGACATTGGGCATCGGCCTTGGCAGACGACGTTGATGGCATTTTATCGTCTCGGCCATGACTAGTGGCAGCAGCTTCAGCACGAGGTGGAAGTGGATCTTGATCTTTCCCTATTTTTTTAACCTCCACATTTTTGTTCTCCATATTTTGCGCACAACTAAAAGCCACCACAGGTATACAATGTAGATGGATGGATAGTATACTATTATTACTTATACTTATGGACGACGAGTGATGACACAGAGGTAGGTACAGCCGTGGCCTACCGTACTGCTGCTTAGTGCTTATATATATAATATACTGTATAACGGACCTGGTGGACACTGTCAGCAGACTGCTAAACAAACTAGTATGAAGAAAAAAAAAAACACCACAGGTATACAATGTAGATGGATAGATAGTATAGTATTACTTATACTTATGGACGACGAGTGCACTGACGACACAGAGGTAGGTACAGCCGTGGCCTACCGTACTGCTGCTTAGTGCTTATATATATAATATACTGTATAACGGACCTGGTGGACACTGTCAGCAGACTGCTAAACAAACTAGTATGAAGAAAGAAAAAAACAACAACACAGGTATACAATGTAGATGGATGGATAGTATAGTATTACTTATACTTATGGACGACGAGTGCACTGACGACACAGAGGTAGGTACAGCCGTGGCCTACCGTACTGCTGCTTAGTGCTTATATATATAATATACTGTATAACGGACCTGGTGGACACTGTCAGCAGACTGCTAAACAAACTAGTATGAAGAAAGAAAAAAAAAACACCACAGGTATACAATGTAGATGGATGGATAGTATAGTATTACTTATACTTATGGACGACGAGTGCACTGACGACACAGAGGTAGGTACAGCCGTGGTCTACCGTACTGCTGCTTAGTGCTTATATATATAATATACTGTATAACGGACCTGGTGGACACTGTCAGCAGACTGCTAAACAAACTAGTATGAAGAAAGAAAAAAAAAAACACCACAGGTATACAATGTAGATGGATGGATAGTATAGTATTACTTATACTTATGGACGACGAGTGCACTGACGACACAGAGGTAGGTACAGCCGTGGCCTACCGTACTGCTGCTTAGTGCTTATATATATAATATACTGTATAACGGACCTGGTGGACACTGTCAGCAGACTGCTAAACAAACTAGTATGAAGAAAGAAAAAAAAAACACCACAGGTATACAATGTAGATGGATGGATAGTATAGTATTACTTATACTTATGGACGACGAGTGCACTGACGACACAGAGGTAGGTACAGCCGTGGCCTACCGTACTGCTGCTTAGTGCTTATATATATAATATACTGTATAACGGGCCTGGTGGACACTGTCAGCAGACTGCTAAACAAACTAGTATGAAGAAAGAAAAAAACAACAACACAGGTATACAATGTAGATGGATGGATAGTATTAGTATTACTTATACTTATGGACGACGAGTGCACTGACGACACAGAGGTAGGTACAGCCGTGGCCTACCGTACTGCTGCTTAGTGCTTATATATATAATATACTGTATAACGGACCTGGTGGACACTGTCAGCAGACTGCTAAACAAACTAGTATGAAGAAAGAAAAAAAAAACACCACAGGTATACAATGTAGATGGTTGGATAGTATAGTATTACTTATACTTATGGACGACGAGTGCACTGACGACACAGAGGTAGGTACAGCCGTGGCCTACCGTACTGCTGCTTAGTGCTTATATATATAATATACTGTATAACGGACCTGGTGGACACTGTCAGCAGACTGCTAAACAAACTAGTATGAAGAAAGAAATAAAAACACCACAGGTATACAATGTAGATGGATGGATAGTATAGTATTACTTATACTTATGGACGACGAGTGCACTGACGACACAGAGGTAGGTACAGCCGTGGCCTACCGTACTGCTGCTTAGTGCTTATATATATAATATACTGCATAACGGACCTGGTGGACACTGTCAGCAGACTGCTAAACAAACTAGTATGAAGAAAGAAAAAAACAACAACACAGGTATACAATGTAGATGGATGGATAGTATTAGTATTACTTATACTTATGGACGACGAGTGCACTGACGACACAGAGGTAGGTACAGCCGTGGCCTACCGTACTGCTGCTTAGTGCTTATATATATAATATACTGTATAACGGACCTGGTGGACACTGTCAGCAGACTGCTAAACAAACTAGTATGAAGAAAAAAACAACAACACCACAGGTATACAATGTAGATGGATGGATAGTATAGTATTACTTATACTTATGGACGACGAGTGCACTGACGACACAGAGGTAGGTACAGCCGTGGCCTACCGTACTGCTGCTTAGTGCTTATATATATAATATACTGTATAACGGACCTGGTGGACACTGTCAGCAGACTGCTAAACAAACTAGTATGAAGAAAGAAAAAAAAACACCACAGGTATACAATGTAGATGGATGGATAGTATAGTATTACTTATACTTATGGACGACGAGTGCACTGACGACACAGAGGTAGGTACAGCCGTGGCCTACCGTACTGCTGCTTAGTGCTTATATATATAATATACTGCATAACGGACCTGGTGGACACTGTCAGCAGACTGCTAAACAAACTAGTATGAAGAAAGAAAAAAACAACAACACAGGTATACAATGTAGATGGATGGATAGTATTAGTATTACTTATACTTATGGACGACGAGTGCACTGACGACACAGAGGTCGGTACAGCCGTGGCCTACCGTACTGCTGCTTAGTGCTTATATATATAATATACTGTATAACGGACCTGGTGGACACTGTCAGCAGACTGCTAAACAAACTAGTATGAAGAAAGAAAAAAAACACCACAGGTATACAATGTAGATGGATGGATAGTATAGTATTACTTATACTTATGGACGACGAGAGCACTGACGACACAGAGGTAGGTACAGCCGTGGCCTACCGTACTGCTGCTTAGTGCTTATATATGTAATATACTGTATAACGGACCAGGTGGACACTGTCAGCAGACTGCTAAACAAACTAGTATGAAGAAAGAAAAAAAAAACACCACAGGTATACAATGTAGATGGATGGATAGTATTAGTATTACTTATACTTATGGACGACGAGTGCACTGACGACACAGAGGTAGGTACAGCCGTGGCCTACCGTACTGCTGCTTAGTGCTTATATATATAATATACTGTATAACGGACCTGGTGGACACTGTCAGCAGACTGCTAAACAAACTAGCATGAAGAAAGAAAAAAAAAACACCACAGTGTTTTTCAGGCAGACAAACGTATACTGGACTGGTGGTCACTGTCAGCAAAACTGTGCACTGTACTCCTGCTATAACTGCTCCCCAGTCCCCACAATTAGGCAGTGTGAGCAGTGCACTCAGCACAGATATATCATGCAGCAGTGCAGCACACTGAGTGAGCACAGATATGGTGGAGACTTTTTTTCAGGCAGAGAAACAAAGGATTAAACTAATCAAAACCCTGCACTGTACTCCCTAACAGCTGCTCCCCGTCCCCCCAATTATAACTAGCTAAGTCACTCTGTGTTCTACTATAACGGAGAGGACGCCAGCCACGTCCTCTCCCTATCAATCTCAATGCACGTGTGAAAATGGCGGCGACGCGCGGCTCCCTTATATAGAATCCGAGTCTCGCGAGAATCCGACAGCGGGATGATGACGTTCGGGCGCGCTCGGGTTAACCGACAAAGGCGGGAGGATCCGAGTCGCTCGGACCCGTGTAAAAAAAAGGTGAAGTTCGGGCGGGTTCGGATTCCGAGGAACCGAACCCGCTCATCACTAATATACGGGTGTAGTATGGTATGCCGGCAGCCGGGCTCCCGGCGACCAGCATACCGGCGCCGGGAGCCCGACCGCCGGCATACCAACAGTGTGGCGAGCGCAAAGGAGCCCCTTGCGGGCTCACTGTGCTCGCCACGTTGCGCTCGCCACACTGCAGGCACGGTGGCGCGCTACGTGCGCCACGCTATTTATTCTCCCTCCAGGGGGGTCGTGGACCCCCACGAGGGAGAATAGCTGTCGAGATGCCGGGTGTCGGGATCCTGGCGCCAGTATACTGTGCGTCGGGATCCCGACATTTGGCATACTGAAGACCACCCATATATACAGTAGATGTTGCTGAAAGGGACGAAACCCTGCATGTCAGTGCAATGCATACTTCCCAATGTATACCTGCTATTTTTCTGGGACAGTCCTACTATTCCACCTGCGTGCAGCAGTATCCCACGGTGGGGTGGGGGGTATAGTTGGGAGGCTCTGTCACTTGCTGCTCTATGGTGAATAGATGCTGTGTGACAGCTGCTCACAGTTCTCTGGGCATGCCCCCACAGTGTCAAAAACAAGGGCATGGCTCGCTATCATGGCATTCCCATGAGGCCACGACCCTTTTCTGGGGCACGCACACCTTCAGCACACAAAGGAGTCCCAGGCTGGGACTGCTCAATGTTGGGAGGTATGCAATGCCAATACACCTTAAGCAGTACTAAAATATAATCACAATAACTGGCAACACACAATATGACAAAATATGGTGTTGCAGGCCACACACAGGCCAAAGCAATACCACTCACAAAACAACAAAAACACAAACCTATGAACTTGCCACAATAACATACATCTAAAATGATGTTTTGTGTGAAACATTACAGGCAACAACAAAAAGCCATTATCATTAATGTATTAGATATTCATACAGTCTGCAGAAAACTAACATATACAGTACTATGCAGAGCAATGTATGCACTATGCATGTATTTTAATAAATTACGGTACCTGAACCCCCAAAAATTGCAGAAAACGTTATTTGCGCTTACAAAAAACATTGGGCCCGATTAATACCTGATCGCTGCTGTGTGTTTTCGCACAGCGGTCGATTATCAATAGACTGAAAATGTTTATGCACCGAAATTCGTCAAACAACAACAGGCATCGCCGAACAGTGACAGGCTGGTGCGAAGATTTTTATCGCACAGCCATTCACATGCTGATTGACAGGAAGAGGCTGTTTGTGGGTGGTAACTGACCGTTTTCTGGGAATGTCAGGGAAAACGCAGGCGTTCCCACGCATTTTCAGGGAGGGTGACGTCAGCTCCTGCCCCGATCAGCCCGTTCTCATCGCACTGTAGGAGTAAATCTTGGGCTGCACACAGTGGAGAAACCATTCGATGTGTTGCGAACGGATTTGCAGCTGTCCGCTGACTAAGGGACATTTTCGCATGGCGTAAACATGCGATCGCACACTTGCACAGGAGAATTTACAGTCCCCTTGGGCGGCCACTATCTGAACGCAGGACAGCAAAATTAGCAGCACAGCGATCAGGTCTGAATCAGTAGAAACTAAGGACCATATTCAGAGATGAATGCAGATCGCCGCATACACAGCCAGATCTGCGTCCATTTCCTCACATGCTGGGGGCCGCCCAGCATGTGTGAGGCAGCCTCCCGATGCTTCGGAACTAAGGTTGATCCCTGGCAGCGCTGTCAGGCGGTCTGACGACATTTTTTTCTGGAGCGACTGCGTGTGACATACCACAGCTCCCCCAAAAAACGGTCCTGGCCCGACCCCATTCGGAACGCCCTGTCCCCTAAATCCACGATGATCACCCCCTGACGTCCACCAATGTCAATCACATACAAAATGAAATGACTGTACACTTACCAGGCTGCCTTGGCGCATCAGTGTCACGCACATACGTGCTCCTGACAACTTCTGCTGGGATCATCGCCTTGAGTGGCCAAATACTGTATGGAGAGACGTCACTTGTTCCCCACGATGGCTTGGCCTCCTTTGACATTTTAGCCTTCACCTGGTGATTGATGTCATACAGCATCTTCTTACACGTGTCCTCACTCCTGCACACAGGTCCCTCGGCATTGACTGCAGCACCACCTTGACCCATATGGTGTTTTTCTTCCAGCCTCCTGACCAAACAGCTGATGGTAATATTTCATCACCTCCATCACTAGAGTCATATTCTCCGCAAAGGAAAACTTCACATTGCGGTCCCTCTTGGTCCTGGTGCATGGCATGGGCTGCCCATCACTATCCTCATCAGAGGACTGAGGATCCTGGGCTGCCACCTCCTTCACCTCAATACCCTCTGCCCTAGACATTCACACTACAAAAATCAGAATCAGAATCATCTTTACTGGCAAGGTGTACTCACGTACACTAGGAATTTGTGGCGGTACAGTGCATCGCCAAGCAGCAACATGAAGGGGGAATACATAGCATAAGAAGGAGAAAAAGCGTAGCATACATTATGAACATTTCACATTGCAACTGTACGATGGACTCGACATATTAGACATATTATACAAGTTAGACTTTTAATATATTGTTCAGCTGGTGGACAGCTAGTGGGAAGAAGCTTTTACTCTGGACGACTTTGCGGGAATGGACCTGTAGCGTCTGCCTGATGGAAGCGGTTCAAACAGATTGTGACCTGGGTGCTGCATATCTGCCACGATTTTCTCCGCTAGCTTCCTGACCCTTGAGTGGTATAGTTCCTGGACAGGAGGAGGATCAGCCCCAACAATCTTTTCAGCTGTCCTCACCACCCTTTGCAGCCTCTGTCTGTCACTCTCATTGGCAGCTCCATACCAGACTGTGATTGAGGAACATAGGACTAATTCTACAATCACTGTGTAGAAGATGAGAAGCAGCTTCTGCGGGATGTTGAATTTCCTGAGGTGCCTCAGAAAGAACATCCGCTGCTGGGTTTTCTTTACAACAGTACTTATGTTGGGTTCCCATTTGAGGTCTCGGGAAATTTTTGACCCTAGGAATTTGAAGGAGTCGACCCACAAAACCACGCTGTCGGCTATTACGAATGGTTGCATGGCATTGGGTTTCCTTCTGAAGTCCACCACCATCTCAACTGTTTTGAGGGGATTTAGGTCAAGGTTGTTCCTGCCGCACCACTGCATTAGCCGTTCCCCTTCGCGTCTGTATGGAGATTCATCTTCGTCCTTGATTAAGCCAATGACGGTGGTGTCATCTGCAAATTTTATAATTTTTACTGATTGCTCGGCCGAGGTGCAGAGAGAAGAGCAGGGGGGAGAGGACACATCCTGTTTGCTCGGTATGCAAACTTCAAGGGGTCTAGGTGGGTGTTAGTCGCTTCTCTCAGGTGGTTCAGCCAGAGCTGTAGCTAGGCACCATGGTGCCCAGAGCAAGGGTATGTTTTGGCGCCTCCTCCCCTGTACTGAATTGGGTGAATGTTACATTTGAAAAGAAAAAAATATAAAAAAAATCCTAAATTAGTGACAGGGCTGGTTCTAGAGCTCAGAGTGAAAGTTTCCTTTGGGTGCCCATATGTTAATCAAAATTATAGGGGTGTGGCTTTATGGGGAAAGGGTGAGGCACATAATAGTTCCATTTCAGATTACACAGCACAATATTGTCTTTTATTCACATTACACCGCACAGTAGTATTCCTCTTATACACTTTACGCCACACAGTAGAGCCCCTTATATACGTTATGCCACACTAGAGACGCTTATACATGTTACTAAGCAGCTTCTAATGCAGAGAGAGGTGCTGCAACAGCCGGGCCAGAGATATGTGCTGCAGCAGCAGGGACACAGAGAGAGGTGCTACAGCAGCTAGGGCATAAAGAGGTGCTGCAGCATTGGGGGCAGAGAGTGGTGCTGCAGGACAGAAGTAACTCTGCTGCACAGCTACAAGCAGACAGTGAGACATATAAAGAGGGTGGCAGAGCTCCAGCATGTGCCGATCCGATGTCAGTGTGTCCTGCTGTCGCCTCTGCCCTACCCTGTTCCATATTGAGTCTCCAAATATGAGTCAGTGTGCACCACCTCTGCTTCCTCCTGCTATGTGGCTGCCTGTACAGCGGCACACGGTATAGCGGGCGAAGGGAGGGGTGAGTCAGGCGGCAGAGCGCCCTCTAACTTTTCCAGCGCCCGGAGCTTGTGCTTCACCGGAGCCACCCTTGCTACACCCCTGGGTTCAGCACCAGCCATTCAAACACTTTCATTGCCACAGATGATAATGCGATTGGCTTGTAGTCGTTTAGGTCTTTTGCAGCTGCGCTCTTTGGAACCGGGACGATTGTTGAACATTTAAAGCAGGAAGGAACCTTGTACGTCTCCAGTGAGGTGTTGAAGATCCTGGAAAAGATGGGGGCGAGCTGAACAGCACAGAACAAATAACTCAGAAAAATAATGACAAACACACTCCTCCACTACCACCACACAAACAGCACACACGCCACAGACACACACACACAGAAACAGTGACAAGAGACTTTAAATTAAATTTAAATGACAATGTCAGACTAATAAGAACAGCACAATAAGAAACACAGGACAACTTTCAAACACAGTACAGCGCTTAGAAATCGAAACCCCCCCCACTTCAAAGGGGTCGATCCTATTACCCACAAAGGGTGCAAGTGCTGTTGCAATGGCGTTTAAACTAGAGATGAGCGCCTGAAATTTTTCGGGTTTTGTGTTTTGGTTTTGGGTTCGGTTCCGCGGCCGTGTTTTGGGTTCGAACGCGTTTTGGCAAAACCTCACCGAATTTTTTTTGTCGGATTCGGGTGTGCTTTGGATTCGGGTGTTTTTTTCAAAAAACACTAAAAAACAGCTTAAATCATGGAATTTGGGGGTCATTTTGATCCCAAAGTATTATTAACCTCAAAAACCATAATTTCCACTCATTTTCAGTCTATTCTGAATACCTCACACCTCACAATATTATTTTTAGTCCTAAAATTTGCACCGAGGTCGCTGTGTGAGTAAGATAAGCGACCCTAGTGGCCGACACAAACACCGGGCCCATCTAGGAGTGGCACTGCAGTGTCACGCAGGATGTCCCTTCCAAAAAACCCTCCCCAAACAGCACATGACGCAAAGAAAAAAAGAGGCGCAATGAGGTAGCTGTGTGAGTAAGATTAGCGACCCTAGTGGCCGACACAAACACCGGGCCCATCTAGGAGTGGCACTGCAGTGTCACGCAGGATGGCCCTTCCAAAAAACCCTCCCCAAACAGCACATGACGCAAAGAAAAAAAGAGGCGCAATGAGGTAGCTGTGTGAGTAAGATTAGCGACCCTAGTGGCCGACACAAACACCGGGCCCATCTAGGAGTGGCACTGCAGTGTCACGCAGGATGTCCCTTCCAAAAAACCCTCCCCAAACAGCACATGACGCAAAGAAAAAAAGAGGCGCAATGAGGTAGCTGTGTGAGTAAGATTAGCCACCCTAGTGGCCGACACAAACACCGGGCCCATCTAGGAGTGGCACTGCAGTGTCACGCAGGATGTCCCTTCCAAAAAACCCTCCCCAATCAGCACATGATGCAAAGAAAAAGAAAAGAAAAAAGAGGTGCAAGATGGAATTGTCCTTGGGCCCTCCCACCCACCCTTATGTTGTATAAACAAAACAGGACATGCACACTTTAACCAACCCATCATTTCAGTGACAGGGTCTGCCACATGACTGTGACTGATATGACGGGTTGGTTTGGACCCCCCCCCAAAAAAGAAGCAATTAATCTCTCCTTGCACAAACTGGCTCTACAGAGGCAAGATGTCCACCTCATCTTCACCCTCCGATATATCACCGTGTACATCCCCCTCCTCACAGATTATCAATTCGTCCCCACTGGAATCCACCATCTCAGCTCCCTGTGTACTTTGTGGAGGCAATTGCTGCTGGTCAATGTCTCCGCGGAGGAATTGATTATAATTCATTTTAATGAACATCATCTTCTCCACATTTTCTGGATGTAACCTCGTACGCCGATTGCTGACAAGGTGAGCGGCGGCACTAAACACTCTTTCGGAGTACACACTTGTGGGAGGGCAACTTAGGTAGAATAAAGCCAGTTTGTGCAAGGGCCTCCAAATTGCCTCTTTTTCCTGCCAGTATAAGTACGGACTGTGTGACGTGCCTACTTGGATGCGGTCACTCATATAATCCTCCACCATTCTATCAATGTTGAGAGAATCATATGCAGTGACAGTAGACGACATGTCCGTAATCGTTGTCAGGTCCTTCAGTCCGGACCAGATGTCAGCATCAGCAGTCGCTCCAGACTGCCCTGCATCACCGCCAGCGGGTGGGCTCGGAATTCTGAGCCTTTTCCTCGCACCCCCAGTTGCGGGAGAATGTGAAGGAGGAGATGTTGACAGGTCGCGTTCCGCTTGACTTGACAATTTTGTCACCAGCAGGTCTTTCAACCCCAGCAGACTTGTGTCTGCCGGAAAGAGAGATCCAAGGTAGGCTTTAAATCTAGGATCGAGCACGGTGGCCAAAATGTAGTGCTCTGATTTCAACAGATTGACCACCCGTGAATCCTTGTTAAGCGAATTAAGGGCTCCATCCACAAGTCCCACATGCCTAGCGGAATCGCTCCGTGTTAGCTCCTCCTTCAATGTCTCCAGCTTCTTCTGCAAAAGCCTGATGAGGGGAATGACCTGACTCAGGCTGGCAGTGTCTGAACTGACTTCACGTGTGGCAAGTTCAAAGGGCATCAGAACCTTGCACAACGTTGAAATCATTCTCCACTGCGCTTGAGACAGGTGCATTCCACCTACTATATCGTGCTCAATTGTATAGGCTTGAATGGCCTTTTGCTGCTCCTCCAACCTCTGAAGCATATAGAGGGTTGAATTCCACCTCGTTACCACTTCTTGCTTCAGATGATGGCAGGGCAGGTTCAGTAGTTTTTGGTGGTGCTCCAGTCTTCTGTACGTGGTGCCTGTACGCCGAAAGTGTCCCGCAATTCTTCTGGCCACCGACAGCATCTCTTGCACGCCCCTGTCGTTTTTTAAAAAATTCTGCACCACCAAATTCAAGGTATGTGCAAAACATGGGACGTGCTGGAATTTGCCCATATTTAATGCACACACAATATTGCTGGCGTTGTCCGATGCCACAAATCCACAGGAGAGTCCAATTGGGGTAAGCCATTCCGCGATGATCTTCCTCAGTTGCCGTAAGAGGTTTTCAGCTGTGTGCGTATTCTGGAAAGCGGTGATACAAAGCGTAGCCTGCCTAGGAAAGAGTTGGCGTTTGCGAGATGCTGCTACTGGTGCCGCCGCTGCTGTTCTTGCGGCGGGAGTCCATACATCTACCCAGTGGGCTGTCACAGTCATATAGTCCTGACCCTGCCCTGCTCCACTTGTCCACATGTCCGTGGTTAAGTGGACATTGGGTACAACTGCATTTTTTAGGACACTGGTGAGTCTTTTTCTGACGTCCGTGTACATTCTCGGTATCGCCAGCCTAGAGAAGTGGAACCTAGATAGTATTTGGTAACGGGGGCACACTGCCTCAATAAATTGTCTAGTTCCCTGTGAACTAACGGCGGATACCGGACGCACGTCTAACACCAACATAGTTGTCAAGGCCTCAGTTATCCGCTTTGCAGTAGGATGACTGCTGTGATATTTCATCTTCCTCGCAAAGGACTGTTGAACAGTCAATTGCTTACTGGAAGTAGTACAAGTGGGCTTACGACTTCCCCTCTGGGATGACCATCGACTCCCAGCGGCAACAACAGCAGCGCCAGCAGCAGTAGGCGTTACACGCAAGGATGCATCGGAGGAATCCCAGGCAGGAGAGGACTCGTCAGAATTGCCAGTGACATGGCCTGCAGGACTATTGGCATTCCTGGGGAAGGAGGAAATTGACACTGAGGGAGTTGGTGGGGTGGTTTGCGTGAGCTTGGTTACAAGAGGAAGGGATTTACTGGTCAGTGGACTGCTTCCGCTGTCACCCAAAGTTTTTGAACTTGTCACTGACTTATTATGAATGCGCTGCAGGTGACGTATAAGGGAGGATGTTCCGAGGTGGTTAACGTCCTTACCCCTACTTATTACAGCTTGACAAAGGGAACACACGGCTTGACACCTGTTGTCCGCATTTCTGGTGAAATACCTCCACACCGAAGAGCTGATTTTTTTGGTATTTTCACCTGGCATGTCAACGGCCATATTCCTCCCACGGACAACAGGTGTCTCCCCGGGTGCCTGACTTAAACAAACCACCTCACCATCAGAATCCTCCTGGTCAATTTCCTCCCCAGCGCCAGCAACACCCATATCCTCCTCATCCTGGTGTACTTCAACACTGACATCTTCAATCTGACTATCAGGAACTGGACTGCGGGTGCTCCTTCCAGCACTTGCAGGGGGCGTGCAAATGGTGGAAGGCGCATGCTCTTCACGTCCAGTGTTGGGAAGGTCAGGCATCGCAACCGACACAATTGGACTCTCCTTGTGGATTTGGGATTTCGAAGAATGCACAGTTCTTTGCTGTGCTGCTTTTGCCAGCTTGAGTCTTTTCATTTTTCTAGCGAGAGGCTGAGTGCTTCCATCCTCATGTGAAGCTGAACCACTAGCCATGAACATAGGCCAGGGCCTCAGCCGTTCCTTGCCACTCCGTGTGGTAAATGGCATATTGGCAAGTTTACGCTTCTCCTCCGACAATTTTATTTTAGGTTTTGGAGTCCTTTTTTTTCTGATATTTGGTGTTTTGGATTTGACATGCTCTGTACTATGACATTGGGCATCGGCCTTGGCAGACGACGTTGCTGGCATTTCATCGTCTCGGCCATGACTAGTGGCAGCAGCTTCAGCACGAGGTGGAAGTGGATCTTGATCTTTCCCTAATTTTGGAACCTCAACATTTTTGTTCTCCATATTTTAATAGGCACAACTAAAAGGCACCTCAGGTAAACAATGGAGATGGATACTAGTATACAATTATGGACTGCCTGCCGACTGCAGACACAGAGGTAGCCACAGCCGTGAACTACCGTACTGTACTGTGTCTGCAGCTAATATAGACTGGTTGATAAAGAGAAGATGTCTATGTATCTATGTATGTATAAAGAAGAATAAAAAAAAACCACGGTTAGGTGGTATACAATTATGGACGGACTGCCTGCCGAGTGCAGACACAGAGGTAGCCACAGCCGTGAACTACCGTACTGTACTGTGTCTGCAGCTAATATAGACTGGTTGATAAAGAGAAGATGTCTATGTAACTATGTATGTATAAAGAAGAATGAAAAAAATCCACGGTTAGGTGGTATTACAATTATGGACGGACTGCCTGCCGAGTGCAGAGACACAGAGGTAGCCACAGCCGTGAACTACCGTACTGTGTCTGCTGCGACTGGATGATAAATGATATAAAAAAATATATATATATCACTACTGCAGCCGGACAGGTATATATTATATATTATATAATGACGGACCTGCTGGACACTGTCTGTCAGCAGAATGAGTTTTATTTTTATAGAATAAAAAAAAAAAAACACACAAGTGAAGTCACACGACGAGTGTTTAACTTTTTCAGGCAATCACAATATAAGTATACTACTAACTATACTGGTGGTCAGTGTGGTCAGGTCACTGGTCAGTCACACTGGCAGTGGCACTCCTGCAGCAAAAGTGTGCACTGTTTAATTTTAATATAATATGTAGTCCTGGCTCCTGCTTTAACCTATAACTGGCACTGCAGTAGTGCTCCCCAGTCTCCCCCACAATTATAAGCTGTGTGAGCTGAGCAGTCAGACAGATATATAATATATATAGATGATGCAGCACACTGGCCTGAGCCTGAGCAGTGCACACAGATATGGTATGTGACTGACTGAGTCACTGTGTGTATCGCTTTTTTCAGGCAGAGAACGGATATATTAAATAAACTGCACTGTGTGTCTGGTGGTCACTCACTATATAATATATTATGTACTCCTGGCTCCTGCTATAACCTATAACTGGCACTGCAGTAGTGCTCCCCAGTCTCCCCCACAATTATAAGCTGTGTGAGCTGAGCAGTCAGACAGATATATATAATATTATATATAGATAATAGATGATGCAGCACACTGGCCTGAGCCTGAGCAGTGCACACAGATATGGTATGTGACTGACTGAGTCACTGTGTGTATCGCTTTTTTCAGGCAGAGAACGGATATATTAAATAAACTGCACTGTGTGTCTGGTGGTCACTCACTATATAATATATTATGTACTCCTGGCTCCTGCTATAACCTATAACTGGCACTGCAGTAGTGCTCCCCAGTCTCCCCCACAATTATAAGCTGTGTGAGCTGAGCAGTCAGACAGATATATATAATATTATATATAGATAATAGATGATGCAGCACACTGGCCTGAGCCTGAGCAGTGCACACAGATATGGTATGTGACTGACTGAGTCACTGTGTGTATCGCTTTTTTCAGGCAGAGAACGGATATATTAAATAAACTGCACTGTGTGTCTGGTGGTCACTCACTATATAATATATTATGTACTCCTGGCTCCTGCTATAACCTATAACTGGCACTGCAGTAGTGCTCCCCAGTCTCCCCCACAATTATAAGCTGTGTGAGCTGAGCAGTCAGACAGATATATATAATATTATATATAGATAATAGATGATGCAGCACACTGGCCTGAGCCTGAGCAGTGCACACAGATATGGTATGTGACTGAGTCACTGTGTGCTGTGTATCGCTTTTTTCAGGCAGAGAACGGATTATAAAGTAAACTGCACTGTCCTCACTAGTAAACTCTCTCCACTCAGTCTCTACACTTCTACAGTAACAGTACTCCTCCTAGTCAGCTCCAGTAAATCTCTCTCAGTCTCTTATAATCTAAATGGAGAGGACGCCAGCCACGTCCTCTCCCTATCAATCTCAATGCACGTGTGAAAATGGCGGCGACGCGCGGCTCCTTATATAGAATCCAAGTCTCGCGATAGAATCCGAGCCTCGCGAGAATCCGACAGCGTCATGATGACGTTCGGGCGCGCTCGGGTTAACCGAGCAAGGCGGGAAGATCCGAGTCTGCTCGGACCCGTGAAAAAAACCATGAAGTTCTGGCAGGTTCGGATTCAGAGAAACCGAACCCGCTCATCTCTACTTTTTTGTTAAAATACTAACCGCATGCGCATTTTTGCCTTAATCGCTCCGTTGCGAAAATCGGCAACGAGCGAACAACTCGGAATGACCCCCAATGTACGGTTTAAAATATAACATTAATCTAATCTGTTTAAAACAAGGAAGGGAGGACGATACAAAATAATAATTAAATATTAAATGCAAATGTACACAAGTTCAATAATATTGTCAATAAAGGAATTTTCTGACAAAAATCTTCACTGTTGGTCTCGGTGAGTATTTATTATATGTTAAAACATTCCTGTGTTCATGTGTGGACCTTGATGGTTTCATTTTTAGAGGAATAGTTAATATGAATTCCTCTGGTATTAGGCTCCAGTAAACATTAGTTATAGCTGTATCAATACAAATGTGTACAATATCACAATTACCTGTTTCACTTTAGACATTTAGGGGTCTATTTACTAAGCCTTGGATTGAAATAAAGTGGATGGAGATAAAGTCACAAAAAAATATAAAAATTACAGCGCTTATACAACTGATGCTAATAATGTGTGAATTTATTAATTACAAGATACTGATTTATCAAACATATAAATAAAATTGATAATAAAATATAAAATTGCTCATAGACCAATTCGTGGACAAATACTCAGCTCCTTAGAAATACCTTATTAAGGCAAGGGTCCACATGTTAATATTCGGACACAAAGTCTAATTTAGACCAAGACCAATGTGGTTTATTACCCATCAAGTGTTCCAATACATGGATCCGGATCCAAGTCCTAAGTTATGGAATGGATTCTGGTTCACAGTCTGTTAAGATGATGATGTAATGTCCTGCACACTGTGTTCCACTTTAGATGAATCCTGGGAAATTAATTCCTTGTTGGACCAAAATTACCGATTACCCTTTGACAAAGCTGCCTAGAGCGGCGAAACGCGTAAGGGAACCCTGCTCTAGACCATTGGACGTTACCTAAGACAAACCCTACTGGCTCCAAATCCAGGACGACCCATCTTTATGCTATATGTGAACCAGGATCCCGATTCCATTTTGGTCCAACAAGGAATGAACCTTAACAAGGTATTTCTGAGGAGCTGAGTATTTGTCCACGAATTGGTCTATGAGCAATTTTATATTTTATTATCAATTTTATTTATATGTTTGATAAATCAGTATCTTGTAATTAATAAATTCACACATTATTAGCATCAGTTGTATAAGCGCTGTAATTTTTATATTTTTTTGTGACTTTTATTAAGGAGATTGACTTTCTCCTTCTTACAGCAGCTAGGAGGAACTACTCATTTCAGCGCCTGTTTATTATATACTTGATATATAATTTTTCTGGATGGAGATAAAGTACCAGCCAATCGGCTCCTAACTATCATTTTTCAAACACAGCCTGTGACATGGCAGTTAAGAGCTGGTTGGCTGGTACTTTATCTCCATGCACTTTATCTCCATCCAAGTCTTAGTAAATAGACCCCTTAGTTTTTCACTTTATAACATAACAAAAAATGATAAGAGAAAAAATATTTCCTCTCTCCTGAAGGGAACTCCTGTTATGTGTGTTCCAATATGTGCCCCAATGTGTATTTTTAGTCAGAGATCTTCTGTAATTATTCCTATATGTATTAGTTTTCCACAACCAGGAATGAATAGATTACAGGTTAAACACTGCAAACCTCAAATAGTTACTATTTTAATCAAATCAGACAGGAATGAATAAGTAACAGTTTAGTTTGCAATCAAATACAAATAGTATCAACTGTAATCACATAATTATCATGTATTAGTGAGAAGCCACATCAAAGTTGATCAAATAACTGTTGTTTTGCAGAACTGCACCTGTGCATATGCAAATTGACGTGCTCAAGAAAGGCACATCATTGTTTCAATATTACACATTCACATTACTTACTACCATAAGCATCAAGAGTATATGGACCCAATATTTCATACACATTCATATTAATCCGATAAACATTGGGAATATATGCACCCAGCAGGAACATGCGGTGAGGTAAATGACTGAGGCACTGACCAGTACCAGAGCCAGATTTACACACAAAGGGGTAAATTTATTAAGGGGGGGGGTGAGTTTTTTTTTTTTTGTTAGTACTGGTGATGTTGCTCATAGAAACCAATCAGCTTCTACTTAAAAGTTCTAAAAAACTCCCACCTTAGTAAATTTACCCCAATATATGAGCCCAAGGGTACATGTGGGTATTATACACAGGTGCAGCAGTATATACTGCTATACATTTGTTGCGTTTTGCTCAGATATGTGCGGAAAAGGTAGGCTGGGTTAGGGTTATGGCACTTCCTCGCCTGCCATAGACTTTTTGCTCCAAAGTTTTGACTATAAAAATTATAAGAATAATACAAAGAAGATATTTATAATATATTCTTTGTATTTTTAATATACTTTATATAGTCAAAACTCTGCCCTATACTGGAGCATTACAGGAGGAAGGCTCTGCCTCACCTAACAGCACGTCACTGGGACCCAGTATAGAATAAACTTTAGGAAAGTCCAGTACAGTATGTCTGTTCCATCCTGCTGGATGAGTGTTGTTGTTTGTAAAATGGGCCAAAATTTCTTGGTGATTTTGTCAATGGTAAGACTATGATTGTTAAATTGATTAACCCAAACTAGTCTATCAGTAGTTTTATTATCAACCTTAGGAGTTAGCAAGGAACTGCGTGGTATTTTTAATACCTTTCTTTTGATGGAAATAAGATCTGGTACATTATACTGTCTCTGTGTAAATTTAGTAATCATCTTGTCACATGCTGCTTCCAATTGCGTCTCATTGCGTGGCAAAAAATAAAAAAAATATATGACTGCATGTTGTGCATCCCACGCACTTGAAGCAGCCTGGACGTAGTGAATAAAGAAACGTATTGGTATTGGTCTGAGTAGTTGTCAGTGTCTGGATATTTGTTTTAACGACAAAATCACAAATATTTTTTTCCGCGGCGATATGCCGACATAATACGTGTATCAGATAATTTTTTTTGTCTGTTTGTATAATGGACCATAATTTCTTGATGATTTTGTCAATGGTAGGACTATGATTGTTAAATTGATTAACCCAAACTAGTCTATCAGTAGTTTTATTATTGGGTAGTCTTCAGGTTGCCGACTGTTGGGATCCCGGCGCACAGTATACTGGCTCCGGAATCCTGACAGCTGACATACTGACAGTTTTTTTCCCTCGTGGGGGTCCATGACCCCCCTGGAGGGAGAATAAATAGCGTGGTGCGCATAGCACGCCACCGTGCCCGCAGCGTGGCGAGTGCAGTGAGCCCGCCATGCTGGCGGTATGCCTGTGGTCGGGCTTCCGGCGCCCGGCTGCCGGCATACCATACCACACCCTTATTATCAACCTTAGGAGTTAGCAAGGAACTGTGTGGTATTTTTAATACCTTTCTTTTGATGGAAATAAGATCTGGTACATTATACCCTCTCTGTGTAAAATTTAGTAATCATCTTGTCACATGCTGCTTCCAATTGCGTCTTATCGCTAATGATGCGTTTAAGTCTCAGCATCTGGGAATATGGAAGCCCCTTACGCAATGAAATGGGATGGTGACTCGATGCTAACAGAATATTATTTCTGTCAGTGACCTTTGTGTATAAATTAGTGACAATTTTATCTTCCTTAATCTGGATCTGTACATCCAAAAAATTAACCTGTTGTTCATCAATGGTGTAAGTAAATTTAACCGGAGAAGGTGACTGATTGTGAGAGTCTATCAATGTTTGAAGCTTCTCCCGTGACCCTGTCCACATGAGAAAGAGATCGTCTATATAATGTAAATACCTGTACAGTAATAAATCTGATCTGATGTCATCACACTTTTTTTTATATTGACAATTTTTATTTTCAGTAAGAATTGACAAAGAACATATAAAACATACAAAGGTAAGATACAGTGCAACATAATCATTTTTCCATATCAACAAACAGCAGATGCATTAAGACCAACACATTGAAAGAGAGTACAGATCATATGGGTAGAAAACAGATAAAAAAACAAAAAACCTTGGTTAAAGCTGTGGAGATGTTAATCAGGTAACGCTAAAATAACCGAATAGCAATGTGAAGCTGCAAACACATCTTATATCAAGAGACATATGACTATTGGAAGAACAGTAGGTATTATATAACAGTGAAGATTCCTCAGCATACGTCCAGATAAAAAACTACTGTACATCAATACGGTGATCACATCAAAAATAACCTAAGGAACTAAGAAGAGTAAGAGGACAGTGGACAAATAAAGTAAGTAAAGAGAAAAGAAGGAAAAGGAAAGAAGAATGAAAGACACAAAAGGATACATACTGTGTACACGGACATGAATAGCGGGGATCAATGAAAAAAATAAGGGCATGCCTGACTTATGATATGGCAGCTGTAGTATTCCATAACCTGTAGTGAAAACCACCCGGAACCTCAAGGGCAGTAAAAAAATAAAAAAATATTTTGATAGAGATGATTCTAGCTGTCTATGTAAATACCAAGTAGTATTTTCAAATAGCTTATATATATATATGCGTCTGTGTATCATCATCTAAAGCGGATATGTAACATCCCCACTTTTTAGTAAAGGAAAGGACTCCCTTTTCAATATCGGGAAGGGTGGCTCTCCTCTCCAAGTATATAATACGAAGAATCATATTTTTAGCCTCTGTTATGGAAGGGGAAATACGTTTTATCCAGTATTTCAAAATCAACTTTTTTGCTACAGCCAATATTACATGCAGTACTGGAGCCAAAGTCCTTGCAGTCGGGCCCAAGCACCACGGGTAAAATCATGCAGTAAACAGGCCAGAGGTTGCTTTTGCAAGGACACTGAAAACATTGGATTTATAAATCCCATAATTTTGTGCCAAAACACAGCCACCCTACTACATTGCCAGAAGCTATGGAAGAAGGCACCGGCGATATTATATTTCGGGCAGCGTCCGGAATCATCAGGCAGCATATGCCGTCTCTGAGCAGGAGAGACATAGGCCCTATGCATCGTTTTTAAATAAACCTCTTGAAAAGAGGCAGAATGGAGATATCTATATAACTTTGTGATATGCGATAATATAACATTTAAGTCTGGGAGATTTGGGATGTCTGAATTCCAGCGACTAAGAGAATTGTGCCACATCCTATCTCTGTTATTAACTGTTAAATCAGAGTAGTAAAATTTTAAGCAATATAATTTGTGCTTGTAAAGGATAAAAGAGAGCATATGGGGTCCAGCGACTCCCTAGTGGGCATAGCCTCCGGCAATGTCTGGGCAAAGTGTCTAACCTGGAGGTACATATAGAATTGTTTATTATATTCACCATATTTATCTTTCAATTGTGAAAAAGACATTAACCTTCCACCTGGATCAAACACGTCTCTGATGGATGCCAATCCTGCTTCCCTCCACACTCTAAAGCCACCATTTTCCAACCCAGGCGGGAAAGCTGGGTTGCCCCAGAAGGTAGTAAAAGAGGATGACTGTGGATCCCTTCCCATTTTTTTATTGGTGAACCACCAGGTACTGTGGACATCTTTAAACAAGATATTAGACATAATAGCAGTTGGAATATCTTTTTTTGGGTTGTGAGGCAGTGCGCTAGGGGAGAAAAAATCCATCATCTCCCTCTCCAGATCAAAATTTACAAATGACCCCAGTACCAGTCGACGCAGTATCTGAAAGAGACGGATCTACCAAAAGCCGCTAAGTCTGGGATGTTAAGACCACCCTCGGAACGAGGCATTTGTAACTTAGGATAAGATATCTTGGGCTACTTACCAGCCCAAAGAAACTTAGAGAACAAGGAATTAATTAGATGGATATCGCTCTTCAGGAGACCGAAAGGCATCATTTGCATGAGATATGAAAGCTTAGGAAAAGCTATGCTTTTGATGACAGCTGCCCGTCCAGTCAACGAAAGGGGCAGACCCATCCAACCCATCAATAACTGGGTAATAGAGCTAATGGCTGGACCAAAATGTGCTTTATAAAGAGTGTGGAGTGTTTTAGGTATTCTGACTCCTAGGTATTTAAGAAAAGAAGAAACTAGGGGGAATTGTGAGAAAATAGGATGGTTAGTGTATTGAGATATATCTCCTGCAATAGTTAAGAGTTCCGATTTGGAGTAATTCACCCGGAAGCCAGCAAAAGAACCAAATTGTTCAATTATCTTAATTATGGTTGGGATAGAGTCCTCTGGTTCCGATATGAATAATAGCATATCGTCTGCGAACAATGGAATTTTGGCCTCCACCCCGCCAATCTGTACTCCAGAAAAACGAGAGGATGAACGTAAGGCAATCGCCAGGGGTTCCAAAGAGGCCGCAAAGAGCAGTGGAGACAGGGGACATCCCTGATGAGTACCCCTCTGAATAAAAAAGGGAAGGGATAAGTATCCGTTCCCTATAATTTCAATGGCGGGGGTTAAGTAGAGGTTGGTTATTAATTGAATAAAGTCTTCCGAGACTCCAAATCTGCGGAATGTATTAAATAAGTGATTCCATGATATAAGGTCAAAAGCCTTTTCGGCATCTAACGATAGAATCACTTTATCAGCAGAGCAACCAGAATCCTAAATATGCTACATTATAGAAAGGACTTTCCTGATATTAACTACATATTGTTGGCCATGTATAAAGCCGGATTGATCAGGGTGTATGATCTGGGGTAAAAGCAATTTTAATCTATTAGATATAATTTTAGTAAATATTTTGTAGTCCGAATTCAGCAATGAAATAGAGCGGTATGATGTAGGCAGGGTGGGGTCACGGCCTGGTTTGGGTATCACCTTTATAAGTGCAGAATTGAAATATTGAGGTGGGCCTTGACCCGTAAGAATAGAGTTAAACACGGCAGTTAAGGGTTCGCTAATTATGGGTGCTAAAATTCTGTAAAATTCATTGGAAAAGCCGTCCGGGCCCGGGGCTTTGTTGGATTTAAGTTTAGAAATAACCGTTCTCGTTTCGTCAGGGGTAATAGGGGACATCAAAGAGGCAGACTAAGCCACTGACAGTTGCGTCAAGTTACAATTAGACCAACAATCCGCCTCCCTCTCCAGATTAACGACTGGCTCCAAGTACAACTGGGAGTAAATGGACCGGAAAATATCAGTTATACACTTATTAGACCTGGACAGGGTACCATCCGAGACGCATAGCGCTTTAATGGTAATAGGAGGCCTACGGCCTCTTAATAAATTTGAAAGAAGTTTACTAGATTTGTTCCCATGTTTGTGAAATACGGCCTCCCTGTAATATGTATATTTTGACTCCATGTTTAACAGTATGTTATCAAATAGACTTTTTTGGTGGTAATAAGCTGCCTTAGAAGCACGGGTGGGTGTGCATTTAAATTCCTGAAAAGCTTCTGTGAGAGTCCTCTGACCTTCCAGATAGACCTCCCCCATCCTTCTATCGTTATGTTTACAATATGAAATAACATGGCCCCGTACCACAGGCTTAGCTGCCTTCCAGAACAACAGTGGCTGGGCTTCAACACAATCTGAGTTATTGGTCTTATAATCAAGCCACATGGACTCCAACATATTGCGGAGTTTCAAAGAAGAAGATAAGTGGGAAGGAAATCTCCACTGTCTGATAGGGCCCCTGTCTGTAACAACCAAGAGCATCAACCAACACAAAGCATGATCAGACAGGTGGATGGGTTCTATACTGGAGTCTAAAATCCGAGAAAAAGTGTGCTCAGCCAGCAGAAGATAGTCAATGCGGGAGAGCGTGACATGAGCAGGCGATAAACAAGTATAGTCGCGTTCTAAAGGATGGCACGCCCTCCACACATCCACCACCCCCAACTCATGAGCAATATATGGAATCCCCACCTTCGGATTAGGTACACGATCGTTTCTGGAAGTATTCCTGTCCAAGATATTCGAGGACACCAGGTTAAAGTCCACTCCAATGATAAGGGGTGCGGTTGAATGACAGTACAATTTAGATACCAGTTTTTAAAATAAATGATTTTGTTCCTATATTAGGTGCATAGACATTACAGAGTACATAGCAGAGTTAATAGAGACCTCAACAATAACATACCGACCCTGAGGATCGGAGATAGTGGTATGAATCTGAACATCTAAATTATGTTTAGCTAACACCACAACCCCCCTAGCCTTAGAGGTATACGTAGAGGAGGCCAATACAGACCACCTTAACATATTCAGCTTTAAAATCTCTGGAGGCAATAAGTGGGTTTCTTGAAGGAAAGCTATATCAATATTCAATTTATTGAGATATAGAACTATTTTTTTCCTCTTAATTGGGGAGTTAATAGCCCCAACGTTCCAAGTGCTTATATTTTAAACTAATATAAGTAATCATCCAAACAGTATATGCAGTTAGGCCATTATATAAATAAAATCCAGCCATCACATCCACGAGTATGACAGAAACAAACGGAAAAAAAAATTGTAGACACGACAAGAAACATAAGGAATGAAGACGGAGGTAAAGGGGTGAAGAACAGAAAGAAAAAATAAATAAACAAATACATACATCTGAAGAACAAAGGGGGCACTAAAGTACCCCATACATGTGGTAGAAATTTGACTTCCAGTGCTAAAAACAAAAAAACAAAACATTCTCATGGTATTCATGAGGAAGCTCCTAGAGCAAACCGGCGATAATCACCAGCATAACTGTAACAATAATAGGTTTTGCAATGGGCAAATATAAAATAATTAAAGTGGGATATACTTGCGTATACATGCAAACAGAAATATGGCTGCATATGTGCAGAGAACTAAAGGCACAGAGGGGCTGCCAGTGCAGCCAACAGTGCCACATCATGGCCGGGAACAGAACAGAGGGCCACCACTAGTAATGCGTATTGACTTCAAAAGTAAGCACCAATCATCACAATCACATCTAAAATATGCAAACTATAAGAGCAACGAGGTGAAATCTCAAACTGGCACAGAAAGCATGAATTGTATAAAATGACCATAATAATAAGGGAGTTACATGATAAGGTCACTCCGGTAGAAAACAGGATGGTGTTGCCCAGATGAGGGCATCAGGTATAGCAATGAGCTAAGCCGAAGCTAACATATCAGCATAAGTGGTATCTCAGAACAATTCGGCAGAAAACTCAGGCGTTAGGTGGTAAGTCATCAGAGAGAAAACGATCAGCATCACCTGCTGATAAAAAATCCTTAAAGGAGTCACCTTCAAAAGTCCAGAGCTGAGCAGGATATATTAAGGCAAACTTGCAACGAGCTTTAAACAGACGAGAGCATATAGGTGAAAATTCTTTGCGGGCACGGGTGACTTCTGCTGAATAGTCCTGGAATATATGAATTTTTACCGTCCCATTTGTGATCACGCTGTCGCCTGGAAGCAGACCATATAGCATCTTTGTGTTGGTAATTCAAGCAGCGAAAAATCGTCACACGTGGTCTCTTATCGGTAGACGGTCATGTTGAACCAATTCTATGTGCTCTTTCCACAGCCATATTGGAGCATTCTGCCTGCATACCCAGCAATTCCGGGAGGGACACCGTTAAAAAGTGATGCAGTTCAGCACCTCTCAAGGATTCACTTAAGCCCACTATTCTGGGGTTATTTCTCCTTGAACGATTTTCCAGGTCGTCGAGCTTATTAATGAGATCATTATAAGTTTTCTGCAGGGAGGCATTAGTAGCTTTCAGCTCCTCAACATCATGAAACATCACCCCAACTCTGTTATCAGTGGTGTTCACCTTCTGTGTGAGCTGTTTGAGTTGTGATTTTATATCCAAGACAGCCTGTGATAATTTTGCAGAGTGTGCACCCATAATAGGACCCATCGTTTCCTGGATGGCCTTACAACCTCACTGTAAGTGACAGGACAATCTGAGAGGTCTGAGGGGGGTAATGTGGCTGGGACGCTGTGAGCATATCAACATGTGCAGCAGCGCGTGTGTCCCGATCCCCTGTGTGCAGTGTTTCATCAGCGGCGGCCATTTTGGTAGAGGCTCTCTGTTTTTCAGAGCGGGAGTGGTGTACCTTAGGCGGCTGCTGTGGGGGGAAAAACTTCTCCATCCGATCCCTGGGTGTTTAGCAAGCAGGGGGGGTGTGTGCGCCGTGCAGGGAGCCACGGGTGCGGCGTTGTAGAGGTGAGATCGCCGGTGCAGCAATGGAGCCTCTCACCAAGCTGCCATCCGCCACTGCGCCGGAAACGGAAGTGTGATGTCATCACATTTAAAGAATAACTCATCCTCTATTTGAAGCATGAATCTGTTGGGAAATGAAGGTGATACATTGCTGCCCATTGCGCATCCCTCTAGCTGCAAAAGAAATTGATTGTTAAAGAGAAAATAGTTACGTTGTAATGTAAGCTGTAACAGTTCACAGTCCATTACTATTATCTTGGACATTGGAGTGCCGTATATTGCTTTTGTTATATATGCATGTATATGTATGTATGTATGTATATATATATATATATATATATATATATACATACACATATGTAGATCTTTTTTTACTGCTGCATTACATAAAATGGCTCCAAAATGTATGCCTAATGCAGAATTGGAAGTGAATCGGGTGCATGCTGCTTCAAAGTATACAGCAAGGGAAAAATGAGTCTATTTGCCTGTATATAGGGTTGTATGCATCTCTGTGTATCCTGATTTGCTGTTATTTATCATATGTGGGAAAATGGCACTTCCCATATACGAAATGTAAGAGTTACACATTTAAACAGCCGTATTTCCACTTACTGGATGAGTGTTTAAGGTGCAGCCCATCCCTATTGCCATATCACGGAACCAATGTCATCTGATCTGGTTTTGATTGCTTAAATAAGAGGGGTGGGAGAGAGGGCAGTATTTATTGGGCTTGGTACAGCTTGTCTAATGAAGATCTGAAAAACTACCACGACATAGTGGTTGGTTGCACATTATTACAGAGTGTGCTGTGAAAATTATTACAAAATGTTATTTGTCTAATCAAGGTAACTCACAATATAGTGACCACACCCGGCGCTACTAATTTCACCAAACAAGGATAAATCTTCTTAATTGCTTACTTTTTTTAGGTAACAAAGTTTTACACTTGTTGTCATGAATTCATTTCAAAGAAGACACATGTCTGAAAGAGTAAGACATACACAACATAGTGCAACCAATTTTGATGGTAGATAGAAGGACTATTTAATTGTTCAACTCACATAAGTATGAATAAAAATAGCATATCATCCACCAGGCAGTATTGGTTCTCAGCTCCCATGAAAACTTCAATATAGTATTGGAAATCATCCACTAGATGGCATCGGACACCCAGAGCCGCACATATGCTGGGGACTTAGAATAAAATAGATATGGTGCAGTATGTACAACCATAAAACAGTTTTATTTTGACAAGTACACACTCACATAAAACAAGTAGTTTAAAAGCATATATCACCCATCAGTGATTAGTACCGGATACCAGGGTCCAAACAGAGTCAGCTGAAACGATGTCCTGGACAGAGCTCCGGAACGACAGAACCTTGTGCTTAAACACACAATATAGTGACCACACCCGGCGCTACTAATTTCACCAAACAAGGATAAATCTTCTTAATTGCTTACTTTTTTTAGGTAACAAAGTTTTACACTTGTTGTCATGAATTCATTTCAAAGAAGACACATGTCTGAAAGAGTAAGACATACACAACATAGTGCAACCAATTTTGATGGTAGATAGAAGGACTATTTAATTGTTCAACTCACATAAGTATGAATAAAAATAGCATATCATCCACCAGGCAGTATTGGTTCTTAGCTCCCATGAAAACTTCAATATAGTATTGGAAATCATCCACTAGATGGCATCGGACACCCAGAGCCGCACATATGCTGGGGACTTAGAATAAAATAGATATGGTGCAGTATGTACAACCATAAAACAGTTTTATTTTGACAAGTACACACTCACATAAAACAAGTAGTTTAAAAGCATATATCACCCATCAGTGATTAGTACCGGATACCAGGGTCCAAACAGAGTCAGCTGAAACAATGTCCTGGACAGAGCTCCGGAACGACAGAACCTTGTGCTTATTGGGGTCTTGGTGAAGGCTCATATGTACCACATAGGCTGCCACTATTAAGTTTTAGCGCAGATCAAACTACACCATTCTACTTTGCTAATCAAGGTAACTATTGAATATAAGGTGCAAATGAAAAAAATAACACTGTCTAAAACTTTCTGTAAGTAATGAATTTATTAAAATTAGTATGTATTTTACACTGATATAATACCTATAATAACAGGTGCCAGGATGATCTCCACAGAATTCTGCTATGTATTGAGTCATGTTAGTGATTTATAATGTGGGATGGCTGTAACAAAAATCTAGCATTATGCAGTGAGCAACTTCAGTTTAATTTTCTGATTAACTTGAGTCAAGAAAAGAGAAGACAGTACAGCTCAGTTCAGGTCCAGATTGGTTATATGAAGATTTTTGGGCCTGGGTGCCTCACAGAATTAGTGGGTTGGTTGGCCAGTTCTCCAAAATGTTTATTAAAATGGACAGGTTAGCTTCAATCAACCGGTTTCTGTCAGTAAAATGTGTGTTGGCAGCAGGGCTGGACTGGGTCTAAAAATAGGCCTTGTCATTTAAACCACACAGGCCCACCTCGGCATCAGCCTCCTGGCACAGGGGTTTATTTACTAAGCCTTGGACTGAGATAAAGTGGATGGAGATAAAGTACTAGCCAACCAGCTTCTAACTGTTACTTTTCAAACACAGTCTGTAAAATGGCAGTCAGGAGCTGATTGGCTGGTGCTTTATCTCTGTCCACTTTTTCTCTGGCAGGATAACACTGGGATACGATGACGCGACAGTGGATTTGCACCATACGGTCAAAGCTTTCGGCCTCCCAGCATGCAACAGGCCCGTCCATATATCACTGCCTCCTGGCTCAGGCAAATCAGTTTTTTGTTTGGTGTGGCAGGAGCTGGACCATGGTCAATGGGCTGCTGTTTTTTTAGCAGCCATAAGCTTTTACATTTTATTTTTATAGTCTTACTATTTTTTTGAGTGATCTTTCTAAAAAGCGTCTTATATGTACCTTAGAAAGAGTCGCTCCAACAACTCCCCCGACAACGCTTACCCATGAGTACAGTGCTGTTTCGGCGGGCATCTGTGTTGGATGTACTAGCAAGTCCAGCAGATGTTACCAGGCTGTGGCCGGAGCACGGGGAGAAGGTAAGGCATCGGTTCCACTTAGAGGGGGAACATGGACACAGCCGCACTGTTTTGGGAGGAGACTACCAAACAGTTGCTGATGCGGCTGCCAGCTAGAGTGCACCAGTGCTAGGGCCCTAGGGATCATAGGCTCCAGGGGGGTAGTATGAGGCCGCGATCACTAGGGTTGATGTCAGCAGGGGAAGTCAGACGCTCCATTGGTCGTCCCTCCCCCAGTTCATGACCAGTTTACTCCAAGTCTCCCGCCATGAACTGTTTTCCTGCTTCCGTCTGAGATGCTGTGTATCTAAGGGGACCCAGTCACAGCATAGGCGACTGTGTGACTGGTGCGTCAGTGTTCACTTGGGCGTCTGTGTTCACTGGGTGAGTGTGTACACTAATAGCGTCTCGATCCACTCAGCGTTCGCTAATGTATTGATCGATTCTGGAAGCGGGTTGAGTCTCCCTGTATCCCACTCTACTGGGCCGGGTAATACAGCACTAAGTCTCTAACTACCTTTGAGTACGAATATTTGGATAAGTGCCTAATGCATGTGAGTCTGATAACTATTGCTGTTGTTTTCTTTCGCTGTAGGACTGAATACGGTTAAATCCTAGATAAAGGTAATGTAGTAATATGTTTCTCCTACATACTTGAAATTTGAGATGTGAAATTTTTTGGGTTTTGTGTTTTGGTTTTGGATTCGGTTCCACGGCCATGTTTTGGATTCGGACGTGTTTTGGCAAAACCTCCCTAAAATTTTGTCGGATTCGGGTGTTTTAAAAAAAACAACTTCAAAAACAGCTTAAATCATAGGATTTTGGGGTAATTTTGATCCCATAGTATTGTTAACCTCAATAACCATAATTTCTACTCATTTCCAGTCTATTCTGAACACCTCACAATATTAATTTTAGTCCTAAAATTTGCTCCGAGGTCGCTGGATGACTAAGCTAAGCGACCCAAGTGGGCGGCACAAACACCTGGCCCATCTAGGAGTGGCACTGCTGTGTCAGACAGGTTGGCAAAAACAAAAATTTAGCCCCAAACATCACATGATGCAGAGATAAATAATAAAAAAAGAGGTATTGTCCTTGGGCCCTCTCACTGTCAAAGTCGAAAAATATTGTAATGCATACATCATGTACTAACCTCACACACATTCCCGCTGCGCGTGCACTTGTTCCGCCGTGCGTGCACATATCCGCAATTTGCGTATGATCGCTACCGCGTTCCTGCGCGTGGTATGGGTATTTACGGTGGAGTTTGTGAGCGCATAGAGGGTTATCAGAACATTACATATTTAACCCAAATAGTGCACATTGTACACATAGCCCCCCTGCACCACATCAACAAGTATCAACAGTTTAAATGATTCCAGGGCTAAGGGATTCGCCTTTGCATGATAGGAAGGGACAGACAAAGGTTATAAGGTGATGTCTAGTATCCAGCTGTAGGGTATTTTAAGGGTAACATTCCGGTGTTGGTTAGAGAAAGATTGCATGTTCCTGCGTATAGTTATGTGCAAAAGTAGAAAATAGATATAAACTGTATTTACTGTATATTATGTATGCGGCGGGAATCCAGAGGAGACCACCCACAAGAGCAGTTGGGAAAGACATCGCCCACCTTTTCAAATCAACCTATGACCTCTCCTGTAATGTAAAGATGCATCTCTGTGTCCAATGAACAAAGGGATTACTGTAACCATTGTATTGTTTATGGAAGTTGTGTATAAAAAGCCCATTGCTGCCTGGCCGGTCAGAAGGCTCTGTACACTATCTACCTGATGAGCGGAGGACTGGTCCAGGTTGCGCAAGCGAACATTCTCACGTATGTACATTGACTGTAGCCATTATTCTGTTATAGATTTATCTTGTTAGCCTTGTAGTGTATAATTTGTACTGTTATCCCCTTTCAAATAATCCGCTGTGGCATTAGAACCCAGCGGTTAACTACATATCGGTGTTGTGTCCTCATTTCCCTTCTAAGGTTTAAAGTGTATTTAACTGTATAAGGTTTAAGAGTGTATTGATAAGGTATGTACACACTGCGGGTACTTTATACCATCAGCGCTGCGTAAGGTTTAAGGTTAACATCATTGCATTGCATTTACTAACAAGGTTTAAAGTTTATTAAGAGTGTGTGCGCGCGCTGTGCGTACTTTGTACACCCATCGCGGCGTGGGTACGCTAACTCCGCACAACATACGGGACTCTGTACGCAAATAGCGTACAAAGTACGTAGAGTGTATATTAAGTATTGCGGCTGTAGCGGCTCCATGGAAAGAGTGTGTTTAAAGGTATAGCTTTTTGGTGTAGGATAATATCGACATTATCAATTGGAGGCATCGTCCGGTTTTTCCTCATACCCGCAGCCTAGCAGGTTACAGCAGACTTTATCTATCAGCAAAGGGCGGACAGGTATCCACGTAAGCCTTCTCCTGGTTGGTGGATACACTGGTAAACCCTATTTCAATTTCTGATAAGATAAGCGTCTGCTCTGCGTGGTTTGTAGGGATGCTGGTGGGATCCGTAAGGTAAATACGCAAAGCTATTTTAAAAGTCTGTGAATTTCTGTTTGGTGCCAAATGCGCACGCAACACACGCATACACCTGTATTTTGTACTTTGTATACCTGCTCGTATTGTTGCCATAAGTAGTGATTATTAGATCATTTTGACCTGTGCTGAGAAATTTGTTGCTATTTAGTTAAAACATAGACTAGATAATAAGAATTTACTTACCGATAATTCTATTTCTCGTAGTCCGTAGTGGATGCTGGGAACTCCGTAAGGACCATGGGGAATAGCGGCTCCGCAGGAGACTGGGCACAAAAAGAAAGCTTTAGCACTGGCTCCTCCCCCTATGACCCTCCTCCAAGCCTCAGTTAGGATACTGTGCCCGGACGAGCGTACACAATAAGGAAGGATTTTGAATCCCGGGTAAGACTCATACCAGCCACACCAATCACACCGTACAACTTGTGATATGAAATCCAGTTAACAGCATGATAACAGAGGAGCCTCTGAATAGATGGCTCACAACAAGAACCCGATTAGTTAACAATAACTATGTACAAGTATTGCAGACAATCCGCACTTGGGATGGGCGCCCAGCATCCACTACGGACTACGAGAAATAGAATTATCGGTAAGTAAATTCTTATTTTCTCTGACGTCCTAGTGGATGCTGGGAACTCCGTAAGGACCATGGGGATTATACCAAAGCTCCCAAACGGGCGGGAGAGTGCGGATGACTCTGCAGCACCGAATGAGAGAACTCCAGGTCCTCCTCAGCCAGGGTATCAAATTCATAGAATTTTGCAAACGTGTTTGCCCCTGACCAAGTAGCTGCTCTGCAAAGTTGTAAAGCCGAGACCCCTCGGGCAGCCGCCCAAGATGAGCCCACCGTCCTTGTGGAATGGGCTTTTATTGCAGAATGCGCCAGCTGAATAGTGCTACAAATCCAGTGCGCAATAGACTGCTTAGAAGCAGGAGCACCCAGCTTGTTGGGTGCCATCAGGATAAACAGCGAGTCAGTTTTCCTGACTCCAGCCGTCCTGGAAAAATAAAATTTTCAGGGCCCTGACTACGTCCAGCAACTTGGAATCCTCCAAGTCCCCAGTAGCCGCAGGCACCACAATAGGTTGGTTCAAGTGAAAACCTGAGACCACCTTCGGGAGAAACTGAGGACGAGTCCTCAACTCTGCCCTATTCATATAGAAAATCAGATAAGGCCTTTTACATGACAAAGCCGCCAATTCTGACACACGCCTGGCAAAGGCCAAGGCCAACAGCATGACCACTTTCCACGCGAGATACTTTAGCTCCATGGTTTTAAGTGGCTCTACCCATGCGACTTTAGGAAATCCAACACCACGTAGAGATCCAAAAAGTGCCACAGGAGGCACAAAAAAGGAGGCTGAATATGTAGTACTCCTTTAACCAAAGTCTGAACTTCAGGCAGTGAAGCCAGTTCTTTCTGGAAGAAATTCGACAGAGCCGAAATCTGGACCTTGATGGACCCCAATTTGAGGCCCAAACGTCACCCCTGCTTGCAGGAAGTGCAGGAATCGACATAGTTGAAATTCCTCCGTCGGGGCCTTCATGTCCTCCCACCAAGCAACAAATTTTCGCCAAACGCGGCGATAATGTCTTGCGGTGACATCCTTCCTGGCTATGATCAGGGTAGGGATGACTTCCTTCGGAATACCCTTTTCCTTTAGGATCCGGTGTTCTACCGCCATGCCGTCAAACGCAGCCGCGGTAAGTCTTGGAACAGACAGGGTCCCTGCTGCAGCAGGTCTTGTCTGAGCGGCAGAGGCCAAGGGTCCTCTGCCAGCATCTCTTGAAGTTCCGGGTACCAAGCTCTTCATGGCCAATCCGGAACCCCGAGTATGGTTTTCACTCCTCGCCTTCTTATTATTCTCAGTACCTTGGGTATGAGAGGTAGAGGAGGAGACACATAAACCGACTGGTACACCCATGGTGTCACTAGAGCGTCCCCAGCGATCGCCTGAGGGTCCCTTGACCTGGCGCCATATCTTTTCAACTTCTTGTTGAGGCGGGACGTCATCATGTCCACCCGTGGTCATTCCCAACGGTTTACCCGCATTTGGAAAACTTCTGGATGAAGTCCCCATTCTCCTGGGTGTAGGTCGCCCATCGGAGAATCCTTGTGGCTTCTGCCATCGCCATCCTGCTTCTTGTGCCGCCCTGTCTGTTTACATGGGCGACCGCCGTGATGTCGTCTGATTGGATCAGTACCGGCTGGTTCTGAAGCAGGGGCCTTGCTTGGCTTAGGGTATTGTAAATGGCCCTTAGCTGCAGAATATTTATGTGAAGCGAAATCTCCTTGGAAATTTCTTCCCTGTGTGACTGCACCCCAGCCCCGAAGGCTGGCCTCCGTGGTCACCAGGACCCAGTCCTGTATTCCGAATCTGCGGCCCTCTAGTAGATGAGCCCTCTGCAGCCACCACAGCAGCGACACCCTGTTTCTTGCTGACAGGGTTATCCGCTGTTGTATCTGTAGATGGGACCCGGACCATTAGTCCCACAGGTCCCACTGGAACGTCCTTGCGTGGAGTCTTCCGAATGGAATTATGCTTCATACGAAGCTACCATTTTTCCCAGGACTCGTGTGCATTGATGTACCGACACCTGTCCTGGTTTTAGGATGTCTCTGACTAGAGATGACATTTCCTCGGCTTTTTCCACTGGAAGAAACACTCTTTTCTGGTCTGCGTTCAGAAACATTCCCAGGAACAGAAGATGTGTCGTCGGGACCAGCTGTGACTTTGGAATATTGAGAATCCAGTCGTGCTGTTGTAGCACTTCTGCTACCCCCACTACCAACTGTTCTTTGGACCTCGCCTTTATCAGGAGATCGTCCAAGTACGGGATAATAAAAACTTCCTTCTTGCGAAGGAGTATCGTCACTTCGGCCATTACCTAGGTAAAGACCTTCGGTGCCGTGGACAACTCCAACGGCCGCGTCTGGAACTGATAGTGACAGTCCTGTACCACATATCTGAGGTACTCCTGGTGAGGGGGGTAAATGGGAACATGCAGGTACGCATCCTTGATGTCCAGGGAGACCCTGTAATCCCCCTCGTCCAGGCTCGTAATAACCGCCCTGAGCGATTCCATCTTGAACTTGAATCTTCTGATATAAAAGTTCAAGTATTTTAATTTCAAGATGGGTCTCACCGAACCGTTTCGGTACCACAACCACTGTGGAATAGTAACCCTTTCCTTGCTGAAGGAGGGGTACCTTGACAATCACTTGTTGTGATTATAGTGTTGAATATCCACCAACACCGTCTCCCTGGCAGAGGGAGGTGCCGGTAAGGCAGATTTTAGGAAACGGCGGGGGAAAGAACGTCTCGAACTCCAGCCTGTACCCCTGAGATCCTGCTTGAAGGACCCAGGGATCCATGTGAGAGAGCCCACTGTCCGCTGAAATATCTGAGACGGGCCCCCACCATACCCGGGTCCGCCTGAGCAGCCCCAGCACCATGCTGTGGACCTACCGGACGCAGGGAGGACTTCTGCTCTTGGGAACTAGTTGTGTGTTGCAGCTTTTTCCTCTACCTTTGCCTCTCGGCTGAAAGGATGAGCCTCTAGCCCTCTTGCTTTTCTGGGGCCGAAAGGACTGTACTTGATGATACGGTGCTTTCTTTTGTTGTGGGGTAGCCTGTGGCAAAAAAATCGATTTCCCAGCAGTAGCTGTGGAAACGAGGTCTGAAAAACTATCCCCAAACAGTTTTACCCCCTTATAGGGCAACTTCCATGTGCCGATTCGAGTCGGCATCGCCTGACCATTGTCAAGTCCATAACCCCCGTCTGGCGGCAATGGACCTAGCGCTTATTTTTGATGCCAGCCGGCAAATATCCCTCTGTGCATCACGCATGTATAAGACCACGTCTTTTATATGCTCTATTTTCAGCAAAATATTGTCCCTATCCATAGTTATTTTCCGACAGGGAATCTGACCACGCAGCGGGAGCACTGCACATCCATGCCGAAGCAACGGCTGGTCGCAATATAATGCCCTAGTGTGTGACCATATCTTATAGGGTAACCTCCTGCTTTCTATCTGCAGGTTCCTTCAGGGCGGCCGTATCCGGAGACGGTAGTGCCACCTTTTCTGATAAGCGTGTAAGCGCTGTATCTACCCTATGGGGTGTTTCCCCCCCATGACCTATCCTCTGGCGGGAAAGGGTACGCTGCCAATAACAATTGTAGAAATTATCAATTTCTTACCGGGGGAAGACCACTCTTCGGGGCCCTATGGCGCCTCAGAAATTTCATGACGGCAGCTGGCACACCTGTAGCGCATGCATCCCACATAAAAAGGCTTCTAACAGCGATACAAGAACCAGACACAGTGGCTGATATCAAGTGCAAAGCCCATACTTACAGTCAAGACCCAGTGTCACTTGGTAACAGCCGGGCAGACGAAGCTGCTAAATCAGCAGCCAGCACCCCCATACAAACAGATATCACATCACTGATGATATTCAACACCGTCAACACACAAAAATTAAGTGAAATGCAAAATTTGTGTTCTCCACAGGAAAAGGCAGTCTGGAGGTCAAAGGGGTATGGCCAGGAGTCCTCAGGACTCTGGACAGATGGACAGGGTAAGCCAGTAGCCCCCAGAGCATATCTTCCAAGCTTAGCTGAGGCGGCACACGGTCTGACTCATCTGGGTAAAAAGGGTATGTGTAAGCTAGTGAGAGCCTACTGGTGTGCGCCAGGATTCTCTTCTCATGCGGGTAAGAGAGCAATGACATGTCTTATTTGCTTGAGGAAGAATATTGGAAAGTCAATACCAACAGAACCATCCCATATCCCGCCGACAGACGGCCCTTTCCAGGTAATACAGATTGATTTCATACAGTTACCACCCTGCAGAAATTTAAAATTTGTGTTAGTCTGTATTGATGTGTTTTCCAATTGGGTAGAAGCGTTTCCCGCTGCCACAAATCCTGCTACGTTCACTGCAAAGAAAATTGTGCAGGAATTTGTGTGTAGATATGGTATCCCTAGAACAATTGAAAGCGATAGGGGTACCCATTTTACAGGTGAAGTCTTTCAGGTTATGTGCAAACTGATGGTAATTAATAGCAAGCTGCATACTCCGTACCGCCCACAGGCAAGTGCGAAGGTGGAGAGAGGAAACAGCACTATTAAGAACAAGTTGAGCAAAGTGATGGCTGAAACTGGATTGTTGTGGCCGGAAGATTTGCCACTTGTAATGTACAGCATCAGAACCACTCCCAGGTCCCCCCTTAACCTATCTCCCTTTGAGATTCTTTTTGGTCGACAACCCCATGCAATGATATACCCCAGGATGATTTGAAATGCAATAACGAAGTGACTGTAAAATATTTGGTTAAGATGAGCCAGCAGCTGAGGAATCAAAACAGAAATCTAAAGCTGGTGATTCCTGACCTACCGAACAGTAATTGTCATGACATTGAACCTGGGGATTATGTAATGATTCGAAATTTTCTACGCTCAGGTTGCCTCATTGACAGGTGGGAAGGACCGTACCAAGTCTTACTAACCAGCACGACAGCATTAAAGGTTGCCGAAAGAGAGACTTGGGTCCACTCGTTCCACTGTAAGAAGGTCACTGACCCAGAGAGAATCCGTGACAAAGAGCAGAGTGTCGAGAACATCGTATCACTGGAGTGTCTGTTCTGGGAAGGCTGAGAGGCAGTACTGTTGAGACGGCACCTGAGCACGGAGAACAACAAGACCAGAGGCAGTTGTCGCACCAGTTTTCTTTTTCCCTTATTATTATTTTTTCCATCTCCCATTACCCTCCTTTCCTCCCCCTTCTTGTTCCCTTTCTCTTCCCTTATCAAGATGGACTTACCCCAAGAGACTGCGTTCCGGGTTTTCCTGTTAACCCTGTTGTTGACCAGAGCAGTCTGTTCTGGTGAGAGTACCAGAGAGGTCGAGAAAGGATCTGGAATGGGTTCTGATGGCGAGGACGGATTTGTAGAATTCCAAGAGCAACACATCAATCGAGCAAAGGCGAGTATCAGAAAACGATCTGGTAGTCAGGAAACTAGGAGGCACTGTGAAGGGTTATTGGCTGAGGAAAATTGCATTTGTAGGAATTGTGAGAACATAGTTGAGGATGGGTGCATCCAGAGATGTCAGTCCAGCCTTAATATCAACATGGACCGTCATCCATTGAGTGATTATCACTCACTAGTGGGTAAGGTCTTAAACCAGACAGAATACTGGGTGTGTTCACAAGTACCTCAAGGTCAGAGCAAGTCAGGATTAGTACCGTACCCTTTAACAATAGATGAGGTACTCGAATTACGGGGTGGGAGACCGGTGGACAAGAAATTTTATATTTCTAGGCCCCCTAGTTTGAAGCTCCACCAGTATCATGTAGATAGATCCTTAGTGTGTTTCAACATTTCCAATTCCCGAAAGCCGGGAAATTGGGAGGTGACATGGAATAACCAGACCATGGCATTTTTGCACAGAGCTGATAGGATACCCGTAGACTCTGAACTTATACGCCAAATAGCCAACAGTGGAAGGTATTTTCAGTATAGGTATACTCAAGGAAGCAAGACCATGTGGGTTGGAGAAGTATCACCAGGGTACTGTGCACATATCATACAGCCTGATACTTGTACTGAACAGATGAGAGAGCTAGGGATTGGGTTTTTCACTTGGAAAGTTTGCAATATGGTAATGTCATATTCTGTCCCATATGTTCTCCCCGATGATGCCTATTTCATATGTGGGAGGAAGGCGTATAAGTGGCTTGCCCCAAACTCAGAAGGATTGTGTTACATTGGAAAAGTGTTGCCAGAGGTCATGACCATAACCCATGATAAGATGAAAGACGTTCACCCCAGTGCTCAAGCTCCTTATACTCATACTCATTATGAACACATCGTTAAGAGACACCTCATAGATAGGACAGAGCACGTAGCCTCTGATTTGATCCAGGAAATCCACCGGGATTCAATTCCTTCTCGCATTAGATATCACCCGTACTGCCAGAGGAATTATAAATTATAGGTACATCCATGCGCTAGCGAACCTGATAGATAATATCAGGGAGTTGCAAGCTTACAAAACGGAACTGATCCAGCACAGGATGGTCCTCAATTATATCACAGCCGTGACGGGTGGGTACTGTGTCACTTTGGCAACTCAATATGGTGTGAAGTGCTGCACGTATATTACAAACAGCACTGATGACCCAACCGAGATCATTGATCAAAAGATTGACGATATCTTGCAGTTGAAGTGGGAGTTCCAAAGGAGACACAACCTTACCCTGACTGCTGTGAGTAATGAACTGACCGGCTGGGTCTCATAGTTGAACCCACGCAATTGGTTCTCAGGTTTAGGAGAATGGGCTCAAAATTTTATTATGAGTGTAGGAAAGTTTCTCCTTTGTATCCTGGGAGTCGTCATAATTATTGGCTTGATATTTAGGTGTGTTCGAATTTTAACGCGGCGCAAGCGCGGCACAAAATTGATGAGTCTAAGGAGCGGGGGCATTGTTACAGCAGCAGATTTAATTTATGACCCATCCATAGAGACAATGTTGTGATATGGATTGCAAATGAATTCCACGACCCGTTTCTTTCACCCGTTTTTCCTGTGTTTCCCCCTCAGCGAAAATACACCCATCCGGAAAAGACTTCAATCAACACCCAAGAATGATTACGAAAATGTTATGTGAATGTATTTTTGATATGTGTCTTATCTTCAACTCTACAACCTTCAGTTAGTGACACACATAGTCGACAGGTGATATCCACATATATTAGCACTCACATATGTTCCCCCTCCATGTATCATCAACTAAATGTGTAACCCATTTGTTGGAACAAGAAGCTGAAAAGAGCTCGGTAGTGTTTGTTGGCCCACTTACAGACCCTTAATACGGGATGAGAAGGATTAAATGTATACTTCGTAATACCTCGAAGCTTGCCTAGAACATATACGGCACGATGATACATGCCCCTCAGACATGGATTCATACATACATGCTTTTACTATCCCACTAGGTCATACATTTCCCACCTACACCTCTCCTCCTACCATCCAATCATCTGTAGATATTGTATTGTATATTTTCTGTTTAATGTTTAGATAGTGGCAGTTATTGTTGACTGCCAAAGGGTGGACTGTCAAAGTTGGAAAATATTGTAATGCATACATCATGTACTAACCTCACACACATGCCCGCTGCGCGTGCACTTGTTCCGCCGTGCGTGCACATATCCGCAATTTGCGTATGATCGCTACCGCGTTCCTGCGCGTGGTATGGGTATTTACGGCGGAGTTTGTGAGCGCATAGAGGGTTATCAGAACATTACATATTTAACCCAAATAGTGCACATTGTACACATAGCCACCCCGCACCACATCAACAAGTATCAACAGTTTAAATGATTCCAGGGCTAAGGGATTCGCCTTTGCATGATAGGAAGGGACAGACAAAGGTTATAAGGTGATGTCTAGTATCCAGCTGTAGGGTATTTTAAGGGTAACATTCCGGTGTTGATTAGAGAAAGATTGCATGTTCCTGCGTATAGTTATGTGCTAAAGTAGAATATAGATATAAACTGTATTTACTGTATATTATGTATGCGGCGGGAATCCAGAGGAGACCACCCACAAGAGCAGTTGGGAAAGACATCGCCCACCTTTTCAAATCAACATATGACCTCTCCTGTAATGTAAAGATGCATCTCTGTGTCCAATGAACAAAGGGATTACTGTAACCATTGTATTGTTTATGGAAGTTGTGTATAAAAAGCCCATTGCTGCCTGGCCGGTCAGAAGACTCTGAACACTATCTACCTGATGAGCGGAGGACTGGTCCAGGTTGCGCAAGCGAACATTCTCACGTATGTACATTGACTGTAGCCATTATTCTGTTATAGATTTATCTTGTTAGCCTTGTAGTGTATAATTTGTACTGTTATCCCCTTTCAAATAATCCACTGTGGCGTTAGAACCCAGCGGTTAACTACATATCGGTGTTGTGTCCTCATTTCCATGCTAAGGTTTAAAGTGTATTTAACTGTATAAGGTTTAAGAGTGTATTGATAAGGTGTGTACGCACTGCGGGTACTTTATACCATCAGCGCTGCGTAAGGTTAACATCATTGCATTGCATTTACTAACAAGGTTTAAAGTTTAATAAGAGTGTGTGCGCACGCTGTGCGTACTTTGTACACCCAGCACGGCGTGGGTATGCTAAGTCCGCACAACATACGGGACTCTGTACGCAAATAGCGTACAAAGTACGTAGAGTGTATATTAAGTATTGCAGCCGTAGCGGCTCCATGGAAAGAGTGTGTTTAAAGGTATAGCTTTTTGGTGTAGGATAATATCGACATTATCACCACCCACCCTTATGTTGTATAAACAGACATGCACACTTTAACAAACCCATCATTTCAGCGACAGAGTCTGCCACACGACTGTGGCTGAAATAACTGGTTGGTTTGGGCCCCCACCAAAAAAGAAGCAATCAATCTCTCCTTGCACAAACTGGCTCTACAGAGGCAAGATGTCCACCTCCTCCTCATCGTCCGAATCATCACCCCTTTCACTGTGTACATCCCCCTCCTCACAGAGTATTAATTCGTCCCCACTGGAATCCACCATCTCAGGTCCCTGTGTACTTTCTGGAGGCAATTGCTGGTGAATGTCTCCATGGAGGAATTGATTATAATTCATTTTGATGAACATCATCTTCTCCACATTTTGTGGAAGTAACCTCGTACGCTGATCGCTGACAAGGTGACCGGCTGCACTAAACACTCTTTCGGAGTACACACTGGAGGGGGGGGGGGGGGGGGGGGAAACATAGGTAAAATAAAGCCAGTTTGTGCAAGGGCCTCCAAATTGCCTCTTTTTCCTGCCAGTATACGTACGAACTGTCTGACGTGCCTACTTGGATGCTGTCACTCATATAATCCTCCACCATTCTTTCAACGGTGACAGAATCATATGCAGTGACAGTAGACGACATGTCAGTAATCGTTGGCAGGTTCTTCAGTCCGGACCAGATGTCAGCACTCGCTCCAGACTGCCCTGCATCACCGCCAGTGGGTGGGCTTGGAATTCTTAACCATTTCCTCGCAGCCCCAGTTGCGGGAGAATGTGAAGGAGGAGCTGTTGACGGGTCACGTTCCGCTTGACTTGACAAGTGTCTCACCAGCAGGTCTTTGAACCTCTGCAGACTTGTGTCTGCCAGAAAGAGAGATACAACGTAGGCTTTAAACCTAGGATCGACCACGGTGGCCAAAATGTAGTGCTCTGATTTCAACAGATTGACCATCCTGGTTAAGCGAATGAAGGGCTCCATCCACAAGTCCCACATGCCTAGCGGAATCACTCCGTTTTAGCTCCTCGTTCAATCTCTCCAGCTGCTTCTGCAAAAGCCTGATGAGGGTAATGACCTGACTCAGGCTGGCAGTGTCTAAACTGACTTCACGTGTGGCAAGTTCTATGGCGGATCTATGTGCTGCCATACGTTCGGAAAATTTGCGAATCATCTTACCAACATAAAACGAGCCACAGGGGCAAACAATAATATACACCACATACGAGGTGGAGCATGTCAACACAAACCTGATGTCATACTGTTTGTTATAATGGGGGTGTTTAAATGCTTTACAGTGCAGCATGTACCTACAAGTGGTACATCCGCTGCACTGGTAACAGCCAGGGGCTTTGTAACACACATTGGGATTGTTCAATTTACACATTCCGGTAATATCTGTTCTGACAACTCTGTCCCTAATTTTCCTCCCACAGCGGAAGGACATCAGAGGAGTGGATCTATGATATATTTTAAGGTCAGGATCAGAGGAAACAATTGGCCATAAGGCCTTAGTTGCTCTCCTGATAACTATACTAGAGGTAGTAAAGTCACTAGAAAACGAGATCTTTTTAGTAAGATGTTTAGTAGTTGGGTCTAACAAAGATTGACGGGACATTTTTAACACTTCCTCTTTTTGGATTTTAAGATTGATGGGGTCATAACCATGAGAAGCAAACTTATCAATCAGCGAATCAAGCTCTTCAGTAATTGTGGACGGATTAGAGGCAATCCGTGCCACTCGCATCATCTGAGAGCGTGGTAACCCCTTCTTAAGCGTCTCTGGATGGTGGCTAGAGGCCAGCAGCAGAGTATTGCACTCTGTGGGCTTATGGAAGACCTCTGTACATATTTTGCCCTCCAACAACTTAATATTTACATCTAAGAAATGTACTTCCTCATTACTGTAAACATATGTGAATTTAATTGAGGACTCAGAACCATTAATCCTATCCATAAGATTCACCAGAGTATCCTGACCTCCACCCCATAGCATAAAAATATCGTCTATATAGCGACAGTACATCAAAATATTGTCGCTAATATCCAAATTGTCAAAAAAGATCTTACTTTCTTGGTCGAACATGAAGATATTAGCATACGAAAGGGCCACCGGGGACCCCATCGCACATCCTCTACGCTGCAAAAAGAAAAAGCCATCAAACAAGAAATAATTACGTTTCAGTGTTAACTCAAGTAAAGACAGAAATAAATCATGGTCAAACAAATGCAGCAAGAGTTCAGCCATCAGGAAATTCTTCATAGCCTGTAGTCCCTCAGCATGCGGGATCACCGTATATAGGCTACATACGTCTAAACAGCATAGTAAAGTTCCTGCAGGAATATTAGAAAAACCTTGGATCTTTTTAAGAAAGGAGGTAGTGTTTTTCAAAAATGTGTCCTGGTGGACGAGTAGAGGTTGTAAAATAGAATCCAACAGCTGGGCTACAGACCAATATAGTGAATCAGGGGCCGAGATGATCGGGCGTCCAGGGGGTGTTTCAGAGTTCTTATGTAACTTAGGGAGCGTATATAAGATAGGCACTTTTGGATATTTGATGGTGAGGGCTTTATGGACTTTATCTGGAAGTTTCCCAGACTCTTTAGCTGATTTAAGAATCCCCTCTAGTTCTTTCTGAAACCTGATTGTGGGGTCAATTGACATCTTCTGGTATACTTCCTTGTCAGCCAGTTGAAAATAGATCTCATCTCTATAGTACTGTAAGTCCAATACAACAATGGCCCCGCCTTTATCGGCAGGCCTGATCACAATATCGTTATAGGACGCAAGGGCATTAAGGGCCTGGGTTTCCACTTTAGACAGATTAAATTTCATTTTAGCAGGTGCAGCTGTAAATATAGTAATCGAGTCATCAAGAAGTCTATGAAATGACTTCAAAGAAGCATTTGTGGAAACCGGATCGAATGTAGATCTAGATGAGCGTTTAAGAAAATTTGAAAAAATAGAGGAATCCATGGTGTCCGGTGAATTCTGGAAGTATTCTTTGAGTCTTAATTTCTGAGAGAAGGCATGAAGGTCTTTTGACCAATTAAAAGAATCGTACAGATTGGTAGGAACGAAGCTGAGTCCCTTGCTAAGGACTGAGATTTCTGCTTCATCCAATATGCGTTGAGAAAGATTAAAGATCAGCGATGATGTTGTTTCTGGGTTATGGCTCTTATTCCTTTTGTTCTGGCCACCCCGACGGGTGGCAGAGATGTTGTAGGGTTTGTAGTTACCCGGGTGCGCTCCCCTAAAGGGGCATCCCTGCTACCTGAACCATCATCACCTTCTGAAGCCGCAAACTCACTATCAGAACTTGAGCGAGGAATGTTCCTAGCCTGTACTGAAGATTTTTTATGCCACGGTCTTCTTGCTCTCGGAAATTTTCTAGGTGCATTGGAAGGTTCACCCCCTGACAGCCAGCGGTATACCTGGTAGTCTTCATAATCCGCATCCACGTACATTTTTTTGTTCCTCTTAAAGTTCAGCAGCTCCTTTTTATACTGAAGGCATTGTGATTCGAGTTTCCTCATCCAGTCCTGTGACGTATCCTCTTCCAAGGTCTTAATGTGATCTCGTTCAAATGCACTAATTTTAGATCTGGTAGCTATTAATTCTTCGTTAGCTTCATCAATTACCAAAATCATCAGGTCAAAAGCGCATTTGTTGAGTATCGTTATCCACTTACGTACAAATTCTTGGTTGTTACGTCCGATAGTCGGGACATTGCGGACCCTAAACCCTCTAGGAATTTTATATTCCCTGAAGTACTCAGAGAGAGACGTTGCATGCAGTAAATAATCAGTCTCTCTACGCTTCAATCTCCAAATTTGATGAAATAAAATCTCGACATTATGTGTAGTATCAGAGTCGGCCGGGGTCTTTTTGACTAGGATTTGATTAATCTCTGTTTTGGAGAAACTGAACGTCTCTCCCATGTCCATGATCCTAGTATACCGGCAGCCAAGAGCATCCTGGGGGAGAGGTGCTGCATCATCCATGCTCAACAAAAAAGTTCTAAACAACTCAAAGGATAAATGCTGTAGTAGTTACCAAACGTAAGAGAACATCCAGGGTGCTATGCAACGTGTGCTTAAATGGAAAGCACTATCATAAACATACAGCAGCAGCCGGCACCCCTATAATCAGCACAACATGCTCAGGTGCCAGAGTCAAAACAATGTAGAAAGTCCAATAGAGCACGGCACTCAGAGACAGCAATGTTAGAAGATGATTTTATATTCCAGTGTCAACAATTGTTTCGGAGCAACACACTCCGTCGTCAGGACAACTAATAAGTAACTGAGTAACAAACAAACAAACATTTACCCCCCTAAATACCTGTAAAATCATGATGCCACTGCCCACCGCGTTCGCGCCCGCACACCGATCCCCGGGCTGACTTCCGCCATCCACTTCCGCTCCCAGCGCCGGCCATCGCCCAGGAGACCACGTTGTGCGTTCCACCTGGCGGCGGTTTGTGTTCCAGGACCAGGAGGAAGCAGGATGTCGCGTCTCGAGGAGATGGGGGGCTAAAACGAAAATGGCAGGGATAAGCATCACAGTGATATAGTGCAGTACACAAAACAATACATTACATACATATAGCAAGCAAAAATAGTATGCAGCACAGGCCACCAAGGATTGCCCCAAAGCTAATAATAATCATAAAAAATAAACTAATTACACATACAGAAAAATCACTACCTTATACTAGCGAGTTCCAGTTGATTTTTTCATTTAAACCCCCTGGGGAAATAGTTCCAAGTCTAGTGATCCACCTGGCTTCTTTTACCAGTAAAGATTTAGTCTGTATATACAGTGCTTAAAGTGGTCCTGGAGAGGTGGTGGAACTCCCCCCCACCCCCCCAGTGCCCCAGTTCTAAAGGTATTGCGCGCACAAAAAAGGAGCGTATTCTCAAAAAAGAAAGGGGCGTGGTCACCCAATAGTATCCCCAATTCAAATTACGGCACACAGTAGCACAATCTTATGTTATGACACACATTAGTGTCCCTTATACACAAAGCCCACAGTAGTAGCACCCCAAATACACATAATGACCACAGCAGTAGCAACCCTTATACAATGCCCTCAGTAGCAGTGCCCCTTATGCAATGCCCACTGTAGTCGTAGTGCCCACAGTTGTAGTGCCCCTTATGTAGAGCCCATGGTACATATGGCCCCCAGTGGTAATGCCCCGTGTAGTATTGCCCCCAGTAGTTATGCCACCTGTAGAGATGCCCCCTGTTGAGATGCCGCCTATAGAGATGCCCCCTGTGGAGTTGCCCCCTATAGTTATGCCCCCTATAGTTATGCCCCAGTACAGATGCCCCCAGTAGTACTGCCCCCTGTAGATATATATTTACCTATATATAGAAATTGATAAAATATACATACTGTGTCCACACCCACTCCAAGGGGGCATGAGAAGTTGTTGTACCGGGGCACAGGATTTCTCTTGGTGGGGGAGGCCGACATCTTCAGTTTGCACAGATCTGGCAGCAGTCTACCACAGATGCCTGGGTGCAAGAAGCGGTATCTCACGGTTATGCGTTTGCTTTCAAGAAGCACCCTCCTCAAAGATTTTTTTGTACCAGCCCATCTTCAGTGGAAACGAAGGCCAGGGTTTTGCAAAAGGAAGTTCAGAAGTTACTTCAGTCAGAAGTAATCATTCCAATTCCTCCTGTGCAGCGAGGACAGGGTTTTTATTCCAACCTGTTTCTAGTCCAAAAGCCAAATGCGTTGTTCTGGCCTATACTCAATCTCAAACTGCTGAACAAATACATTTGGGTGCCTCGGTTTCATATGGAGACTTTACATTCCATCATTTTGGCCATGGAGCCAGGGGATTTTATGGTATCCCTGGATATCCAGGATGCTCACCTATATGTTCCTATAGCATTGTCCCATCAGCGCTATCTCATGTTTGCTATCCTCCACAACATTTTCAGTTCCAGGCCCTTCCATTTGGATTGACCACAGCCCCCAGAGTATTCACCAAGATTATGGTGGTAATGTCAGTTTATCTCCGGCAGCAAGGGATACTAATTTTTCCATACCTCGGGGACCTATTAATCTTGGCACAATCTCAAGAATTGCTTCTCTGTCATCTGCAACAGACAATAGCTTGTCTGCAGAAACACGGTTGGCTCATAAATTGGGCAAAGTCATTTCTGATTCTGTCACAACGGATGACTCACGGGTGCTGTATTGGATTCAAGGCTTCATAGAGTAACCTTGCCTCTGAACAAAATATCCAAAGTTCAGTCAAGGATTTAGAAGCTGCTACACAGTCCAAAGGTATCCATTCACGCAGCAATGCCTGTGATGACATTGATGGTGTCAACATTCGACATGGTGGAGTATGCTCAGTTTCACTCGAGGCCTCTGCAATGTCTGATCCTTGCCAAATGGAATGTTTTTCATCAGACAATAAAAACGCAGACTATGGTCCTAACTCTGGAAGTAAGGAGGTCATTAGCCTGGTGGCTACAGACACCCCGTCTGGACAAAGGGAGACCCTTTTGGATATCAGATTGGGAAATTCTGACAACGGATGCCAAGCTTCAGGGCTGGGGAGCGGTGTCAGGAAGGAGTTGTTTCCAGGGGCAATGGACCAAGGAAGAAAGTTGCCTGCCAATAAATATATTGGAACTTCGGGCATTATACATGGCACTGATTCAGGCAAAGGACATCCTTCAGGGGAAACCAGTTCAGATCCGCTCGGACAGTGCAACGGCAGTAGCATACCTGAACCATCAGGGAGGAACTCGGAGCCAGAAAGCAATGAAGGAGGTAAGTCACATGTTAAAGTGGACAGAACTTCATCATCCAGCCTTGTCCGCAGTGTTCATTCCGGGAGTCCTAAACTGGGAAGCGGATTTTCTCAATCAACGCGCCATTCATGCAAACGAATGGGCTTTACATCCCAAGGTCTTTCAAACCCTGGTAGACAAGTGGATGTTGCCAGAGATAGATCTCATGGCGACCCGTCAGAACAACAAAGTTCCTGCATACGGTCAAGAACAAAGAATCCCAAAGCGATCTATGTGGATGCCCTGTCAGTGAGATGGGACTTTCGTTTGGATTATATGTTTCCACCAATCGCCCTATTACCTAGTGTGATGCGAAAGGCAAACCAAGGAATGGGTGCCGTGATACTAATATCTTTGGCTTGGCCCAGAAGACATTTGTACACAGCTCTGCAGAGGATGTTGATGGATGCTCCATTCCTACTACCTCAACGTCCAGATCTACTGTTTCAAGGTCCTTGTTATCACAAACACCTGGATCGACTGTCTTTGATGGCGTGGCTCTTGAGACTTCCATCTTGAAGTCAAGAGGATTCTCAAACAATGCTCAGAGCAAGGAAACCTTCCTCAGCTCGCATTTATCACCGAATATGGCAGGCCTATATTCAATGGTGCAGTAAGTTATGTCCCACACAGTAATGCTCTTTACAGCAAGTTATGCCCCTTACATCATATTATTCCCCACACAGTAATTCCCCTTACACCACATAGTTATACCCCTTACACCACCTTATGCCACACACAGTTATGCCTCTTACACATTATTATGCCCCACACAGTAATGTACCTTATACCATATTATGCCACATACAGTAATGCCCCACACACTTATGCCCCTTACACCACCTAGATATACCCCTTATACCACCTTATGCCTTACACAGTTTTGCCCCTTACACCATATTATGCCCCATACAGTTATATCCCTTATACCACATAGTTATGCCCCTTATACCGCCTAATGCCCCTTACAGTTATGCATATTAAACCATATTATGCCCCACAGAGTAATAATGACCCTAACAGCAAGCTATGCTCCAAACAGTAATGCCCCTTACACCATATTATGCCACACACAGTAATGCCCCTTACACATTATGCCGCACAGTAATGTCAAGGTAACACCAACCTTTAAACTTTCTCAATGGTGGATGTGTTCTGCTCGTTGTCAGAGAGATTTTATATGCAACATGCTCCTCCCCATTTTGTGCCCACTGTCATTGGCCCCGCAACTTCCAGGTACCACTGTTCACACGTGCCCTTCCCTGTTACTAGAAGTACCAGTGGTCCTCTAGCGTCCACCGGCAGCAGCACATGCGCAGTGGGGATCTCTCGGTTCTCAGTGTGCCACAGTTGTCTCCTTTGAGGCTGTGGCTACAGTATTTTGGGAGGGACATGTTTAATTCCATGTGGCTCTTCTGGCCGGAAGTGCCAGATGGCCAGTCCAGCCCTGATTGTCAGTCACTGTATTCTGTGCATTTATTGCCCCAGTACTGTTATGGGTTGGCCACAACTCAAGTACTGTATCTAATAAAGCATGGTAGCCTTCATCACTAGTGGTCACTCAGGCATGTGCACAAACGTACGGTTATGGTTTGTATACCAGTGATGCTCTTCATTCCCAGTCCGGAACTGGCTACACTTCCTCTACAAATTTGATAAATGTTATGTTATCAAATTTCTTGGATGATCTGGGTCAGGTTTAAGATCCTGCAAAAATATTATTTATAAGTTTTAAACAGACCAATATGAACAAACTTTCCTGTGAAATATGCATGCTGAAGGTCACTGCAATTTTATAAAATATCACTATAAGTATAATTAAATGCTTGGTATACGTTCTTCCTCAAGAGTTTATTTTATGCTGGTTTGTAGTTGCTGCCCTTTGATACAAACCTATTCATTACTGATAGACAGAGGATAGACCTCCGTATGACACCAGTCTGACACAAGCACTGAAGGATAAGACACACTTCAGTATGACAGACAACGACATATAAACATACTTATCATCAAGTACACAGACAAATCAATAGAGGAGATGTTCTACTTAAGGTGCCCATATAAACAATTAGGCCAAGGTGACCCCATTGCTGTTCATAGCTCCCAAAACTATAACAATTGTGAAGTCCATCGGGTATGCACAATGGTAATAAATAATCTGCTTATAGTAAATATAATAACATGTGACCTGCAGGCATGAGCGGGTTCCTGGCGAGTCTGCCCAACATTTTGAATTGGCAACCATTTAAAAATGCTGTGCTATGATGGTTAGAAGGTTGGAGGAGCTTTTAACCACTTAACTGACAAATTTTCCCTTCAAAATCGTTCATAACATTGGCCCTCATTCCGAGTTGTTCGCTCGCTAGCCGCTTTTCGCAGAAGTGCACACGCTAAGCCGCCGCCCTCTGGGAGTGAATCTTAGCTTAGCTGAATTGCGAACGAAGTATTCGCAATATTGCGAAAAGATTTTTCTTTGCAGTTTCTGAGTAGCTCCAGACTTACTCTTCCAGTGCGATCAGTTCAGTGCTTGTCGTTTCTGGTTTGACGTCACAAACTCACCCAGCGTTCGCCCAGACACTCCCCCGTTTCTCCAGCCACTCCCGCGTTTTTCCCAGAAACGGCAGCGTTTTTTCACACACTCCCATAAAACGGCCAGTTTCCGCCCAGAAACACCCACTTCCTGTCAATCACACTACGATCACCAGAACGAAGAAAAAACCTCGTAATGCCATGAGTAAAATACCAAACTTCTTAGCAAATTTACTTGACGCAGCCGCAGTGCGAACATTGCGCATGCGCAGTTAGCGGAAAATCGCACCGATGCGAAGGAAAAGAACGAGCGAACAACTCAGAATGAGGGCCATTGTTTTTTTTATATTTTTTATTTAAAATAGTTTAAAATTATATATTTTTTTACAATATTTAAATGTTATACTATCCACATCTGCAGAACGGATCTCCTCGTCAAAAACTGAGGGACACAGTGGGGTGACGCGGTTGCATGAGATCTGACCATGCCAGTTAAGTGTTAACTAGGAGCCTGGGGGGAGGGTTTAGCTAGAAGATATGGGTCAAACAGTGAGAACAGTAAGGATGGGGCTAGTGAACAAAATGAGGGTGGTGAAGGGAGGAGGGAAAGAACAGCCGGCAAGGGTATTTGCAGGGGCACTAACATAGGAATTACTGACATAGGTATTGCCCATGGTATTCCGAAATTATTAACTTATGACAATTATGGTACAAAAGTACTGTATATAGAAAATGATGTCCATAGCATAAGGGAAAGTATCTACATCAGGGGGGACGGTTTAGAAAGACCTAATAGGTCAAATAGGGATAGTAGTAAGAAAGGCTGTATTAAGTATGATGGTGGTGGTAAGGGAGGGAAGAGAATAACAGCCTGTAAGATTAATCCTAGAAAGGCACTTGTAACTAAGGGTAAGTTACCTTTAAAACAAACGGGCAAAGGAAATATTAAGCTAAAATGTATGCTTGTGAACGCAAGAAGCCTATCAGTTAAAATGGGGGAATTGGAATGGCTTGTATCAAAAATTCAGCATGATATTATAGGTATTACGGAAACATAGTGGGATGACTCTCACGACTGGGTTGCAAATTTGGAGGGATATTCACTCTTCAGGAGGGACAGGGCTACCAAAAGAGGAGGAGGGGTATGTCTCCATGTAAAACCATCTCTAAAAGCAAACTTAATAGATGTTATTTTCGAGGGGACTGGAGACAATGTGGAATCGCTATGGGTTGAGATCGCAAGTGGGGGCATTGAAGCAAAAAAACTAGTCATTGGCACATTCTACAAACAACCGGATATTAGCGTACATGAGGAGAAACAACTCTTGCAGCAAATTTAAAAAGCTGTGGGAATGGGGGACATCCTAGTGATAGGGGATTTCAATTATCCTGATATAAATTTAAGTAACGATTCATGTGTAAAAGCTAGGAGCAGCAGGTTCCTAAACACATTAAAGGATCAATACTTGTCTCAATTAGTCGAGGAACCAACCAGAGATAATAATATTCTGGACCTAGTTATTACCAATAATGTGGACATTATATCTAACATTACAGTTGGGGAGACCTTGGGAAACAGTGATCACTATATGATCACATTCGACATCAGTTTTAAGAAACATAGCTATAATGGATCAACCAAAACATTAAACTTTAGATAAGCCAACTTCAATATGCTGAGACAGGCACTAAATGACATTGACTGGGAAGTTTTGTTTCATGGTGAGGACACATCGGAAATGTGGGATGCTTTAAAAGGGTTGCTTGAGAGCAATATTCACAAATTCATTCCAATGGGCAGTAAATGCAGGAGTACTAAACACAAACCAAATGTGGCTTCATAAAGAGGTAAAAAAGAAATGGATTAAAAGAGGCGTGCTTTTAAAACATTTAAATCCATTGGAGGGGAGGAGTCATTCCAGTATTACAAAGAGTGCAATAAAAGATGCAAAAAAAGCAATAAGAGCAGCTAAAATTGTAAATGAAATCAAATCGCTATAGAGAGTAAAGCCAATCCTAAAAAGTTTTATAAATACATAAACAGTAAAAGGTTAAAAAAGGAGAACGTAGGTCCAATAAAAGATGAACTGGAAGCCTTGAAAAATTATGACAAAATAAAAGCGGATATACTGAAACACTTTTTTCATCAGTATTCACCAAGGAGGATCAGGCGGTGACAGTAGTGCATAACGACAGTAAAGGTAATGATCCTTGGCTAGATGCTTGTTTAAGTGAGGAAGTAGTCCTGGAGACACTAAGCAACATAAAGATTAATAAATCACCAGGCCCAGATGGTTTTCCCCCGAGGGTTATTATGGAGCTTCAGGCACAGCTTGCAAGACCCTTATACTTGATTTTCTATAGTTCAATTAGATCAGGTATGGCACCGAGGGATTGGCGTATAGCTGAGGTAGTGCCATTATTTAAAAAGGGATCTAAAAATCATCCTGGGAACTATAGACCAGTTAGTTTAACCTCTATAATGGGTAAAATATTGGAAGGAATTTTGAGGGATAGCATAGAGGATTATCTGCAAAATACAAAGTTTATTAGCAAGAGTCAGCATGGGTTTGTGAGGGACATATCGTGTCAAACTTATTTAATTAGCTTCTACGAGGAACTGAGCAATAATCTTGACCAGGGAAAAGCAGTGGATGTGGTCTATTTAGATTTTGCAAAAGCCTTCGATACAGTTCCTCACAGGAGACTGATCATCAAATTAAGGGAACTTGGCCTAGGAAATACTATTTGTACCTGGATAAGTAATTGGCTGGATAACAGGGTACAACGAGTAGTGGTCAATGGGATGTTCTCCAGCTGGGCACCAGTAGTCAGCGGAATACCACAAGGGTCCATACTTGGCCCACTACTGTTCAATGTATTTATTAATGATCTAGGAATAGGCCTGGGAATCACAGTGTCAATCTTTGCAGATGATACTAAACTGTGTAAGGGTATTAGTTCAGAAATAGATGTCGAGTCTCTACAGAATGACTTATTTAAACTTGAAACCTGGGCGTCTAAATGGGGAATGAGGTTCAATATTGAAAAATGCAAAGTTATGCATTTTGGGATTAAAAACAAACTTGCATTCTACACATTAATGGGCAAAATATAGGGGTAACAGTAGCGGAAAAAGATTTGGGGGTGCTCATAGATAATAGGTTTGATAATAGTACACAATGTCAAAATGCAGCAAAGAAGGCATGTAAAGTCCTTGCATGCATAAAACGGGGTATTGAGACAAGGGACGAGGATGTAATCCTGCCGCTGTACAAAGCATTGGAACGTCTGCACCTGGAATATTGTGTTCAGTTTTGGGCACCATATCATAAAAAGGATATCGGGGAACTCAAAAGAGTTCAAAGGCGAGCTACTAAACTAATTAAAGGGTTACAGACACTGGATTTTGAGGAAAGGCTTACTAGGTTAAATATGTATACACTAGAAAAGAGGCGACTAAGAGGAGACATTATTAATATCTTCAAATATGTAAAGGGTAGAGATGAGCGGGTAAAGTTCCCTGAGAACCGAACCCTACCGGACTTAACTACCCGAGCCCGGATCCGAGTCTGGTTTGCGTTTTCCCGCCTGACTCTGAAACCAGAACAAGGCAAAATGTCATCATCCCGCTGTCGGATTCTCGCTGGGTTTGGACTCTATATAAGGAGCCGCGCTTCGCCGCCATTTTCACTCAGACATTGGAGAGTGTAGCGAGAGGACGTGTCTCCGTCTTCAGTGTTCTGTATCAGTACAGTGATAGTATCTTGTGCTGCATCAGTCCAGTCACAGTGGTGGTGTCCTCTGCTGCCATATGTCCAGTGCTGCTGTATAAGTCCAGTCCAGCGGTGCTGTGTTGTGCTGCATCAGTCCAGTGGTGGTATCTTGTGTTGCATCAGTCCAGTCACAGTGGTGGTGTCCTCTACTGCCATATGTCCAGTGCTGCTGTATAAGTCCAGTCCATTGCAGTGGTGCTGTGTTGTACTGCATCAGTACAGTGGTAGTGTCTTGTACTGCATCAGTACAGTGGTAGTGTCTTGTGCTGCATCAGTCCAGTCACAGTGGTGGTGTCCTCTGCTGTCATATGTCCAGTGCTGCTGTATAAGTCCAGTCCATTGCAGTGATGCTGTGTTATCCTGCATCAGTGTAGTGTTGGTGTCCCTGTGCTGCTGTATATGTCCAGTGGTACTGCCAGAGCCGGCCCTAACCAATATGATGCCCTAGGCAAGATTTTAGCTGGAGCCCCCTAGCACCACCGCTAGCTCCGCTTCTGACCCTGCACCCCTTTCCCAGCACCATCACTCCTCACCCATAGCAGTCCTTATTTTGGTGTTCCTACCTCCTATATTTTAAATAGGAACAGTGCACACATTCGGCGCACAGCCCAAAAGGGGCATGTTTTTGCTGGCAAGGAGTATGGTCACACAATAGTACCCCCAATTCAAATTACGCCACACAGTAGTGCAACTTTATTCACATTTTATCATGCGATAGTGTTCCTAATTCACGTTACATCATACAGTAGTACCACTTTACCTTATATACATTACTCCTCACAGTAGTGCCCCTTATTCACATTACATCACACTGAATTGCTTCTTATTCACATTACATCACACCATATTGCTCTTTATTCACATTAGACCACACAGTAGTGCCGTTTCTATATGTAACAGCACACAGTAGAGCACCTTATACACATGCATTTATACACATAATACCACACAGTAATGCCCCTTACACATGACACACATTATTAATTTGCTTATAAACATAATACACCTTACACATTATGCCAACCTTTATTAATGCCCTTATACACATAATGTCCCTTACACATATGCCACACAATATTAATGCCCTTATACACATAATGACACACATAGTGCCCCTTACACATTTGCTACACATTATTAATGCATTTATACACATGACACGCATATTGCCCCTTACATATATGCTGAACACTATTGCACAAACCACTCACTCACACAGCCGCTAACACTGTGACCTCTGCCTCTGCTTGGATACAGATGTGTGTGTGTGATAAATCTTGCCTCAATGCGCCGTGCAGCAGGAGTTGCCTGGCGTGATACTGCCTGTTTTTCATAAAAATCCAATAATGGTAAAAGTGCAAACGTACAGAAATGTTAAGTTAAAAAAGCTTATCTGTCCATAAAGAGGTCTCAGGTGCTGCACAGGATGTACCTAATTGCATATACGGACTGATAAGCTTGAATTCTTGTTTTATTCTGTACGCTTGTATTTTTACTATTTGTTTTTATATGTTGTATGAAAATTATGTGAAAAACCTTTAAAATAATCCCTGCTGGTGGATTTTTAATATTGAGGATTTGCTTGTCCTTAGAAGGTTTTTTAGATACAACTAAAATCTATGGAGAAATACGTTTAAAAAAAAACTGTACGCGCCATGTTATTTTTGTTCTATTTCTTTCCACATATGTACATTGGTCACGTGACCGAAGATATTGTTTGCATCAAATAAGTGATGTCCATATATTACCACTTGGTTCACTTTATACCATTTTTTTAAACACTAGTAGGCGCCCTTTTTCTCCACTTGTTCTATTTCATACCGTATATGTGCCATCCAAGCACATATCACATTGCTTAAGGTTGCTGCCATCCACTAATTGGAGAAGTGTTATTTTTAACCATTTTATTTATTCACTCATTTATAAATCACCGAATCACGTGCACTTATAGTGCTCACCTAATGTTACCTGTGCGCCCCCGTATCAATCGTTTTTTATACTTACATATATACAAAACTCACCAGGTGTGTGGCGCCGTCAGCCCGGAAACGGGACAATCACCCACCCGGCAGCGTCTACGTCAACACTGACGTCATCCATGTGCTCCCCTCTCACCATAGCAACCACATAAACTGTAACTGAACACAGCAAAATTGATACTTTGTAGTATATCTACAGACTTATTTCTAGCAAAAATTGAATATACTGCCATATATATGTCCAGTGGTAATGCCGTATATGTCCAGTGGTAATGCCGTATATGTCCAGTGGTACTGCCGTATAATTCCAGTGATACTGCCGTATAGATTCAGTTGTACTGGCGTATAAATCCAGTCCAGTGATACTGCCGTATATGTCCAGTGGTACTGCTGTATAATTCCAGTGGTACTGCCATATAATTCCAGTGATACCGCCGTATAATTCCAGTGGTACTGGCGTATAAATCCAGTGATACTGCCGTATAAATCCAGTCCAGTGGTACTGCCATATAAGTCCAGTGGTTCTGCCGTATAATTCCAGTGATACTGCCATATAATTCCAGTGATACTGCCGTATAATTCCAGTGATACTGCCGTATATTTCCAGTGGTACTGGCGTATAAGTCCAGTGATATTGCTGTATAATTACAGTGGTACTGCCACATAATTCCAGTGATGCTGCCATATAATTCCAGTGGTACTGGTGCATAATTCCAGTGGTACTGGCATATAAATCCAGTGATACTGCCATATAAATCCAGTCCAGTGGTACTGCCGTATAAGTCCAGTGGTACTCCACTGCCGTATAAATCCAGTCCAGCGGTACTGCCGTATAATTCCAGTAATACTGCCGTATAATTCTAGTGTTACTGCCCTATAAGTCCAGTGATACTGCCATATAAATCCAGTCCAGTGGTACTGCCGTATAAATCCAGTGGTGCTGCCATATAATTCCAGTGATACTGCCGCATAATTCCAGTGGTACTGCCGTATAAAATTCCAGTGGTACTGGCATATAATTCCAGTGGTACTGGCGTATAAATGCAATGAAACTGCCGTATAAATCCAGTCCAGTGGTACTGCCGTATAATTCCAGTGATATTGCCGCATAATTCCAGTGTTACTGCCGTATAAATCCAGTGATACTGGTGTATAAATCCAGTCCAGTGGTACTGCCCTATAAATCCAGTGGTACTGCCGTATAATTCCAGTGATACTGACATATAATTCCAGTGATACTGCCGTATAATTCCAGTGATACTGCCGTATATGTCCAGTGGTACTGTCATATAATTCCGTATATATTGGTGTATATGTCCAGTGGTACTGCATATAAATCCAGTGATACTGCCATATATGTCCAATGGTACTGCCGTATAAATCCAGTGGTACTGGCATATAAACCCAGTCCAGTGATACTGCCGTATATTCCAGTGGTACTGCCATATAAATCCAGTGATACTGCCGTATATGTCCAGTTGTACTGCCATATAATTCCAGTGATACTGCAGTATATATATATATATATATATATATATATATATACCCTGTTGCAAAGCGGATTACTCAGGCCATAACAACTATGCTGGTGTTAGACGTGCATCCGGTATCCGCCATTAGTGCAGTGGGACTGCAGTACCACTTCTAGATGGGCCAGGTGTTTGTGCCACACACTTGTGTCGCTTAGCTTAGTCATACAGCTACCTCATTGCACCTCTTTTACTTCTTTGCATGATATGCTGTTTGGGGACTATTTTTTTAAAGTGCCATCCTGTCTGCCATTGCAGTGCCACTCCTAGATGGGCCAGTTGTTTGTGCCACACACTTGTGTCACTTAGCTTAGCCATCCAGCTACCTCATTGCACCTCTTTTTCTTCTTTGCATCATGTGCTGTTTGGGGCCTATTTTTTTAAATCTGCCATCCTGTCTGCCACTACAGTGGCACTCCTAGATGGGCCAGGTGTTTGTGCCGCCCACTTGTGTCACTTAGCTTAGTCATACAGCCACCTCGGTGCAACCTTTTGGCCTAAAAACAATATTGTGTGGTGTGAGGTGTTTAGAATAGACTGGAAATGAGTGGAAATTAATGTTATTGAGGTTAATTATACCGTAGGATCAAAATTACCTCCAAATTCTGTGATTTTAGCTGTTTTTATGTTTTTTTCCAAAAATCATCCAGATCCAAAACCAAAACACAAAAGGGTGGTTTTGGCAAAACCAATCCAGATCCAAAACACGAGCATGGAACCAGAACCAAAACCAAAACACGCAAAGTGCCCGCCGCACATCTCTAGGGTCATTACAAGGAGTTAGCAGGGGATTTATTTATTAATAGAACTCTGTATAGGATACGTGGGCACTCACTGAGGCTAGGGGAGAGAAAATTCCATACAAAACGTAGGAAAGGGTTCTTCACCGTAAGGGCAATAAGGTTTTGGAACTCCCTGCCGGACAAGGTAATAATGGCGGACTCTGTAAATGCATTTAAAAACGGATTGGACGGTTTTCTATCTGAAAAAAGTATCCAAGGCTATAGCATTTAATATATTGACATTAAGTATCTGGGAGTGGTACGAAATATATTTGTCAATTGGTATGAAACCATTACTTCAGCTGGTGCATTATAATGTGCACATCTTAATACAGAATACAGGTTGAACCTGATGGGCATTTTGCCTCTTTTCATCCTCATTAACTATGTTACTAAAGAAAAGCAAAACCAACCTATTTTAAAGCATCGGGCAGGCTCACTAGGTTCCGCCGATGCCCGCTGTTGGCAGGCTATTACATTTGCCCTGTGTGTGTGTACTCACTCACTTGCCAAAGTAATTGAACCATTCTAAGCATTTGCATGTTAGGATCTGTCTAATTTGGCCATATGTGTAAGAAAAATACATAGGTCTGTAATGACTTGACATTCAATATAATGATTTACAATGACTTTTGATTTATACATTTTTTATTGTCACATTTTATTATGCCATCGTGAACTATTTTTTTTTTAAATGATGTTGTGTATATTAGCTAGGTAGAAATAGACGGGAGTAGAACCAACCTTTAGATCAGGTGTAGGCAACCTGTGGCACTGCAGCTGTTTTGGAACTACACCACCCAACATGCCATGCCACCAGGGGCGGGTTGGGAACAAAAAGCGGCCCTGGAAAAAATTTGTACTAGTGTCCCCACTTGGGCAGCACCAGAGGTGTAAGGTCTAGCCATGGGCCATGGCAACAGCACCCTCCCCCCAAGATTTTCCAGATAATGGGGATGTCCAGCATCAAGGGGAAGTTAAAAGGAAATAAAATTAAATGTTATGAGCACATTATATGATACACCTTTAGAATTTAGGAAACTATATAATTCTTTAGAAAGATATATTTTCTTGCTTATTACACCAACCATATCCCAATCACTATTCACTCAATCTTATATGTCAGCCAAGCAGGCAGACAGAGCATACACTAGATCATCTGCAATCACAGGATAAGTGGCAAAGTAATTTTCATATATGCAAATTGTTTGGCATCTTATTCATTATGTCTATAAATAGTACCACATGTCCTCAAACAAAACAGGCCCCACGGGTGCGTCGGCCCACCGGGAATCTTCCCTGTAGACCCTATGGCCAATCCGCCTCTGCATGCCACAGTTTTGACGTTAGGGAATGCTAAAATTGGCAGGCATTCTTGGATGTGTTCCCACAGCACTTGGGTTGCCACAGGTTGCCTAAATCTATCTTTTGATGCACATATAACAGTCAGCTTCTGTAGGGTATATTTACGATTTTCAGATTGTTTTTAAAATCAGTCTAAATCGGTGAATATTGATGTCGTGTTGCAGGGTCTAAATTGCATATTAACTAACAGAAAAGTTGATTTTAAAATCGACATTGATGTTGTATGATTTTTAGTAGTGTAAAGTCTGAGACTTTTGTCAGTTCCATTAAAAATCAACTGCAGATGTAGACCTAAAAAAAATAAGCTACAAAAATCATTGACCCTAGATCAACAAAAATCTATTATAAATCAACCAAAAGTCCGATGGCTGATGGTCTAGCTGATGAGACCACCACTTGGCACTCAGCACTTGGATCTGTGATGCCATCAAGAGGCATCTTTTTCCTCAGAAATTAGCATATTTTCACAGCGCTGCTACGTCCAGAGATTTAGGAGCAATGGGGGTAATTCTGAGTTGATCGCAGCAGGAATTTTGTTAGCAGTTGGGCAAAACCATGTGCACTGTAAGGGGGCAGATATAACATGTGCAGAGAGTGTTAGATTTGGGTGTGGTGTGTTCAATCTGCAATCTAAATTGCAGTGTAAAAATAAAGCAGCCAGTATTTACCCTGCACAGAAACAAAATAACCCACCCAAATTGAACTCTCTCTGCACATGTTATAGCTGCCCCCCCTGCAGTGCACATGGTTTTGCCCAACTGCTACCAAAATTCCTGCTGCGATAAACTCGGAATGAGGGCCAATGTGCACTGTGTCCATCTCTGTATGAGGCCCATAAATCCTACAGCCACAGTGAGCCAAATGGCTGGTTCCCTTTGTTATTACAGATGTGAGCAGACCCCCAAGTGTTTTGGTTTGTGATCTGGATTTACAAAAAAAAAAAAAAAAACAGCTAAAAACAATTTGGATCTGTTTTTGTTCCTATGGTATTATTAACATCTGGCCTGATTCACTGATGGACACTTTGGCGATCGCAACTACGATTGTGCACGCTGAGGATGTGTGAAATTATGCATGACACCCAGCAGCCCTAGAAAGTACAGAGACACCCTTCAGAGCCATCCCAATGGCACAGCAACCGCGTACACATGCAAAAGCGTACACGCAGATCTTTTCATAATTGGCAGCTCAAGCGAGTCCACAGCCATGCAGCATGGCAGCCTGAACAGAGACACCGGAGCCATGGTTTTGCAGATGCAGCCAGCAAAACGCCCAAACACCAGCAGTGACATGTCTGCATTTTTGCCACCGCTCCCTTGTCAATCACTTTGCATGAAAGTATGTGCTGTGAACAGCATTGCTATTAGGCTTTGGTACATGAGCAGTGTTAAGCATATGCATGTGGCATGTGAGTTACTGCAGCTAAAAGATTCCCTGTGGCTATCCAATTAACCTCGTAAGCCGGCACTTATTGGGGATTATGCTTCACGTGCATCAGGCATGCAAGGCAGAATTCCCGATAACCAGCCCCAGAAGACCCGTTTTCGGTCAGTAACACATGGGTCCGTGAACTTATAATGGATCCAGTGTGTTATCGCCGGGTGATTTACCGTACAGTAAAAATGGCAAATCAGATGTATGTAACAGGAATCAGATGTATGGATATACTCTGCTTGCTCCCAGGCACGTCTGACTCCTAGTCTTCCTAGTATCCTCCTTTGGTCAACTCCTTCTGTGTGAGTTATCTATAACCACACTGACTACAGACTAATTTTGTTTATTTAAATATTGTAACACCAGATTTGAAAAACATTTTATCAATAATTATATTAAGTTAGCATTCTACAATAACAATTGGTAAGTTTTTACACTGTGGGCCTAAATCAGAATTGCATGTAAGTCCAGTCTGCTCTACATAGCCTGCATATTCAATTTTAAGTAATTGAATGGGTGTAATTTGGCAGCAGCTGAACATTTGCACATAGGATGAGTGTGAGGTGGCCCTGTAGAAGAAATTGCATGCTATGTAGGGGTGACTGTGTGCAGAGGTCCGGCAGATTTCAGACTGATCTCTTACACCAAGGATAGGGCTGATAGTGATGACTGCTAACTTCAGAAGCAGAATTATGACTATAGGCTGAAATCATGGGCGTAGCTACCATAGGTGCAGGGGATGCGGCTGCTATGGGGCCCAAGCCTTCCCCTGCACCCAGCTACTGAGCCCCGGCGCTGGCAGCTTTTTAGTATTTACGTTACAAGAAGTGTGCTGCACTGCTGCACTGCAGCCACACTTGCTTACCCGGCCGGCTCCGCCTCCCCTGGGTACTAACTAATGCTGGGAGGAGGCATGGCTGAGTACGCAGGGACGTCTGACATCCCCTGACCATGTCCACGCCTCCACCCAGTGTCTGTGAAGAGACAGTGGAGGTCATTCCGAGTTGTTCGCTCGCAAGCGGATTTTAGCAGATTTGCTCATGCTAAGCCGCCGCCTACTGGGAGTGAATCTTAGCATCTTAAAATTGCGAACGATGTATTCGCAA